>NC_091996.1:32006056-32338296 GCF_044704955.1 Pristiophorus japonicus | reverse complement strand
TAGTTGAGGCCTCAGCACTGATCCCTGTGGCATCCCACTAGTTTGCCAACCTGAAAATGACCCATTTATACCGACTCTCTGTTTTGTGTTAGCCAATCCTCTATGCTCATATTACCCCCAACACTATGTGCAGTAACCTTTTATGTGGCACCTTGTCGAATGCCTTTTGGAAATCTAATTACACTGCATCTACTGGTTCCCCTTGATCCACCCTGTTCTTTACATTCTCAAAGAACTCTGAGAAATTTGTCAAACACGATTACTCTTTCATAAACCTTGTTGACTCTGCTAGATTGTATTTTGGTTTTCTAAATGTTCTGCTACTACTCCCTTAATAATGGATTCCAGCATTTTCCCTTGAATTGATGAATGAGAGTTAGTACGAATGAGAGTTGGTAGTGGCGCAGAAAAATGGTGGTGAAATTGATACAAGTTGGAGGGCACTGTAGATCAAAGTGGCGGAAAACCCCACAAGTCAACGACCAGCCAAGCTGAAAATCCAGTAGGTTGAGTCAGGAGACAGCAAGTGAAACAGCAACTGCTAGCCAGAAGCCAACAAAGTTGAAAAACCAGCAGAACCAGTTCAGCAGAAAGATAACTGCAGTTTAAAAGTTTAAAAAATATATTTTAGCAGCAGAGTTGGAGACACAGCGTGAGATGGAGCTTTGCAGCTAGGAAGATCGAGAAGAGGGTTGGCGCAATGACGCAGCCCTGCTTGACCCCGGTCCGAATGTGGATTGGGTCTGTGGTGGCCGCGTTGGTCAGGATCATGTCGTCATGGAGCAGGCGGAGGACAGTGACAAACTTTTGGGGGCAGCCAAAGTGGAGGACGACACTCCATAGTCCCTCACGGTTAACAGTGCCACAGGTCTTTGTGAGGTCAAAGGCAGCCATGTAGAAGGGTTGGTGCTGTTCCCTGCATTTCTCTTGCAGTTGTCATGCCGTGAAGATCATGTCGGTTGTACCCCGTAGCGGACAGAATCCGCACTGTGACTCCAGGTGGAGCTCCTCAGCCACAGGGAGAAGATGGGTCAGGAGGATTCTAGCGATACTTTCCCAATGTTCGACAGCAGGGAGAGCCTTCTGTCGGACTTGGCGCCTTTTTTTTTTTAAAAAGATGGTCACAATTACGGCATCTCCGACATCTCCCGGCATGCTCTCCTCCTCCCAGATGAGAGAGATGAGGTCATGCATTTGAGCCAATAGTGCCTCTCCGCCATACTTTAGTGCCTCAGTCTTCCTAGATTTCAAGGGACTGCCTATGAGGATGATGATAGAGACACAGCAGGTATGTCTTACAGTGTAATCCAAAGTGTAGTGGTGTAATCCAGTGCAGTTCAAAACCGAAACATAGTCTAGATGTTCGGCGAAGTCCAGGTGATCGTAAACCAATTCGAGAAAATAATTCAGCAGCTAAGTCAAACAGTGCAGAAAGTAGAGCAGTGTAGTCCTGATGGCAGAGGAATCCAGTGATTGAAGTCAAGTTTCAGTACAGTTCCAGCAGTTGAAAGAGCTCAGTGAGAACAAAGATACGCAGGGTCGATGGGCAGTGGACTCTGCAAGGGCAGCTTTAAACTTGTAGTTTGGGCTGAAATGCCTTCACTATCAGAGCCAGGGTATCTTAAGCAATGGAAGGAGAGATTGGGGAGAAGAAATAGCAAAGGATGACCAAGGATCATCATCATAAGCAGTCCCTCGAAGCGAGGATGACTTGCTTCCACGCCAAAAAGGGATGAGTTCACAGGTGTTTCAATGGAGGACCTAATATTCCAGGTCCCGAACATCATCATCATAGGCAGTCCCTCGGAATTGAGGAAGACTTGCTTCCACTCCTGAAGCGAGTTATTTGGTGGCTGAACAGTCCAATAAAAGAGTCACAGACTCTCACAGGTGGGACAGATAGTCGTTGAGGGAAGGGGTGGGTGGGACTGGTTTGCCACACGCTCTTTCCGCTGTCTGCGCTTGATTTCTGCAGGCTCTCGGCGTTGAGACTCAAGGTGCTCAGCGCCCTCTCGGGTGCACTTCTTCCACTTAGGGCGGTCCTGGGCCAGGGACTCCCAGGTGTCAGTGGGGATGTTGCACTTTATCAGGGAGGCTTTGAGGGTGTCCTTGCAATGTTTCCGCTGCCCACCTTTGGCTCGTTTGCTATGAAGGAGCTCTGAGTAGAGCACTTGCTTTGGGAGTCTCGTGTCTGGCATGCGAACTATGTGGCCTGCCCAGCGGAGCTGATCGAGTACGGTCAGTGCTTCAATGATGGGAATGTTAGCCTGAATGAGGACGCTGATGTTGGTGCGCCTGTCCTCCCAGGGGATTTGTAGGATCTTGTGGAGACAGTTGATGATATTTCTCCAGCAACTTGAGATATCTACTGTACATGGTCCATGTCTCGGAGCCATACAGGAGTACAGGTATTACTACAGCCCTGTAGATCATAGCTTGGTGGCAGTTTTGAGGGCCTGGTCTTCAAACATTCTTTTCCTCAGGCGGCCGAAGGCTGCACTGGCGCACTGGAGGCGATGTTGTGCATTTCGTCGTCGATGCCTGCTCTTGTTGATAGGAGGCTCCCGAGATATGGGAAGTGATCCATGTTGTCCAGGTCCGCACCGTGGATCTTGATGACTGGGGGGCAGTGCTGTGCGGTGAGGACAGGCTGGAGGAGGACCTTTGTCTTACGGATGTTTAGCATAAGGCCCATGCTTTCGTACGCCTCAGTAAATACGTCGACGATGTCCTGTAGTGCAGCCTCTGTATGTGCGCAGACGCAGGCGTCATCCGCGTACTGTAGCTCGACAACAGAGGTTGGGATGGTCTTGGATTTGGCCTGGAGGCGGCGCAGGTTGAACAGGTTCCCACTGTTTCTGTAGTTTAGTTCCACTCCAGCGGGGAGCTTGTAGGTCCCGAACTACATCTTGAAGGGTGGAAGATGCCAGTGCATGGATTTTTTTTAACGTGTGATGGCTGTTGCACACCACACCAAAGATACAGTTGACGAGAACAGCGGCTCAGTAGGGAGCTGCCATCCCAGGAGCCATCTTGGATACCAGAACCTGGTATCTGAGGCCAGAGTAGGATATTTATGATGAGCTTTGAGGTCAAGCTGACCTCTGACGAAATGACCAGAATTAGCCAGTCAGACCTGTATCAGATGAATAACTAACTACTTGTTCAAATGCTGACCACAGCACCAAGCACATGGTCTACAGGACTTGAAGCATCCATGCAGTACCACATTGACAGATTAATCAAAAACTACAAATCCACAATAACGGAAAAAAATAATCTTTTACGATCATGTAAGTCACAGCGAATAACAAACATTTTTGGAGCGAAGGAAATAATTTAAAAAGTACTTGCATCTTAAGTAAATACTGGGAGATAAAGCAAAAATATATCTCAATGTAAATAACTGAGTAAGATGCTTTGATGAAGGAAGAGCAAAAAGAAAGATGCATGTTAAACAAGTTCTGCAAAGTGGAAGCATTACAAATATTGTATGTTAGGCCTGTATCTTTCAGTACCAGCAAAGTTGTAATATTTCTACCTTGAGTCAGCCATGTGATATATTGCTTCAGTAAGTTTGCTGCATTACAGCAATGGGTGGGTTAATCACTGTCGCCTTTAGGCTACAATGAGACTGCAGAAAGAGAAACACCACTCTGTCCCAAACTACCCAAATAATGCCATGGGAGGTGTATAATTTTATTTTTAAAATTGTTTGGCGAGTTGCATTAGGAGTGAGGGAGAATCAGCATGCTTACATTATCAATATTACCTGATGGGAAAATTCAGGTTTTTGACATTCACTTAACATGACATGACATTCAGCAACTGATTTAAACCAAATAAATGGTTAATAACTTTAAATTGTAGCAGACCAGTCAATGTGAATCTAGGGGCAAGGGAATGCTTGATACAAGCCATTTTCCCATCAATTCCTTGGCTGATTTTTAAAAAATTACAAATATACCTCTTGTAGGCCTCATTAGTTTTGGTTCTATGCGAAGATAGATTACAGAGTCAAATCGGGAGTTACAGGAGCACTGATTTGGGCGTCATTCTTGTAATTTTGAAAGTAATCAGCCATTACTATGACAAACAGCTCACTCTGAATCACATCAGGGTCAGGTTGGGCGGGGAGCAGTGATTGCAGAATTGGGATGAGTCAGATGGGCAGCAGTGCTGGAGAGTTAGTGAATAGAGCACAGCAGTGAGGGACATGGGTTACAGAATTTTAGAATTAAAACCACGAGAGCTCAAGAGAATTAAGGGAATGCCAGTTTAATAGTGTCAACTGTTAGGAGAGAATCGTTACTTCCCTGGACCTATTCTCTTCTCAAGTGCTTCAATCCATGCTTTTACCATTAAGGCACCATTCACATCCAATTCCAGTGGAAAGAAACATTCTTCTATCTTTGGTGTGCATTTGCATCCCATTTTCTTCTCTCGATATCCACCACTTATTTCTATCATCCCCAGAGCATCCTCCTACCAAAATTCCCAGGGCCAATGCATTCTACCTGGTGCACTGTGGGCTAATTGGGAACTGTGTAAACCAATGCAATATTTCAACTAATCATGGGAGCTCACCTCTTTCAGGTGGTCTGGTTATTAAGAATTTCCATCGCTGATGCAAATCCATCTGCTTTATCCTAAGTTTTTGGCTTGGTACTAAAATTGAAACATCAATATAGCAATGCTCATTAAAATCAATCAAAAACTGTTAAATTTCTTCTCAATTTCAAAACAAACTGAAAAGTTTATGCACTTGCACAGATGCAATGGCACTTATGTTTGAGAAAATGTCAGCACAATAATATATAATCATGTTGGCATGAGTGAGACTTCATTAGTGCATGTTCACTCACATACTGTGGAACAGCACCATATAAAAGTATGATCAGTTCTCCATTACTCGCCAATCTTCAGTGACTGGCTTCTAGATTACAAAGTGAGCATCTGTGGCCAAATTCACTTACATAAAGGGGTTTTGTTTTAACATGAAGGTAAAACCATTATTTTCATATTCAGTGGGCTGAAAACAAAATTTGCCTTAAGCTGGAACTCTAACCTATGACTACAGAAGCGTACAAAGGATCAATCTGAACCACTATTATAGCTAAAAGCATTGCTTTTCTATAAAATCAAATCCATCAAGACATTCTCAAAGAAATACTTAATATGTCACATGCAAAAAATAATTCTGTAACTTGCATTAAGTCAAGATGTTCAGGCATTAATCTTTTACCAAGCCTTAAGTCAAATGTGAACAAAGTGGACTCTACGATACTTTAGCCAACATTTGTGTTTGGATCTTGTTTTGTATTTTAAACCATTCTTCCCTGAATCCATCTCCAACAAGTACCCAAAACACCGTGCTAAGTAAAGGACAAGTAGTGAAGTATGCCATTCTATTACTGAGTAGAGGTTTCTCCTCCAGCAGTGGCGTTGCGGCAGATATTTATAATAAAAGCATGCTGAAGCAATTTGAAGAGTTGATTGAATTGAAGTACACCGTATCGGGAAAAAAAATGGGTGTCATTAATACTCTATGCATGATACAAAAATAGCAAAGTGTGACAGAACAGGTCAATCATATTGCATCATAGAAATTTACAGCACAGAAGGAGAATGTCAAGTACCATTTGTAATTAACAAACAAAATGCAGTGATCAACTACACTGCTAAATCAATATAATACAAGTCAGAAGATGTCAAACTATACAGTACTCTGATCAGACCACACTATGAGTACAATAATTTAATCACCGAAACAAAAGGGAGACTACACCACCCCCACCCCCCTGTCATGTATCTTACATTATTATATATAACTGTATCCTAACATGCTATACATGACTGTAATAAGATATGACCTGTAACCACCAGCATACCTCACCACCAGGGATGCACTTGCAAGAGGCAGGTATATAAGGACAGGTCTCAGGCAAGTGCAGCATTCCAGAGCTGTGAAATAAAGGTGCTGGTCCAGAGTGACCTTGACTTCACTACATGCCTCGTGTGAATCTGTACTGAGGGGACAGGACTTTACAATGGCGACGAGTTACGGGATTACAGAATCCACAGAATGGCGAATAACGGATCAGATGAAAAGTACAATGCGGGAGACAATTGGGAGGACTTTATAGAAAGGCTCCAGCAAAGCTTTGTAACCAAAGACTGGTTAGGCGACGTTAAGGCAGACAAGAGAAGAGCCCATCTCTTGACCAGCTGTGGCTTTAAATGAAGGATCTGTTGGCACCCGAGAAACCAGCAAGCAAGTCGTTTGAAGAATTGAGCACACTGGTAAGAGACCACCTGAAGCCAGCGAGCAGCCTACACATGGCCAGACACAGGTTCTACAACTACAGACGCTGTGTGGGCCAGAGCATACCCGACTTCGTGGCAGAACTTCGGAGGTTGGCTAGTTTATGTGAGTTCTCCGATGAAGTGAGGAGGGAAATGTTGAGAGACTTTTTCATTGAAGGAATAAGCCACGCAGGCATATTCCGAAAGCTCAGAGACCAAGAACCTGACCTTAGAGGCAGCAGCACTGGTTGCACAGGCATTTGGCCCGCATGTGCAAAAAAACGGCAGCTCGGCTGGTGTATGAATCAGTTGGGTGCGTTTTGCAACATGTCAATCGTGCGGGCAAATTACAACCCATAGCTTATGCCTCCAGGTCACTTTCGCGGGCGGAGCACGGGTATGGAATGGTAGAGAAGGAGGCGCTCGCGTGCGTATACGGTGTCAAAAAGATGCACCAATACCTTTTCGGGGCCAAGTTCGCGTTAGAAACTGACCACAAGCCCCTCACGTCCCTCCTATCCGAGAGCAAGGCAAGAAATGCCAACGCCTCGGTGCGAATTCAACGGTGGGCACTCATGCGGGCGTCCTACGACGATACCATAAGGCACAGCCCAGGCACAGACAACTGTGCCGACGCGCTCAGCAGGCTACCCCTGGCAACCACGGAAGGGTCTGACGAACAGGACTGAGAGATAGCCATGGCAATCAATGCCTTCGAGTCCACAGGTTCGCCCATGACGGCTCGCCAAATCAGAGCCTGGACGGCCACCGACCCCACGTTATCCTTAGTAAAAAGATGTGTCCTAACCGGTGACTGGGCAGAGGCTCGCGATGCCTGCCCCGAGGAATTAAAACCCTTTCACAGGCGCATGCATGAGCTATCACTACAAGCAGACTGCCTGATGTGGGGCAGCCGAGTAGTCATGCCTCTGCGAGGCAGAGAGGCATTTGTCCGGGAGCTCCACCGCGAGCACCCGGGGATCGTTCTCATGAAGGCCATAGCCAGATCCCACATCTGGTGGCCTGGTATTGATGCGGACTTGGAGCTCTGCGTCCGAAGGTGCACCATTTGTGCCCAACTCAGCAATGCCCCCAGGGAGGCTCCACTGAGCCCCTGGCCTACCAAACCGTGGTCACGGGTGCACGTAGACTATGCGGGCCCATTCATGGGCAAAATGTTCCTCGTAGTTGTAGATACATTTTCAAAGTGAATCGAATGCACCATTTTAAACTCGAGCACAACCTCCACCAGTGTGGAGAGCCTCGCAACCATGTTTGCAACGCACGGAATCCCTGACATATTGGTCAGTGACAATCGCCCGTGCTTCACCAGTGCAGAATTCCAAGCCTTTATAATTGACCACGGCATAAATCACGTCAAGACGGCAGTGTTCAAGCCTGCCTCCAACGGCCAGGCGGAGAGAGCAGTGCAAATCATTAAACAAGGCATGCTTAAAATCCAAGGTCCCACACTGCAGGGTCGCCTGTCGCGACTGCTGCTGGCATACAGATCTCGTCCGCACTCACTGACTGGGATTTCCCCACCCCCCCGCGCAACTGTTGATGAAAAGGACTTTAAAAACAAGGCTCTCATTAATCCTCCCAGACATGTACAAAATCGTTGAGACAAAGCGCCGTAAGCAGACTGAGTACCATGACAGAAATTCGAGGGGGAGATAGAATGAGATAGGGGACAAAGTGTTTGTACTAAACTATGGCAGGGGTCCCAAATGGCTTGCAGGGACAGTGACGGGCAAGGAAGGAAACAGGCTACAAGTAGTACAAATGGATAATGGCAAAACCTGCCGGAGGCATGTAGACCAAGTCAAAACCAAATTTACCAACAACACTGCGAAACCAGAGGCAGACTACAATGTGGAACTCGCACCACACCTGGTGGACAGACAGAGGGAACAACCTGAGGAAAGGGCAATCCCAACAGACAGCCCAGGCAAGTCAACAACAATCACACAAATCGAAACAGACAGCCCAGGCGAGATACCAGCAACCACACCCAAAGAAAAACAGACACCAAGGCAAACAACTGAACCACAACTCAGACGCTCCACGCGAGAGCGTAGACCACCTGAGAGACTGAACCTATAAAGACAATAAGACCTTGGGGGAGGGTGATGTCATGTATCTTACATTATAACTGTATCCTAACATGCTATACATGACTGTAATAAGATATGACCTGTAACCACCAGCATACCTTACCACCAGGGGTGCACTTGCAAGAGACAGGTATATAAGGACAGGTCTCAGGCAAGTGCAGCATTCCAGAGCTGTGAAATAAAGGTGCAGGTCCAGAGTGATCTTGACTTCACTACATGCCTCATGTGAATCTGTACTGAGGGGACAGGACTTTACATCCCCCACCCCCGCAAAATAAAGCACCACCCAACACACAACAGCAATCAGGAAAGGCATTCATGCTCGATCCTCTCACTCTCCCCTCCCCCACCCAAATCTAGCAGCAATGCAGCTAATTCGAGCAAATCTATCTCGGCCTTGACTGAGATCAGCTAGCTTGGCACAGACCACGCATTGAAGCTGGGACCTTCCTACTCTGACTCAGCTACTCATTCGTCAGGGCTGCTGCAACACGATGATGGAAAGATACAACTAAACATAGCAGAAATGTCACAGGAAAAAGAAAACCACAAATTAGAGGTTTTTAAAACAAATTACTGCTATGAAGTGTCAGCCATGGCCCACTCCAGAGACTTAAGCACAACAATCTAGGCTGACACTTCAGTGCAGTGTTGAGGGAGTGCTGCACTATCAGAGGTGTCATCTTTTAGATGATACATTAAACTGTCAGCTCCCTCAGGTGGACATAAAAGATCCCATGACACTATTTCAAAGAACAGGGGAGTTCTCCCCGGTGTCCTGGAAAATATTTCTCTCAACCAACATCACAAAACAGATTATCTGGTCGTCATCACATTGCTGTTTGTGGGAGCTTGCTGTGTGCAAATTGGCTGCCGTGTTTCCTACATTACAACAGTGACTACACTTTAAAAGTACTTCATTGGCTGCAAAGCGCTGTGGGACATCTGATGAACATGAAAGGAGTTAGCTATATAAAAGCAAGCCTTTCTTAATATAGTAGAATTCTTCATCAAGTTGGAGAGCGACACAGTTAATTCAGAGACTAGGGTCCTGAACTTGAAGAAAGGAAACTTCGATGGTATGAGACGTGATTTGGCTAAGATAGACTGGTGAATAATACTTAAAGGGTTGACGGTGGATAGGCAATGGCAGACATTTAAAGATCACATGGATGAATTACAACTATTGTACATTCCTGTCTGGCGTAAAAATAAAACAGGAAAGGAGGCTCAACCGTGGCGAACAAGGGAAATTAGGGATAGTGTTAAATCCCAGGAAGAGGTATATGAATTGGCCAGAAAAAGCAGCAAACCTGAGGACTGGGAGAAATTTAGAATTCAGCAGAGGAGGACTAAGGGTTTAAATTAAGAAGGGGAAAGTAGAGTCCGAAAGGAAGCTTGCAAGGAACATAAAAACTGACTGCAAAAGCTTCTATAAATATGTGAAGAGAAAAAGATTAGCGAAGACAAACGTAGGTCCCTTGCAGTCGGATTCAGGTGAATTTATAATGGGGAACAAAGAAATGGGAGACCAACTGAACAAATACTTGGTTCTGTCTTCACGAAGGAAGACACAAGTAACCTTCCGAATGTACTAGGGGACAGTGGGTCTAGTGAGAAGGAGGAACTGAAGGATATCCTCATCAGGCGGGTAATTGTGCTGGGAAATTGATGGGATTGAAGGCCGATAAATCCCCAGGGTCTGAGTCTACATCCCAGAGTACTTAAGGAAGTGGCCCGAGAAATAGTGGATCATTTTCCAACAGTCTATTGACTCTGGATCAGTTCTTATGGACTGGAGGGTAGCCAATGTAACACCACTTTTTAAAAAAGGAGGGAGAGAGAAAACGGGTAATTATAGGCCGATTAGCCTGACATCAGTAGTGGGGAAAATGTTGGAATCAATCATTAAGGATGAAATAGCAGCGCATTTGGAAAGCAGTGACAGGATTGGACCAAGTCAGCATGGATTTATGAAAGGGAAACCATGCTTGACGAAACTTCTGGAATTTTTTGAGGATGCAACTAGCAGAGTAGACAAGGGAGAGCCAGTGGATGTGGTGTATTTGGACTTTCAAAAGGCTTTTGACAATGTTCCACACAAGAGATTGGTGTGCAAAATCAAAGCACATGATATTGAGGGAAATATACTGACATGGATAGAGAACTGGTTGGCAGACAGGAAATAAAGAGTGGGAATAAACAGGTCCTTTTCAGAATGCCAAGCAGTGAATAGTAGGGTGCCGCAAGGTTCAGTGCTGGGACCCCATCTATTTACAATATACATTAATGATTTAGATGAAGGAATTGAGTGTAATATCTCCAAGTTTGCGGATGACACTAAACTAGGTGGCAATGTGAGCCGTGAGGAGGACGCTAAGAGGCTGCAGGGTGACTTGGACAGGTTCGGTGAGTGGGCAAATGCATGCAGATGCAGTATAATGTGGATAAATGTGAGGTTATCCATTTTGGGGGCAAAAACACAAAGGCAGATTATCTGGATGGTGGCAGATTAGGAAAAGGGGAGGTGCAATGAGACCTGGGTGTCACGGTTCATCAGTCGCTGAAAGTGGACATGCAGGTACAGCAGGCGGTGAAGGCGGCAAATGGTATGTTGGCCTTCATAGCTAGGGGATTTGAGTGTAGGAGCAGGGAGGTCTTACTGCAGCTGTACAGGGCCTTGGTGAGGCCTCACCTGGAATATTGTGTTCAGTTTTGGTCTCCTAATCTGAGGAAGGACGTTCTTGCTATTGAGGGAGTGCAGCGAAGGTTCACCAGACTGATTCCAGGGATGGCTGGACTGTCATATGAGGAGAGACTGGATCAACTGGGCCTTTATTCACTGGCGTTTAGAAGGATGAGAGGGGATCTCATAGAAACGTATAAGATTCTGACGGGACTGGACAGGTTAGATGTGGGAAGAATGCTCCCGATGTTGGGGAAATCCAGAACCAGGGGACATAGTCTTAAAATAAGGGGTAGGCCATTTAGGACTGAGATGAGGAGAAACTTCTTCACTCAGAGTTGTTAACCTATGGAATTCCCTGTCGCAGAGTTGTTGATGCCAGTTCATTGGATATATTCAAGAGGGAGTTAGATATGGCCCTTACAGCTAAGGGGGTCAAGGGGTATGGAGAGAAAGCAGGAAACGGGTACTGAGGGAATGATCAGCCATGATCTTATTGAATGGCGGTGCAGGCTCGAAGGGCCGAATGGCCTACTCCTGCACCTATTTTCTATGTAGATGACACTCAGCTGGGTGGCAGTGTGAGCTGTGTGGAGGATGCTAAGAGGCTGCAGGGTGCCTTGGACAGGTTAGGGGAATGGACAAATGCATGGCAGATGCAGTATAATGTGGATAAATGTGAGGTTATCTACTTTGGTGGCAAAAACAGGAAGGCAGATTATCTGAATGGTGATAGATTAGTAAAAGGGGAGGTGCAATGAGGCCTGGGTGTCATGGTGCATCAGTCACTGAAGGTAGGCATGCAGGTACAGCAGGCAGTAAAGAAAGCAAATGGCATGCTGGCCTTCATAGCGAGAGGATTTGAGTATAGGAGCAGGGAGGTCTTACTGCAGTTGTATAGGGCCTTAGTGAGACCACACCTTGAGTATTGTGTGCAGTTTTGGTTTCCTAATTTGAGGAAGGACGTGCTTGCTATTGAGGGAGTGCAGCGAAAAGTTCACCAGACTAATTCCCGGGATGGCAGGAATGCCATTTGAAGAAAGACTGGATCGGCTAGGCTTATACTCATTGAAATTTAGATGAATGAGAGGGGATCTCATAGAAACATATAAAATTATGACGGGACTGGACGGGGCAGGAAGAATGTTCGCGATGTTAAGGACGTCGAGAACCAGGGGTCACAGTCTAAGGATAAGGGGTAAGCCATATAGGACCGATATGAGGAGAAACATTTTCACCCAGAGAGTGGTGAACCTGTGGAATTCTCCACCACAGAAAGTTGTTTAATATATCCAACGATCTGGACTCAAAAGGGAGTTAGATGTGGCCCTTATGGCTAAGGGGATCATGGGGTATGGAGAGAAGACGGGAGTGGGGTACTGAAGTTGCATGATCAGCCATGATCATATTGAATGGCGATGCAGGTTCAAAGGGGCGAATGGCCTGCTCCTGCACCTTTTTTCTCTGTTTCTTTTGAAGAGATTTTGGAAAAAGCCCAAGTCTCTGATAGCCTCTCACATCTAGAGAATTAAAACATTTAAAAATATGACAATGGCTAAAAAAAAAGTGAGCAAATACAATGGGACGTCCCTTCAGTTCAGTACGGCACCAACAGCAACTTTGGAAGCACTTCCAGTGTATGCAGTTCGGCAATGCATTCAAGTCTGCTGGTGCTTTACATTGTGACCAAGAGCTTCTGCAACAACAGTGAAGCAACTGTTCAAAAGATACAACTGGGACTAAGATCCTGGCCATGGCCTCCCCCATGTCAAGGAAAGTTCGGCACAAGTCAGCAGTGTTAAAATTACATTCTTGGCCTGTGCATTGAACTAGCTCTGTCAAGGTGCTTCTATATCTCTGGTGGTACAGGCAGGCCTGTTAATGCAAAAGCAGCACAAGATTGTCCCAGAGAATCTACATATGCAAAAATATGAATGAAAATGCACAGCAAAATTAAATCTTTCTCCTGCCCATCTCAATTCATGCAAGTGCAAGATTACTGCAGATAACTTAAAGTCAGCACTATTCCCTGCTACCTCTAATAATTTCTCTGCAGTCGAGATGTATCAATATGTCTTCTGTTCTCTGAATTATAATCTAGTCGTCAGGGTGAACGTCGTCACGGCAGCGTGCGGAGGCCCGACCCGGCATTCGGTGTGGTGGCCTGACCTGCAAGGACCATCAGCAGGTCGGGTCCTTCAAAGGAGCGGCATGCGGAGGCATACCACGTCAAGGTACTGCGTATGCTGGTGCAGGAGAGCGATGGCTGTGAAGAGGGTGACTGGATTGGATGTCACCATAACCCAGGTCGGTGATTGGAGCATGGGCAGGTACAGCATGAGCGGCGAGGCCGGGGTGAAGGAGCAGCGAGAAATTGTAGAGGGACATGATCGGGGCCCAGGAGAGGCAAGGGCCAGCCCACACTGCAACGTGTGCGCGCACTAGGTCCGTGCAGCAGAGCTGGTCTCCAGTTGTCTTGGTTAATCCTTGCCGCTGGACCAAGACCTAGCTCTATCAAGCCCGTGTGGTGGCTGGTGTGCAACGGCCACCACACGTTAAAAATATCCACGCACAGGCATCTTCCATCCTTCAGGATGTAGTTCGAGACCTGGAATATTAGGTCCTTCATTGAAGCACCTGTGAACTCATCCCTTTTTGGCATGGAAGCAAGTCATCCTCAATACGAGGGACTGCCTATGAATCTTGTAGCCATATTGATGTGGTCTTTTTTAAATAATGGTTTTACTACCAAAAACTATGACTTTCCCGGTCTACAAAAAGTAAAATGTAGACTCGCCAGACCATTTATATTGCAGAGCTGTGGGAATGCAAGGACAAGGTGGCCATGCCCTTATAGTACCAGTTCATTATTCTCAACCACTGACAAGTAATAGTTAATAACTGTGATTTGCAAAGCTCTGTACAGGTGAAGAGCAGTGAAATTGCTTCATGTCATGCCCAGAAGCATTTCAGACGCTTGCAGTAACTGCAGCCAGTTAATTTCCCCCATTGCTCCTGCATCAGCAGCACTTGTGTTTATATTGCAGGTAGCAACAGTACTGCCAGAGATATGGCTGGAACCCACCAACTTAAGTGGTGTTAGCTTAGAGTTACTGTGAACTGGAGTGTTTTGCACCCTGTTTGTTACTGACTGGCACTGTTGTTGGAGCAGATATTCAATAAAAATAAACTTCATCCTCAAAAAACTGCTTCTTCATTTCTGGGTTACATAGGAAGTGGGGCTGGAGCTTACAATTGCTGCTGTATTAATGTAACTGATTTTAATGTTAAAAAACAAAGAAAATATCGTTTTAAAAAATTGTCAAAAATGCTGGATTTTGGTCCAAATTAAACTATACAGTTTCTTAAAAACATGCGTTTAGATATTGGATCACCCCACACAGCTTCTACAGGTATTAAACATGCAACTAAGGATCCGAGATGACAATTGGCGCACTGGAAATGAGTCGCCCGCCATATTAGTGATGGCTCCTCCATAGGCGTCCATTGTGCTTGCCTGAAACAGGATTTAGGCTCTTTGCAAATGCAAATCGGGCACCAAATACATGTTTCAGGCTCCCTTTGCAAAATTCGATTGCAAATGATAGCAGTAGTCAGTTTTGTTAGGCGCTTAGGAGCCAAGCCAGCAGTCCTTAAAGGGATCGCTGGAAGCTGCCACCTTAACTTATTATGGAGCCGGGCCACTGGCATTCACAGGCCACTGCCGGTCACAAATCACAACACCCCTACACAAACAACACTCTCCCTTCTCCCCCCCCCCCCTGATACACACACACACACACTTTTAGGGCCTTAGAATTGAAGCTGCTACAAAAGTGGGTAAAACAGCCTTCCCCCTTGATTGCCAGGAGCCTGTATCTAAACTATCAGGCCACAGTAAATTTCTCCCCTCCCATTTCAGACACCACGGCCCAAACTCACCTTTGCTGCAGTGGCTACAACAAAGGACAAAAGCACTGCCAGAAAATGTGCAGAAAGGAACTTTGCCCCTTTAGCCTGATAGACTACTTAGTTTCGCCATCCTATTTCTTTTTACAGCTTCCTTCTTCAGAAACTATTGTGATCGAGAGGGCTTCTTTCTGATATAGTTCGTGCACAGCCAAAACGCAGGAATTTCCCAGCACAAAGTTGCAGAAGCCATTTTGTGGGTGGTATCTTTTAGAACAACCAGTTTTTAAGCTAGTAAATAAAGTACAGAGTGTGTATTATGCATGAAAACTTTTGCTGCACCTGAATCCTGTAATATCCTCAATTCTACATTTACTCATGACAGCTAAATTTACTACAAGAAACTAGAGTACTGTGCCAAGTCCACTTGGCTGAGTATAACTCTGAATTATTTGCTGCTGGCCATCTGAAGCATTGTGCTACTGTTTGGAACAGAACCATTACTGTTGTAAGCTTATTGCCAAAATGTAATGCTTTTGTCAGACTCCTCTGAAGTTCAGTCAGTGCAACAGTTTTCTTTACTGGAGCTTCTGACAACCTAATCGTGAACAAAGTCCAACTAGAAGTAATATAAAATGTCAACATTCTCACATTTTTCCTGAAAATTAGTTTAGAGCTCCTGTAGATAACAGAAATACACATAACACAGGCACAGATGGACAATCAATGCAACTGCTTTCTTACATGGAGATTTTGCAATTATATTATAAATCTTAGTTACATGTTCCTCAACAGATGTTAATTTAAATAAAAGTGAAAGACATGTTCTAATTATAATTTGCACCTAATTTGTCTGCTTTGGAAATTCTTGCATGTTACGAGGTTGCAGAGCCAGTTCACAGATTTTACACACAGGCGATATTGCTGATTTGACGCTGTGAAGCGGAAACCACAAAGAATGGAAGCACACATCACTGCAGTCACTTAGTTCAAATTTAACATGTACACACACTTCATTTAACCTAGAAAATACTGAAAGCATTAGCAAGTTTCTGCTCTACGTTCACCATATTTTCAGTATGTGATCCAAAGTGGAAATATCTCAGACAGTGGCAATGTAACCACTAATAATTTCACAAGAGTAAATGCTAGATTCCAGAGTTAGAAAGTACCATTTGTACTGGAGTGCTTCTGGACTATACTTTCTCATAACATACTAGCTGAAAATAAGAGGTTGGAAATTTGTATTTCAAATAAAAAGGTCTAATTTCTTCTTGTACAATTTTAAAAAAACTATCAGGGTAAAATTACTTTGAGAGCAAGCAAATTACTAAACATGCAGTTCTTGTGGAATTTTACGACAATTATTAACCATGAAGTTGAAGTCTGAAAAGAATTCCCTCTACCAACTTCTGCTCAAGAACGACTCTCATACAAACACAGATGGGGGCTGTTTTGCCCAAAGAGCCCATTTTGTCCAAGAATCTACACAGATCCCACCATCACAGTATTTAACTGCCTTAAACAATTCCAAAGCTTTTGCTTCCACTATCCTACCTCGCAGAACAGATATTAATCACATTTTGTATGACAAAGTATTTCCTGACAACAATTCTGAACTTGCCCCCCCATTACCAGTTTGTCCTGATTTCCACTTGCCTCTATAAAGTTCCCTTCTTTCAAAAATAGTTCTAGTTCTAGTTTTTCTTAACATTGTCCATCAGTCAGCCTTTGTGACCCTTCCTGATGTGACTTCTAGGCCTTGGTTGTTTCCGTTCTTGGCAGCCAGAACTGAACATAATATTAAGATGCACCTAACCAACAGCACTGTTTGTTTATTTGATTCCTGCTCTGGAATGACTGGACATGGTAATTCTTGAGCATACAATCACTTGGAGATTTATTTCAGCCTCTCGCTACCAGTTAGTTCAACACCAGGTTTGTTTTCTTCCAAAATGTCTTAATTCTGGCTATTTGCATTCTTGTCTAGGTTTTTTTTTTAAATAGTTCCTTCGACGTTTCATCCGGCTCCAGTCACCCTCCCTCCCTCCCCACCCCCCCTCCCCCAAAGTTGGTATCTTTCATCAGCACAAGAACAAAAGAGAGTTTTGCTTAAACAAAGGGGACTACAGTGGGATGAGGGCAGAGTTGGCTAAAGTAGACTGGAAACAAGGACTAAACAGTGGCACAATTGAGGAACAGTGGAGGACTTTTAAGGAGCTCTTTCATAATGCGCAACAAAAATATATTCCAGTGAAAAAGGGCGGCAAGAGAAGAGATAACCAGCCGTGGATAACTAAGGAAATAAAGGAAAGTATCAAATCAAAGACCAATGCGTATAAGGTGGCCAAGGTTAGTGGGAAACTAGAGGATTGGGAAGATTTTAAGCAACAGCAAAGAATGACTAAAAAAGCAATAAAGAAAGGGAAGATAGATTACGAAGGTAAACTTGCACAAAACATAAAAACAGATAGTAAAAGCTTTTACCGATATATAAAACGGAAAAGAGTGACTAAAGTAAATGTTGGTCCCTTAGAAGATGAAAAGGGGGATTTAATAATGGGAAATGTGGAAATGGCTGAGACCTTAAACAATTATTTTGCTTCCGTCTTCACAGTGGAAGACACAAAAATCATGCCAAAAATTGCTAGTCATAGGAATGTGGGAAGGGAGGACCTTGAGATGATCACTATCACTAGGGAGGTAGTGCTGGACAGACTAATGGGACTGAAGGTAGACAAGTCCCCTGGTCCTGATGAAATGCATCCCAGGGTATTAAAAGAGATGTCGGAAGTTATAGCAGATGCATTTGTTATAATCTACCAAAATTCTCTGGACTCTGGGGAGGTACCAGCGGATTGGAGAGCAGCTAATGTAACGCCTCTGTTTAAAAAAGGGGGCAGGCAAAAGGCAGGTAACTATAGGCCGGTTAGTTTAACATCTGTAGTGGGGAAAATGCTTGAAACTATTAAGGAAGAAATAGCGGGACATCTGGATAGGAATAGTGCAATCAAGCAGACGCAGCATGGATTTATGAAAGGGAAATCATGTTTAACTAACTTACTGGAATTCTTTGATATAACGAGCATGGTGGATAGAGGTGTACCGATGGATGTGGTGTATTTAGATTTCCAAAAGGCATTCGATAAGGTGCCACACAAAAGGTTACTGCAGAAGATAAAGGTACGCGGAGTCAGAGGAAATGTATTAGCATGGATAGAGAATTGGCTGGCTAACAGAAAGCAGAGAGTCGGGATAAATGGGTCCTTTTCCGGTTGGAAATCAGTGGTTAGTGGTGTGCCACAGGGATCAGTGCTGGGACCACAACTGTTTACAATAAACATAGATGACCTAGAGGAGGGGACAGAGTGTAGTGCAACAAAATTTGCAGATGACACTAAGATTAGTGGGAAAGCGGGTTGTGTAGAGGACTCAGAGAGGCTGCAAGGAGATTTGGATAGGTTAAGCGAATGGGCTAAGGTTTGGCAGATGGAATATAATGTCGGAAAGTGTGAGGTCATCCACCTTGGGGGAAAAAAAGCAGTAAAAGGGAATATTATTTGAATGGGGAGAAATTGCAACATGCTGTGGTGCAGAGGGACCTGGGGGAATCCCAAAAGGTTAGTTTGCAGGTGCTGCAGGTAATCAGGAAGGCAAATGGAATGTTGGCCTTCATTGCGAAAGGGATGGAGTACAAAAGCAGGGAGGTGTTGCTGCAACTGTATAAGGTATTGGTAAGGCCGCACCTGGAGTACTGCGTGCAGTTTTGGTCACCTTACTTCAGGAAGAATACTGCAACTGTATAAGGTATTGGTAAGGCCGCACCTGGAGTACTGCGTGCAGTTTTGGTCACCTTACTTCAGGAAGAATATACTAGCTTTGGAAGGGGTACAGAGACGATTCACTAGGCTGATTCGAGAAATGAGGGGGTTACCTTATGATGATAGATTGAGTAGACTGGGTCTTTACTCCTTGGAGTTCAGAAGGATGAGGGGTGATCTTATAGAAACATTTAAAATCATGAAAGGGATAGACAAGATAGAGGCAGAGGTTGTTTCCATTGGTGGGGGAGACTAGAACTAGGGGTCACAGCCTCAAAATACGGAGGAGCCAATTTAAAACCGAGTTGAGAAAGAATTTCTTCTCCCAGAGGGTTGTGAATCTGTGGAATTCTCTGCCCAAGGAAGCAGTTGAGGCTGGCTCATTTAATGTTTTCAAGTCAAAGATAGATAGATTTTTAAGCAATAAGGGAATTAAGGGTTACGGGGAGAGGGCGGATAAGTGGAGCTGAGTCCACGACCAGATCAGCCATGATCTTATTGAATGGCGGAGCAGGCTCGAGGGGCTAGATGGCCTACTCCTGTTCCTAATTCTTATGTTCTTATGAGTTTATACATCTGGCTGGAAATTCATGAAAAACCGCTACCACCGGTTTGTCACCAAAAAAAACAGCGATGACTCCGCTACGATTGAGGCGGAAAATTCATGAAAAAAAAATAAGGAAAAATCTGCCCAGTGGGAAAAATCGGCGCTGCATGAGGATTCGAGGTGGAAATCACGATCCTCATCAATTTTAGTCTGAGGTCGATTACCGCTGTGAGTTGGGCCTAGGTGGGGGGGGAAAGAGAAAGAAAGAAAAAATATTTTTCAAAAAAACATTTTTTTTTTTAAATCGCAAGACATTCACAAGACCCTTTTATAGTGAATCGTTGCAAAAGAATTTAAAAATAAACTTTAACTTACTTTTTTTGCGGGTTTTCATATCTACCGCCGTTTCCACAGGCTGCAGGTTTTCCTCTGCGTTTTCTCCCCCCACCCCCCGCCATCTACTGGTCACTATTGTGACCAAACTCGGGCGGGAGAGCTTTTTCCAGTGTTGCACGTCGGCAGGCCACTCCCCAGCGGTATTTCAAAACCGCCGGCAGAAGACTTCAATGAATTTCCCAACGCACCGTTTTCCGCGCAAAACGGCAAAATACCGCCGAAAAAGGCACAGAAGGTTGATGAATTTACAGCCCATCAACTTTAACGTCGTCTTTTCTCCTCACATAGCTTACGTGTTATGACCCAACAACTATACTGGCACCTTAAATCAGTGAGACCAGTAATGCAAGAGTTCAATAGGTTTACCACAATCTATTTTTCCCTCCCACATCCAAGTGGCAAATTGCCACAGGCTAATTTATTCTTGGAACAGAAACCAGCATCAATCAATGTGATCCAGAATTACAAATTAATTTCTATCCCACATCCTTCATCCACCATGCGCTCATTAACTCAATGGGTTTTGCAGTTTTTAAAACAAACTTGATTTCTATTACAGCCACAGAAACGATTCTGTAAATTTCTCATACGATCTGAACAACTTAATTAGAAAAATGGATCAAGTCACAGATCTATCCAACACATATTCAAAGAAGGGTACAATTTTCAAGTCATGTAAAATGAGTACTGAACCAGAGCTGGAAAATCAGAAATCTTGCAGCATTAAGTCATCATATTCATACAATAGTCATCATCATCATCATAGGCGGTCCCTTAAACGAGGATGACTTGCTTCCACGAGAGTTCACAGATGTTTCAATGAAGGACCCAATGTTCCAGTCCTGAACTCCAGTTGAGGAGGTGGAAGATGCCTGTGCGTGGATTTTTTTTAACGTGGTGACCGTTGCACACCAGCCACCACATGGGCTTGATAGAGCTAGGCCTTTATCCAGTGGCAAGGATTAACCAGAATTAACCCTATCGCAGTGTGGGCTGACCCATGCTGCCCCCGGGCTCCTCTGGGGCTTCGCACCCTCATTCGCCGCACCTCCGCCAGGATGTTCCAGGGCCCGGCTCTCCAGTTCTATTTATAGCCCTGACCTGCGGTGGCGTTCTCACACAGGTCGGGGCAGTCCATTGAATAGTACAGCACAGAAGGAGGCCATTCGGCCCATCGTGTTTGCACCGGATCTTTCGAAAAGCAATTCAGTTAGTCCACTCTGCGTGTCAGTTTCCCATGAGTTTCCATTGCACCTCATCAATATTGATAAAATCTTAATGCGGGAAAAAATGTAGTGCTTTTTTTTCCCCAGTTAGGAAACATGTAATATGGCTGCATGCAGTTAAACTTATAACTGAATGGATGACAATAAATTGAAAAAAAACAGTTCCTTTGCTAAAGACCAGCTGTTGTACAACTCCTATAATTACCTTGCTCAGTGTCCTGGCAATGTCTAATAAAATACATGTATCTATCTCTGGCCATAGAACTATCAGGAGGAAGCATTTTTCTACTTCAGTAACTGCAGTTTGCATTTGCTAGATAAGCATTATCCCTATTCTCTTAATATGTCCTACTCTGCTAAAAAAAATGCACAAAATTCACACTATTTCAAAATTTTTCATTGTACAAACACAAACATTTACTTGGAATATAGTTTTGCAACTTAATACAACAAAGACCACAAAGTGGCTTCATGAGACTTAAACTGCAGATTTTCAAAACACAATTAGTATCAGCATCCCAAACCAAGAATTGTTGTAGGGTGGGAATCATTTTCCCACTTACGCCGTGCAGACATTTTACAGCTGGACAAACATTATGAAGATATTTATTAAGAGTTCCAAAAGCATGAGTCAGGGATCATAGCACTATATAGTGTAACTTATAGTACAACTTGAAGCAACACTGAATCCCAGCCCATCCACTTAAGGCACACAAGTGCAATACATTGATGTAACAATTGTTATTTAACATCCCAATTTTATACATACCTGTTTCTGTTTCTAACTTCCATCATTCTAACTGTAATTTTTGAATATTCTCTTTCACTTTTTTTTATCATTCTACTCATTTCATGCTCTTCCTCTGCCATTGGCCTCTTATATAGCTTTAGGGGTAAAACACTGAACAATTAAGAGTTGAAGTTCAACAGGCAGAAAGAGAAAACTTTGTAATTGAGACCTCCTTAACAACACTCATTTTATCACAGTCTGAGGCACAAGAATCTTAACAACCATGCACCAAACAGACTACGTCAATTATATGGTCAGTCAGGTTGATTTTGCATGATTAAGTTGCTAACTGTTGTTCCCAAGGTTGTTAAAACAATTTTTAAAGTTAGAGCTCTCCCATAACTATGCATAGTGAATAAACGTTAAAAAAAAATCAACCTTCATGATATGCACCATCAAAAAACCCTCTTTTGAGTTCGGTCCTTGCAAGCTGCTGCCTACTATCCAACTTTTTTCTCCATTCTGAAGTCTTTGAACTTCTTGTTGCCTCCCAAATCAATACCCATCTTTCTCACAACTCCATGTTTGAATCTCTGTCCCTGCCAGAGAACAGAAACCGCCCTCATCAAAGTTACAAATGACATCATCTGTGACTATGGTGCATTATCCCTCGTCATACAACTCAACATTTCTGCAGACTTTGAAACTGTTGAAAACAGCATATTCCTCCATTGTCCAGCGCAGTGGTTGATTCCATTCTTATCGATCAAATCGTAACCAGAGCATCTCCTGCAATGCTTTCTCACACCACTCCCAGATGTAACTCTGGAACCTCAAAGATTTGTGCTTGGCCCCTCCTCTTCCTCATCTACATGCTGCCCCTCGACAATATCACCTGAAGACATGGGGTCAGCTTCCACATGTATACCGATGATATCCAGCTCTACTCCTGCATTGCCTTTATGCTGAGACTGCTTGTCCAAAACCAGTCTTGGATAACCTGCAATTTCCTCCACTAAATGTTGGGAAGATCAACGCCATTATTTTCAACCTCCTTCACAAACTCAATACTCTTGCCATCAATTCCATCGCTCTCCCCAGCCATTGTTTTGGGTTCAACCAGACTGCTGGTAACCTTGACCTCAGGTACTATCCATCACAAAGACTGCCTACTTCCACCTCCAGAATAGCCGCTGAGTCAGTCCAGCTGCTGCTAAAACAGTCATCTATGCCTGTCATCTCTAGACTCAACTATTCCAATGCTCCCCTGGCCAGCCTCCCATATTCAACCCTCCATAAATTCAGCTTCTCCAAAACTCTGCTGCCCTATCCTATCCCATATATAGCCCTGTCCTTGCTGATCTACACTGGCTCCCAGTCCCCCAATGTGTCTCATTTTGAATTCTCATCCTCATGTTTAAATCCCTTTATTGCCTTGCCCCTTCCAATTTCTAACATTCTTCAGTCCTAAAACTTTTCCAGCACTCTGCATTCCTCTGATCCTGGTCTCTGTGCATCATCCCCTCTCTTCACCCTGCCATTGGTGGCCATGTTTTCAGCCATCTGAGACCGACACTCAAAGTCCCTCCCACAACCTCTACTCCCTCGCCTCAAAGATTCTCTCTAAAACCTACCTCTTGGACCAAGCTTTTGTTCATCCCAACTTATATCTCCTTTTATGCCTCTGAAGCATCATGGGATCTTTTCTACTCTAAAGGCACAAAATAAGTGTGAATTGTTGAACTTGATACTGCTGTTATCCCATCCTCACAATACTGTTCCTGAGGAGTGGTTAGAAATCACATTTCATCAAGAGGTCAATCAGATCACTTTCTGACTTCTGGCTTAGTCATCACCAAAATCCATCTTGGCAAGAAGCCCAAAGATGTGAGACAAGCATTGTCTTTCCACTGGTGGAATAAAAACAAAACTTTAAACTTGCTGTGGTGTAGAACATGATACTGATTGCATCATTGTTGAAAGTAGTGATCTCTCAACTTGACAAACAAGTTGATCCATCCCAAGAGAGCAAAGGACTCCATTAATAATTTGGTTTAAATGCAAAAGTACATCGATGAAAATTTCAGTCAATTGCAGAATATATAGACAACGTTGCAGCATCTAAATATTTGACTCCGTAATAACAGAACTTGAGATATGCTTTTTTCCTGCTTCCTTTTAGATGCTCATCACAATAATAGGTGCCAGACTCATTAGATAATGAGATACATTTGGGGGGGTGGGGTTGAAAAGTGAAGAGGGGAGGAGTAGAAAAAAGTTTAACGAGTGGGTTAAATAAATAATCAGGAGCAAATCTGGGGAGACCAATCCTTCGGTGTCAAGATTGCCATTTTTACCGCACAGGAAGCAAATTATGTGCAGCAGTTTACCCACTTTAATTATACAACATACATTGGATACATGCGCTCACAGGCATGCAGTAAAGAATTCATTCCATGTACCAGAGCAACTTAAAACAAAATCACAAATCTGCTGACTTTAACCATCAATGTCAACTGTAACCACTCAATCATCCTCACCAAGAACTATGAAGCATTAGTACAAGTCATCACATGCTATCCTACAAAAGAAATTATGCAATGACCACCAAATATAGTTGAACCTGCCAAACGGAGCATTCATTCAAGTAATCACACGCACATGCCACCCTTTTTGACAAACGGTAAACAATTATATAATTAGCTGAACGATGACTGTTCGTAGGCATTCTAGGTGGAAACCGAAGATATATGTCAAAGAAACTACCACGCCCAAACTCCATTCAAATTGCTTTATTTTTAAGCTACAGAGTGCTGTCATACTCTTAACATAATTACCATGACAGACAAAGTTGTTAAATACACTTATTCCACTTGTATAGTTCAGCCTAACAGAAAGCAGAGAGTCGGGATAAATGGGTCCTTTTCGGGTTGGAAATCGGTGGTTAGTGGTGTGCCACAGGGATCGGTGCTGGGACCACAACTGTTTACAATATACATAAATGACCTGGAAGAGGGGACAGAGTGTAGTGTAACAAAATTTGCAGATGACACAAAGATTAGTGGGAAAGCGGGTTGTGTAGAGGACACAGAGAGGCTGCAAAGAAATTTAGCGAATGGGCTAAGGTTTGGCAGATGGAATACAATGTCGGAAAATGTGAGGCCATCCACCTTGGGGAAAAAAAAAATAGTAAAAGGGAATATTATTGGAATGGGGAGAAATTACAACATGCTGCGGTGCAGAGGGACCTGGGGGTCCTTGTGCATAAATCCCCAAAAGTTAGTTTGCAGGTAATCAGGAAGGCGAATGGAATGTTGGCCTACATTGCGAGAGGGATGGAGTACAAAAGCAGGGAGGTCCTGCTGCAACTGTACAGGGTATTGGTGAGGCTGCACCTGGAGTACTGCGTGCAGTTTTGGTCACCTTACTTAAGGAAGGATATACTAGCTTTGGAGGGGGTACAGAGACGATTCACTAGGCTGATTCTGGAGATGAGGGGGTTACCTTATGATAGATTGAGTAGACTGGGTCTTTACTCGTTGGAGTTCAGAAGGATGAAGGGTGATCTTATAGAAACATTTAAAATAATGAAAGGGATAGACAAGATAGAGGCAGAGAGGTTGTTTCCACTGGTTGGGGAGACTAGAACTAGGGGGCACAGCCTCAAAATACGGGGTAGCCAATTTAAAACTGAGTTGAGAAGGAACTTCTTCTCCCAGAGGGTTGTGAATCTGTGGCATTCTCTGCCCAAGGAAGCAGTTGAGGCTAGCTCATTGAATGTATTCAAATCACAGATAGATAGATTGTTAACCAATAAGGGAATTAAGGGTAAGTGGAGCTGAGTCCATGGCCAGATCAGCCATGATCTTGTTGAATGGCGGAGCAGGCTCGAGGGGCTAGATGGCCTACTCCTGTTTCTAATTCTTATGTTCTTATGGCTGGGGAAACATATGGAATTGGTGTTGAGGATATGGAGTTTGTGGCAAGGGGTCAAAGGCAATGGCTTCAGTCTTTTCAATATTCAACTGGAGGAAATTACAGTTCATCAAAGACTCGATACTGGACAAGCTGTCTAACAGCAGAGACAGTAGTGGGCTGGGCGCTGGGTTAACAGCAGCATACATGCTGTACTATATCTGCAGATAATGTCAGTAAGGTGCAGTACATAGATAAGGAAAAGGGGACCCAAGGTAGATCCTTGGGTGACATGAAGGTAATGTGTGGGGTCTGGAAGAGAAGCCATTGCTGAAGATGCTCTGGCTATGATTGGATAAGAAAGAGTGGAAGCAACTGAGTACAATCCTCCAAGTCAATGCATATTAGGATCAAATTATTAATGTAAAGGCAAAGGAAATTAAATTCCAAACCATCGTTGACATCTTCACTGAAGTGTACAAGAGTCTAGGCCTTGCATTAAACATCCATAAGACAAAAATTCTCTGCCAACCTGCCTTCACCTCAGTACTGTCCCCTGATCAAGATCCACGACAAGACCTAGGACATTGTGGGCCACTTTCCATATATTGGGAGCCTCCCATCAGCGAGGGCAGATGAAACCCAACAGCGCCTGCAGTGAGCCAGTACAGCCTTCGGTCACCTGAGGAAGAGAGTGTTTGAGGCCCAAGATCTCAAACCTGGCACCAAGCTCATGGTTTACAGAGCAGTAGTAATTCCCGTCCTCCTTTATGCTTCAGAGGTATGGATAATGTACAATAGGCACCTCAAAGCACTGGAGAAGTACCATCAAGCTGCATCCACAAAATTCTGCAAATCTATTGGCAGGATAGGCGTACCAATGTCAAGTGTTCTTTCTCAGGCCAACATCCCCAGCATCGAAGCATTGATCGCGCTCAATCAGCTCCGATGGGCAGGCCACGTAACCCACATGCCTGATAGAAGACCCCGAAACAGGCATTCAAATCCAAGCTCAGTCACGGCAAGCGAGCCCCAGGAGGGCAGAGAAACCATTGCAAGGGCACCCTCAAAGCCTCCTTGAAAAGAATGTAACACCCCACTGACTCTGGACAATCACTGGTCCATGACCATTCAAAGTGGAGGAGAAACATTCGGGAAGGTGCTGAACACAGAGTCTCTTCATCGGGAGCATGCGCAAGTCAAGTACAAATAGCGGAATAAGCGTACGACAAACCAAGCACCCCACCCACTCGTCCCTTCACCCACCATCTGCCCCACCAGTGACAGAATCTGCAGATCCCGCATTGGATTCATCAGCCATCTTAGAACGCATGTTAGTATGGAAGCAAGTCATCCTCGGCTCTGAGGGACTGCCTGAGAGGAAGGCGATAGATAAGGAACAGGGGACCAAGATAGATCCTTGGGTGACATGAAGGTAATGCGTGGGGTCTGGAAGAGAAGCCATCATTGAAGATGGTCTGGCTTTGATTGGATAAGAAAGAGTGGAAGCAATTGAGTGCAATCCTCCAAGTCAATGCATATTAGGATCAAAATATTAACTTAAAAGACAAAGGAAATTAAATTTCAGTACTCTTGTTCCCTGTTCCATTCTTCACAACTGAAACCTTCAGCTTTCTGGGCACAAAAAGTGAGTGGCATTTGGACTACAAATAAAGGCGTAGTTTTTGCAATATGTTTTGCTACCATGAATTATTGCCTGTAAATACTCTATAGTGGTTACCAAGCACATCCAATGAACAGATGTACTCAAAAGGTTATACATGTTAAACCACAGTTTTTATACAACAGGTACTAGTAACTGAAAATGTGAAGCTATGATAGGGCATAATTATATTGTTCTTTATAATGCCTAATGGTTGTATAATTAAACTGAAACCAGTTTTGAATTACTGAAGTTTCCTTGGCATGAAAATGAACCACTAGCTGATCGAAAAGGTCACCTTAGTTGGTTTTCATGTATAACTTTTAAATAGTCAGGAAACATTATATCTTTCAACTTCCAGATCAATATAGCACAGCAAGTGCCAAGCCCGACAAGTAAACTTAACCATGCAGTGAAGTACTCATCACCAATTCTAAGATTTACACTTTACAGCAGTTAATAGACTATTTAATCAAACATTAATTCTATATATTAAATCAAGTATCACTAATGTGATTCCGTCAGTTTGTCCACTGTTCGTGTAATAGGTCTACAAAGCAACATTATATTCCCCAACCACTCGACCATTAGAATTTATGTAATTCAATTTAATACTATAATGAATACTTGGAGGTTTTGATCTTGTGCATGCAGTCAAAATTTACATCAACTAAGTACTGGAGACTAATAATACAATAATCTAATCTTTAATTATATAACGACAAAAGATTAGGCCAAAGTAAATTGGAAAAGTATTGTTACAACACACTACAACAGGTTGACAGGACACAGGCTTCATTTAATTACTCATATAGCAAGTTCATCATCAGATTTTGCCATCAGAATATATAAGCAAACATAAGTTTCATGAAAAAAATGAAATGCTACCGCAAACAATATAATTGAATAGTTGAGTCAACTTTGATCAAAGTACCATATATGCAGACATTTCTGAAACACCCAACAAAAAGATTATGACTCGTGTAAGATGAAAGGCAACATTATGAAGCCGGTACTCATCACGATGGTTAGCATCCACAAATATATTTTCTCTATTCTTTCGCATTTTAAAATCGGTACATGCCTATCAGTTTCTCCACAGAAAGAAAGACTTGCATTTATACAGTGCCTTTCACGACCACCGCTTTACAACCAATGAAGTACGTGTGAAGTGTAGTCACTGTAGTAATGTGGGAAATGCGGCAGCCAACTTGCACACAGGTCTCCTCCAGCAACTCTCCAGACTTTAGTCTTGGCTCGGACTGCTGATTTGAAAGCATTTCCCTGCAACTATCCTGCTGGGTTGTCTCTGGTTTCAAATCAGCAGTAGAAGTGTGAACTGAAGTTGGAAGGATGATGTGCCATTTTTAAGTCTTGGAGCACCAAAGTAACATCTGATTAAGAAGATTGATTCCATGCTCATCTCAAGACTTTCTTTGTTATTTCCCCCTTTTCAAAGGAACTTTACCTAAAGAGTGGCAAGAATGTAGAACTCACTACCAAGGTGTAGTTGAGGCAAATATCATAGGTGTACTTAAGGGGAAGCTAGATAAACAGACGAGGGAGAAAGGAATAGAAGGTTACGCTGATAGGGATAGATGAAGTGGGGTGGAAGGAGGCTCATGTGGAGCATAAACAGCAGCATGAACCAGTTCGGATGAATGACCGGTTTCTGTTCTGTAAATACAATGTCTGCAATTCTACATATGTATGAACTGCTAGTGGCCCAGCAAAGAACCTAAAAACACATCAGTCCAACTGCAACGGTCATATTATGACAAATCATGGCCCTGTGGCTTGAACTCTGGGCCATGATTCTCTAATTGAGAAGTACTAAAGGATGGAGCAACAGCTGAAAAAAAGAAATCCCACTCCTCTAGTGCGGAGTTATTCCTTCAAATACTTATCCAAATCCCTTTTGAAAGATAATTGATTTCAGGCAGTGCATTGCAGATCCCAACCACTCGTTGCGCAAAAAGTTTTTTCTTACCTTGCCTTTGATTCTTTTGCCAATCACGTTAAATCTCTGTTCTCTGGTTCTCAACCCTTCTGCCAATGGGAAATTTTTTCCTAATCTACTCTGTCCAGACCTTTTCAATCGTCTCTGCTTTATGGGGAACAAGTCCAGCTTCTCCAGTCTAACAACATAACTGAAGTCCCTCATTCCTGGAATCATTCTCATAAATGTTTTCTGCACTTTCTCGAAAGCCTTCACATCCTTCCTAAAGTGTGGTGCCCAGAATTGGACACAGTACTCCAGTTGGGGCAGAACCTGTGTTTTATACAGGTTCATCATAATTTCCACACTTTTGTACTCTATGGGCTAGAATGTCCTAACTACCCGCCAGCGCCCGAGTGCCGCCCAAAAGACCGCCAAGATTATCGCCGGCGAAAGCTTCTTCCCCCCAAAAAATCTGCCGAGTGAAAAACATGGGTGTGCACCCCCAATCTGGGCAAAAATGTGGAATTTAGGATCAATTGGGCAGTTCCTAAAGAAAATGGGTGATAAATTTAAAAATCACTACTAAGTAGCTGTTTGGTGTTTAAGTAAATTTTAGTAAGTAAATTAATTTAAGGGTTAAGTCATGGCAGGAGAGCTCAGACCCGTGTCATGCTCCTCCTGTGCTTTGTGGGAAATCAGGGACACTTCCAGTGTCCCTGACTACTGTGTGTGCGGGAAGTGTGTCCAGCTGCAACTCCTGACAGACGACTTGAATGCACTGGAGCTGCGGATGGACTCACTCTGGAGCATGCGCGATGCTGAGAATGTTGTGGATAGCACATTTAGTGAGTTGGTCACACCGCAGGAAAGGGTTAGGACAGATAATGAATGGGTGACCAAGAGACAAGGCAAGAACAGGAAGGTAGTGCAGGAGTCCCCTGCGGTCATCTCCGTCCAAAACAGATATACTGTTTTGGATACTGTTGGGGGAGATGACTTACCAGGGGAAGGCACCAGCAGCCAGGTTCATGGCACCATGAGTGGCTCTGCTGCATAGAAGGGCGGGAAAAAGAGTGGGAGAGCTATAGGTGATAGGGGACTCTATTGTAAGGTGAATATATAGGAGTTTCTGCGGCCGCAACTGAGACACCAGCATGGTATGCTGCCTCCCTTATGCAAGGGTCAAAGGATGTCTCGGAGCGGCTGCAGAGCATTCTGGAGAGGGAGGGTGAACAGCCAGTTGTCGTGATACATGTAGGTACCAACGATATAAGTAAGAAGTGGGAAGAGGCCCTACAAGCTGAATTTAGGGAGCTAGGAGTTCAATTAAAAAGTAGGACCTCAAAGGTAGTAATCTCTGGATTGCTACCAGTGCCACATTCTAATCAGAATGGAGGGAGCAGGATAGTTAGAATAAATACGTGGCTTGAGCAGTGGTGCAAGAGGGAGGGATTCAAATTCCTGGGACATTGGAACCAGTTCTGGGGGAAGTGGGATCTGTACAAAAGGGATGGTCTGCACTTGGGCAGGACTGGAACTGATGTCCTGGGGGTAACATTGGCTAATGCAGTTCGGGAGTGTTTAAACTAATACGGCAGGGATATGGGAACCTATGCAGCGAGATAGGGCGAAGTAATATGGAGTCAGAAACAGATGGTAGAAAGGTAAAAAGCAATAGTGGAAGGCCGAGTAAACAAAGGCAAGAAACAAAAAAGGCCACACTACATCATAATTCTAAAAGAACAAAGGGTGTTAAAAAAACAAGCCTTAAGGCTTTTGTGTCTTTAATGCAAGGAGTATCCGTAATAAGGTGGATGAATTAACTGTGCAAATAGATGTTAACAGATATGATGTGATTGGGATTACAGAGACGTGGCTCCAGGATGATCAGGGCTGAGAACTCAACATCCAAGGGTATTCAACATTCAGGAAGGATAGAATAAAAGGAAAAGGAGGTAGGGTAGCATTGCTGGTTAAAGAGGAGATTAATGCAATAGTTAGGAAGGACATTAGCTTGGATGATGTGGAATCTATATGGGTAGAGCTGCAGAACACCAAAGGGCAAAAAACATTAGTGGGAGTTGTGTACAGACCTCCAAACAGTCGTCGTGATGTTGGGGAGGGCATCAAACAGGAAATTAGGGGTGCATGCAATAAAGGTGCAGCAGTTATCATGGGCGACTTTAATATGCATATAGATTAGGCTAACCAAACTGGAAGCAATACGGTGGAGGAGGATTCCCTGGAGTATAAGGGATGGTTTTCTAGAGCAATATGTCGAGGAACCAACTAGGGGGAGGACATCTTAGACTGGGTGTTGTGTAATGAGAGAGGATTAATTAGCAATCTCGTTGTGCGAGGCCCCTTGGGGAAGAGTGACCATAATATGGTGGAATTCTACATTAGGATGGAGAATGAAACAGTTAATTCAGAGACCATGGTCCAGAACTTAAAGACGGGTAACTTTGAAGGTATGAGGTGTGAATTGGCTAAGATAGATTGGCGAATGATACTTAAGGGGTTGACAGTGGATGGGCAAAGGCAGACATTTAGAGACCGCATGGATGAACTACAACAATTGTATATCCATGTCTGGCGTAAAAATAAAAAAAGGGAAGGTGGCTCAACCGTGGCTATCCAGGGAAATTAGTGATAGTATTAAAGCTAAGAAAGTGGCATACAAATTGGCCAGAAATAGCAGTGAACCCAGGGACTGGGAGAAATTTAGAACTCAGCAGAGGAGGACAAAGGGTTTGATTAGGGCAGGGAAGAGAGAGTATGAGAGGAAGCTTGCAGGGAACATTAAGACGTACTGCAAAAGCTTCATTAGATATGTAAAGAGAAAAAGGTTAGTAAAGACAAACATAGGTCCCCTGCAGTCAGAATCAGGGGAAGTCATAATGGGGAACAAAGAAATGGCAGACCAATTGAACAAGTACTTTGGTTCGGTATTCACTAAGGAGGACACAAACAACCTTCCGGATATAAAAGGTTCAGAGGGTCTAGTAAGAAGGAGGAACTGAGGGAAATCCTTATTAGTCGGGAAATTGTGTTGGGGAAATTGATGGGATTGAAGGCCGATAAATCCCCAGGGCCTGATGGTCTGCATCCCGGAGTACTTAAGGAGGTGGCCTTGGAAATAGCGGATGCATTGACAGTCATTTTCCAACATTCCATAGACTCTGGATCAGTTCCTATGGAGTGGAGGGTAGCCAATGTAACTCCACTTTTTAAAAAAGGAGAGAGAAAACAGGGAATTACAGACCGGTCAGCCTAACATCGGTAGTGGGTAAAATGATGGAATCAATTATTAAGGATATCATAGCAGCGCATTTGGAAAGAGGTGACATGATCGGTCCAAGTCAGCATGGATTTGTGAACGGGAAATTATGCTTGACAAATCTTCTGGAATTTTTTGAGGATGTTTCCAGTAGAGTGGACAAGGGAGAACCAGTTGATGTGGTGTATTTGGACTTTCAGAAGGCTTTCGACAAGGTCCCACACAAGAGATTAATGTGCAAAGTTAAAGCACATGGGATTGGGGGTAGTGTGCTGACGTGGATTGAGAACTGGTTGTCAGACAGGAAGCAAAGAGTAGGAGTAAATGGGTACTTTTCAGAATGGCAGGCAGTGACTAGTGGGGTACCGCAAGGTTCTGTGCTGGGGCCCCAGCTGTTTACATTGTACATTAATGATTTAGACGAGGGGATTAAATGTAGTATCTCCAAATTTGCAGATGACACTAAGTTGGGTGGCAGTGAGAGCTGCGAGGAGGATGCTATGAGGCTGCAGAGTGACTTGGATAGGTTAGGTGAGTGGGCAAATGCATGGCACATGAAGTATAATGTGGATTAATGTGAGGTTATCCACTTTGGTGGTAAAAACAGAGACACAGACTATTATCTGAATGGTGACAGATTAGGAAAAGGGGAGGTGCAACGAGACCTGGGTGTCATGGTACATCAGTCATTGAAGGTTGGCATGCAGGTACAGCAGGCGGTTAAGAAAGCAAATGGCATGTTGGCCTTCATAGCGAGGGGATTTGAGTACAGGGGCAGAGAGTTACTACAGTTGTACAGGGCCTTGGTGAGGCCACACCTGGAGTATTGTGTACAGTTTTGGTCTCCTAACTTGAGGAAGGACATTCTTGCTATTGAGGGAGTGCAGCGAAGGTTCACCAGACTGATTCCCGGAATGGCAGGACTGACACATCAAAAAAGACTGGATCGACTGGGCTTGTATTCACTGGAGTTCAGAAGAATGAGAGGGGACCTCATAGAAACGTTTAAAATTCTGATGGGTTCAGACAGGTTAGATGCAGGAAGAATGTTCCCAATGTTGGGGAAGTCCACAACCAGGGGTCACAGTCTAAGGTTAAGTGGTAAGCCATTTAGGACCGAGATGAGGAGAAACTTCTTCACCCAGAGAGTGGTGAACCTGTGGAATTCTCTACCACAGAAAGTTGTTGAGGCCAATTCACTAAATATATTCAAAAAGGAGTTAGATGTAGTCCTTACTACTAAGGGGATCAAGGGGTATGGCGAGAAAGCAGGAATGGGGTACTGAAGTTGCATGTTCAGCCATGAACTCATTGAATGGCAGTGCAGGCTCGAAGTGCCGAATGGCCTACTCCTGCACCTATTTTCTATGTTTCCCCCGAGGCTGCGGGTTGGGCCTAGCAACAGAAAAAAACCAAACATATTTTTTTTAAAAACATCTCATAAAATCATAAAAACATTCACCAGACCCTTTTAAACAAAATCACCACAACAGAATTTAAAAATGAGTAAAAAAAAACGTACCTTTTTCTTGCAGAGCGACTCACCTAGCACCCAGCTCCGCTAATCCTTGCAGGCGGCTTTGTTCATACTTACAAGGATGACCACTGAGCCAAATATCGCGCCAGGGCGATCAGAGGATGGTGCATGCCGGCGGTCTGCTCTCCAGCGGTACCTCGAAACTCAGGTAGGGAATTTTTCGCTCACCTGATTATCGCCCACAATGGCCAATACTGCCCAGAAACCAGGCGGTAAGCCATTGGAAATTCTAGCCCATACCTCTATTTATGAAGCCCAGGATCCTGTAAGCCTTAACTGCTTTCTCATCCCGCCCTGCCACCTTCAACAATTTGTGCACATATATCCTCAGGTCTCCCTATTCCGCTGTTGAAGCTCTCATCCATACCTTTGTTACCTCTAGACTTGACCATTCCAACGAACTCCTGGCTGGCCGCCCACATTCTACCCTGCGTAAACTGGAGGTGATCCAAAACTCGGCTGCCCGTGACCGAACTCGCACCAAGTCCCGCTCAACCATCACCCCTATTGCTCGCTGACCTACACTGGCTCCTGGTAAGCAACGCCTCAATTTCAAAATTCTCATCCTTATTTTCAAATCCCTCCATGGCCTCTCTAATCTCCTCCAGCCCCACAATTCCCCCCCCCACCGAGATGTCTGCGCTCCTCTAATTCTGCCCTCTTGAGTATCCCTGATTATAATCGCTCAACCATTGGTGGCCGTGCCTTCTGTTGCCTGGGCCCTAAGCTCTGGAACCCCTGCCTAAACCTCTCCGCCTCTATCTTCCATCAAGACGCTCTTTAAAACCTACCCCTTTGACCAAGCTTTTGGTCACCTGCCCCAATTTCTCCTTATGCGGCTCGGTGTCAATTTTTTTTCATCTCAATACTCCTTTGATGTGCCTTGGGACGTTTCACTACATTAAAGGCACTATGTAAATACAAATTGTTGTTGATCGTGCACCCCCTATAGGATTGTCCTATTTCGTTTATATGTCCTCTCCTCAATATTTCTAACAAAGCAAATCACTTCACACGTGTTATATTTCATCTGCCACGTGTCCGTCCATTTCACCAGCCTGTCTATGTCTTCCTGAAGTCTATCACTCTCCTCCTCGCTGTTCATTATACTTTCAAGTTTTGCGTCATCTGAAAATTTTGAAATTGTGCCCTGTACACCCATGTCCAAGTCATTAATATATATCAAGAAAAGCAGTGGTCCTTCCTCCAGTCCAAAAAACAACCGTTCACCGGTTTCCTGTCACTTAGCCAATTTCATATCTATGCTGCTACCGTCCTTTATTCCATGGGCTTCAACTTTGCAGGCAAGCCTATTATATGGCACTTTGTCGAACGCCTTTTAGAAATCCATGTACACTATGTCAACCGTATTACCCTCATCAACCCTGTTTCCTCATCAAAAAACTTGATCAAACTGGTTAAACACGATTTGCCTTTAATAAATCCGTGCTGGCTTTCCTTACTTAATCCACACCTATCCATGTGTCTTAATTTCGTCGCCGATTACTGTTTCTAAAAGCTTCCCCACTACCAAGATTAAACTGACTGGCCTGTAGTTGCTGGGTTTATCTTTACACCTTTTTTGAACAATTTTGAACTGATATTTCTCTTTTTCAGAATGTCAATCCTACCATATTCTAATTAAAGCATCTAGCTGCTTCTATTACCTGGCTTAAAAGGAAATCCATTCCAGTTGTTAATTAGCCTCTTCAAAAAATATATATATTTCTTGACATCAGCCCTAAATTTGTCTTCACATCTCCTAAACCCGTGTCCTTTTGCCCTATCGCCAAATACTGTCTCTTTCACTATCCCATTAAGTGTCTGTTCGCTTTGGAGGAAGACATTCATTGTAAATATCAAGTCAAACCTCTCAGCTCTTCCCTTGGACACTTGGAATGAACCTCACTGCTCTTTTCTGCACTGCTTTACAAACTGAATGGCCTGCTTGTGTCAGTCACATTGAACAGAACTCGATTTAAAAAGCAACCCACCCTCTCAACTCCTGTTGATCTAAAATTAAGAAAACCCTGTAGTACAGATTCTATCTCTGTACTATTCATAGAAACTTAGCAGGATTAGGCCGGTAAGCCATTCAATTACATCATGGCTGATATGTATCTCAACTTCATTGACCCACCTTTGATCTATATCCATTGATACCTTTACCAAACACCAATCTACCGATCTCAGTTTTCAAAACGATCCAGCATTCACAGCGATTTTTGGGAAAGAAAGCTCCTGATTTTGACTAAGTTTTGTACGGAAAAAGGGCTACCCGATTCAAATGCTCTAGCTCTAATGTTATTATGCGCTCTTGTTCTAGATTTCCCTACCAGAGGAATTAATCTCTTTATAACTACACTATTGAATCCTTCTATCATTTTAAATACCTCCATTAGATTACACCTCAATCTTCTAAACTCAAGGGAATACAAGCCAAGTTTGAACAGCCTATCTTTATCATTTAACTCTTTCAGCCATGATATCATTCTGGTGAATGTGTGCTGTACCCCCTCCAAGGCATCTTAAGGAAAGCTAGGCAAAAAACTGTAATAAAATTTGAGGAAAGGTGCAAGACAGGAAAGAACAATTTTTTTAAAAATTTCAAAATATACTTTATTCATATAAAAAATGTGCACAATACATTGGAAGACAGTTCAATACATTTGGATGCGGTCAGCAATTCCATGCAATACATTTGGATGCTGACGGCAGTTTCCGTTCAATTCATTTGCTTGCTTTACATTTCGAGGTACATTTCAGTACAATCCAGGATACATTGTAATACAGTCATCAAATTACTTTACTAGTGGCACTATATGGTACACTGAATGGGTGAGGGTACAGTTACATTTCTTTGCAACATACATTACTAAACAGAACTTGCATTATAGATGGCACTACATAGGTTTTTTAAGATCATGGCGCTCTATGTATACAAAAAGTTTACAAGTACAGACCGAGGGGAGTTTTATAATGATTCCAGTCCCTGGGTTTACCCTGGCGGAAGGGCTTCAAACTGTGGCTCTTCCCCACCGTGCCTTTGCGGCGGCTGCACCAATTTTTAGTGCGTCCCTCAGCACATATTCCTGGATCTTGGATTACACCGGTCTGCAGCACGCAGACGTGGACATCTCCTTGCTCTGGAAGACCAGCAAGTTTCGGCAAGACCAAAGTGCGTCTTTCACCGAGTTGATGGCCCTTCAGCAGCAGATGACGTCTGTCTCGGTGTGTGTCCCTGGGAACAGCCCGTAGAGCACAGAGTCCCGAGTTACGGAGCTGCTTGGGATGAACCTCGACAGCAACCACTGCATCTCCATCCAGACCTGCCTTGCAAAGGGACAATCCCAAAGTAGATGGATGACTATCTCGTCCGCACCACAGCCAATACGGGGGCAGAGTGCCATGTCTCTGAAACCCCGGCTGTGCATGAAGGATCTGACAGGTAGGGCACCTCTTCAGCGCCAACCAAGCTACGTCTTGGTGCTTGTGTGAAAGCTCTGGCGATGAGACGTTCTGCCAGACGAGTTCGACAGTCTGCTCGGGGAACCACCCGACAGGGTCCACCCTCTCCTTCTTTCGTAGGGCGTCCAGGACCTTACGTGCCAACCACTGCTTTATGGCCTTGTAGTCAAAGGGGTTTTTTCTGAAAAACTTTTCCACGAAAGACAGGTGGACAGGCATCGTGCAACTGGTGGGGAAGTTTCGCGGCAGCGTGGCCAGACCCATCCTTCGCAATACCGGGGACAGGTAGAACCTCAGCACGTAGTGACACTTGGTGTTTGCGTACCGGGAGTCGGTGCACAGCTTGATGCAGCCGCACACAAAGGTGGCCATCAGGATGAGGGCCACGTTCGGAACATCCTTTCCTCCACTGTCCAGAGATTTGTACATCGTGTCTCTGCGGATACGGTCCATTTTGGACCTCCAGACAAAGTGGAAGACGGCCCGGGTGACGACCACGGCACAGGAGCGGGGTATGGGCCAGACCTGCGCCATGTACAACAACCCCGAGTGCACCTCACTCCTGATGACCAGGTTCTTTCCTGCGATGGAGGGTGCGCAGCTTCCACCATCCCAGTTTTTGTTTCACTTTGGCGGTACGCTCTTACCAGTTTTTGGCACATGCCCCATCCGCTCCAAAGCATATTCAGGTAATCTGGCTTAACGGTGAAGGGAATAAAGGATCAGTTGGCCCAGTTGTCAAAGAATATGGCCTCGCTTTTGCTGCAATTGACCTTCGGTCCCGAGGCCAGTTCAAACTGGTCGCAGATTGTGAGCAATTTGCGGACCCGAGCAAAAGATGGTGACGTCGTTCATGTACAGGGAGGTCTTCACCTGAGCGCCTCCGCTGCCTGGCATCGTCACCCCTCTAATGCTCGCATCCTTCCCGATGGACTCGGCAAAGGGCTCGATACAGCACACAAACAAGACAGAGGAGAGGGGACAGCCTTGCCTGACTCCAGATCTGATCGGAAAGCTTTCAGTTTCCCACCCGTTGATTAGAACTGTGCTCCTGATGTCTGTGTAGAGCAGTTGGATCCAATTGCGGATACCCTCCCCAAACCCCATCTTGGAGAGCACATCCATCAGGTACGTGTGCGATATCCTGTCAAAGGCCTTCTCCTGATCCAAGCTGATTAAACAGGTGTCCATCCTCCTGTCCCGCACGTAGGCGATCGTATCCCTGAGTAGCGCGTGGCTATCAGAGATCTTCCTGCCGGGGACAGCGCAGGTCTGGTCCGGGTGGATCACCAGCTCGAGAGCAGACTTGACCCTGTTTGCAATGACCTTTGACAGGATCTTGTAGTCCACATTGAGCAGCGAGATGGGCCGCCAGTTTTTGATTTCCTCCCTATCCCCCTTCTGCTTGTAGCTGAGGGTGATGATGCCTTTCCTCATTGATTCTGACATACTGCCAGCCAGAAGCATACCCCCGTACATTTCCAGCAGGTCTGGGCCCATCCAGTCCCACAGAGCCGAATACAACTCGACCGGTAAGCCATGACTTCCGGGAGTTTTACTCGTCGCAAGGGACCGGACGGCCTTTGTCATCTCGTCCAGACTCTCCCGCTCGCTGCCTTCTAAGACCTCAGAGATAGACGACAGGAAAGCCGCACAGCCTGTGGGCTTGACGTCGTACAGCCCGGCATAGAAGGATTTGCTGATCCTCAGTATGTCAAGCTGTGAAGACGTTACAGAACCATCTTCTTCCTTTAGGCTGCTGATCACAGAGCTCTCCCAGTGTACCTTTTGGAAGAAGAAACGCGAACATGTCTCATCCTGCTCGACGGAGCGGACTCTGGAGCGGAAAATGATTTTGGAGGACTCTGAGGCAAAGAGTGAGGCCTGCTGGCCCTTCACCTCTTGGAGTTCCTCCGCGACATCGACCCCCATCGACTGCAGCAGGAGCAGGTTTTGCATACTCCTCTGGAGTTGGGACAATTCTCTCCGTCTCCCTCTCGCCTCCTGAACACCTTTGAGGATGAAGAACCTCTTGATGTTTGTCTTGATTGTTTCCCACCAGTGCATCGGGGAAATCACAGAGGGGTTTTACGGTTCTCCAACCTTTGTAATCCCTTCGAGTTCCTCAATGTTTTCTGGGGTCAACAGTTTCACGTTGAGCTTCCATTTCCCCTACCAACTTTCTGGTCTTCCTATGGGAGGCAGTGGTCAGAGAACAACACCGGCGTGACGTCGGTGGATCTGACCTTTAGCATGTGGGACACAAACAGGAAGTCTATTCTGGAACGGACGGACCCGTCTGGTCTCGACCAGGTGTATCTGGGCGGTGCGCCATCTGCAGGGTTGCTGAAGACGTCGCAGAGCTTGGCATCTTTTACCACGTCCATCAGGAGTTTGGATGTGGTGTCCAGTTTGCTGTCGGCTCTGTTGGATCGTCCAGCCGCATCGATGATGGAATTGAAATCACCGCCCAGAACGACCGGTCTGGATGTCGCCAGCAGCAGTAGGAGCTGCTGGAGTAGGGCCAGCCGCTCGCTTCCGAGAGGCGAGGCATACACGTTAATTAGCCTTAGAGGAACATTTTTATACAATACATCTGCTACGAGGAGGCAGCCGTCCACCACCTCCTTAACTTCAGTGATGGTGAAGTGGCCACCCCGCAGCAGAATGCCCAGGCCGGAGGAACGGCAATCCTTGCCCCCTGACCAGACGGATGGTCTGTGGGACCACCATTGCGACCACTGCCGGTAACTGCTGAAGTGCGGCAGGCCGCACTCCTGCAAGAATAGCAGGTCTGCCTTGACCTTGGCAAGGTACCCCAAGGTGGAAACGCATCGCGTAGTTGACGTAATGCTACGCAGGTTAATGGATGCAATATTTAAACCCATTTTTTAAAATTGGTGGTTACAATCCAAAAATTACATTTAGAACATGCAGTCCTTTGGCCCTGTGGCCTGTTCCCATGTACATCGGTTAACTTTAAACTTTTCTACTGCACCTTGGCTGAGAAATGGGTTGTCCTCTGCCTTGGGGATGGTTCGACCAGGGTACGCCAGCAGTGTGGACAGGGGGGGTCCTCCATGTCAACTGGACTGCCCTCGCCTGGTGTTGGTTGTTCCTTGTGTGCATCCCCTGTGGTGTTGTCGCTCACAGCGTTCTGGAGAGACCAAATGGTTCTTCCAGAAGCCCCGATTCAAATGTGTGTGTGTAAATTGCATTGATATAGTGGCATTTATGACCTCTGGATGCCCTAAAGCGCTTTACAGACAATCAAGTACCTTTGAAGTATTGTCACTGCTATAATGCAAGAATGGTTCAGTGCCCACAGCTGAACATAGTAACCCAGTCTGACCCAGGCTCTGTACAACTAAAGGCAGGCCAATATCCCATTAGCCTTTTTGATTACTTTTTGTACCAGTGCACTCGCTTTTAGTGATTTGTCTACATGGACACACGAACCCCTTTCCCCTCCACAGCTCTGGAATATTTTTATTAATGATGAGATTCAATCAGTTTTTTGCAGATTAAGTGAATGACCTCGCACTTCCCCATATGGAACTCCACCCGCCATAGTTTTGCACACTCACCTTAGCCTGTGTATGCCGCATTCACGGGATGTGGGCGTCGCTGACAAAGCCAGCAGTTATTACCCATCCCTAATTGCCCTTGAGAAGATGGTGGTGAGCTGCCTTCTTGAACCACTGCAGTCCGTGTAGTGAAGGTACTCCCACAGTGCTGTTAGGTAGGGAGTTCCGGGGTTTTGACCCAAAGACAACAAAGGGACAATATATTTCCAAGTCAGGATGGTGTGTGACTTGGAGGTGATGGCGTTTCCAAGCACCTGTTGCCCTTGTCCTTCTAGATGGTAGGGGTCACTGGTTTGGGAGGTAAAGTCAAAGAAGCCTTGGCGAGTTGCTGCAATGCATCTTGTACATGATAAAAACGGTGCCTGTGGTGAAGGGAGTGAATGCTTAAGGTGTTGGATAGGGTAGCGGGCTGCTATTCCTGCATGGTGTCGAGTTTCTTGTGTTGTTGGAGCTGCACTCATCCAGACAAGTGGAGAGTATTCCATCACATTCCTAACTTGTACCTTGTAGAAAGGATTTGGGAAGTCAGGAAGCGAGTCACTTGTCGCAGAATACCCAGCCGCTGACCTTCTCTTGTAGTCACAGTATTTATGTGGCTGGTCCAGTTAAGGTTCTGGTTAATGGTGACCACCAGGATGTTGATGGTGGAGGATTAGACAATGCTAATGCCGTTGAATGTCAAGGGGCGGTAGTTACACTCTCACTTGTCGGAAATGGTCATTGTCTGGCATTTGTGTTGCGCGAATGTTACTTGCCACCCATCAGCCCAAGACTGAATGTTGTCCAGGTCTTGCTGTATGCAGGCATGGACTGCTTCATTATCTGAGGAGTGGTAAATTTAACTGAATGTGCAAGCATCAGCAAACATCTCTGTAATGTATGCACCCATGGGTATGCTCACAGGTTTGTAGAGCTGTTGCATTGAGAGTGACTTAGTCAGTCACGTGATGTTCACAAGACTTAATAAAACCCCAGTCAGTTGAGTTTAGGTAATCCACGATGAGGTATGCAGTTGTGAGAGCCTAGTGGATGAACTGGTAATGTGTAGTGTGATTTAGTAACAACCAACTAGTTCTTAATAACAATGTGCTGCTATGAATTCTTAAGCGAAGAACCAATGCAGCAAATTCATTACAATCGCCAATTCTGACTTTATGATGGAGGGGAAGGTAATTGATGAAGCAGTTGAAGATGGTTGAGACCTGAGGAACTCTTGCAGCAATGTCTTGGGGCTGAGATGATTGACCAACAACCACAACCATCTTCATTTGTAGTAGACGTCAATCCAGCCAGTGGAGAGTTTTCCTTGGATTCCCATTGACTTCAGTTTTACAAGGGTTCATTGATGTCACACTTGGTCAAATACTACCTTGACATCACACTAACACCACCTCTAGAATTCAACTCTTTTGTCCTTGTTTGGACTGGGGCTGTAGTGAGGACTGGAGCCAAGTGGTCCTGGCAGAATCCAAACTGAGCATCAGTGAATGTGTTATTGGTAAGTGTCACGATAACACTGTTAACTACACCTTCCATCATTTTACTGATGATTGAGAGTAGACTGATGGGGTAGTAATTGGCTGGATTGGATTTGCGCTGCTTTTTGTGGACAGACCATACCTGGGTAATTTTCGACTTTGTTGGATAGATGCCAGTGTTGTAGCTGTACTGGAACAGCTTGGCTAGAGGTGCAGTTAGTTCTGGAGCACAAGTCTTCAGCACTACAACTGGGATGTTTTCGGAGCCCACAGCCTTTGCTGCATCCAGTGCGCTCAGCCGTTTCTTGATATCACGTGGAGTGAAATTGAATTGACTGAAGACTGGCTTCTGTGATGGTGGGGCATCAGGAGGAGGCAGAGATGAATCTTCCACTTGGCACTTCTGACTGAAGATGGTTACAAATGCTTCAGCCTGATCTTTTATACTCTGCTGGTCTCCGCCATCAGAGGATAGGGAGGTGATTGGAGCCGCCTCCTCCTCCTGTATTGTTTAATTGTCCACCACCATTTACGACTGGATGTGGCAGGACTGCAAATATAGAAATACGTTGCTCATCTTATATGCGAGTATATCTTTTCTCAATGTACAAAGCAGTTTTAGATAAAAAGGGATGCGTGCCTGCAGCTCCAACTCAATGGGAAGCAAAGGATATTACTGACCTGTAGAGTGCATCACTTCAAATCTCATCATGTAGAAGGACAAAGTGTTGCCAAATATCCAATTTCATCCTAGAATCAACGCAGCACACAAAGTAAAAAGCAATTTTATGGAATTAAAACATTTAATTCCAGAGCTCCCTAAAATGGAACTTTCTGAACCCATTATCTATTGACTAGACTGATAGCAGTAGCCTCCTACATGTGTTCAATATAATGAAACTGCAGGAAAGAGATTTCAAATCCATTTTTAGATAAATCATTCGAACACTACCAAAGGGATTTTCGTCTAATAAACTATTCCAGCAAGTCGAAGGGATTTTGTCTAAAACTATTCCAGCAAGTTACTGGTGAAATAAGTCAATGGAAAAATTTATTTTGTTACAAAAACATATAACATAAGTCTGAAGAAAGAAATAAGCCTGTTACATTCTTAACCCATAGCAGTTAAATATACCACAATGAAAGCCTAATGAACTATTTTTAAATACATGTACACCTAAAAGTTTATTGGTGTTAAGAACAAAAATAAACCAAATGGCTTGCAAAATCCCCTCTACGACTCCAGTCAAATGCATAGCTTTAAGAACTTACATTTGGTGAAGACTGTGATATAAACTGAAAGGAGCAAACATTTAGTCCACCCACCATGCTATGCCATGGGATGTGCTGACAGAGCCATGTACATGATTGATGACTGACCAATCATATTATGAGGGAAACAGTTTTCCCCACAGAAGGACAGTTTAAAAAAGGAAATTTGGTTGCCTGGTTACATCCAGGCTGCTATTGCATGTTCTCTAGTGACGATGTGGCTCAGTGAGTAGCACACTCGCCTCTGAAGAAGGTGGTTTTGGGTTCAAGTCACACTCCAGAGACTAGAGCACAAAATCTAGACTGGCACTCCAAGGCAATACTGAGGGAATGCTGCACTGTTTGAGGTGCCGTCTTTTGGATGAAACGTTAAACCTGCTCTCTCAGGTGGACATAAAAGATGGTCATGTTTATTTCCAACACCAGATTTCTGATTGGTCACCTTGGAGAACAAGACACATTCAGCAGTTTATCTGGAATGTGTAATTAGATCCTGCTTGCCTAAGTAATCAAGTACTTTGCAATTCAAGTCATTCAGATTGCCAGGCTCCAGATAGAACAGCGTTCACATAGAACAAACCGGGCTCACTCTTGCCAGTTAAGATCTTCTCCCATCCCCCAAATAAGTTCCTGACCCACATCATTCCCCTCCCCAATAGCTGGGGCATCATGTGTGGGTCAAGGATTGTTAACAGATTGGATATGAAGTGAATAGTGCCAGTATCTCATTGTCTCATTGTCCCTCTCCGTTCCCCCTCCTCTTTCCCCCCCACAATTCTGTTTCTCTCTCTTTCCTCTTCTCCTGCCAACGGATCCAGTGACCTTCTCCGCATGGAGCAGAGGAAAGCATGGCCCATGGTACAGGCCGTAACTGTTGGGTACTGCGCATGTGCAGCTTCAGTTAACAGTGCACATATGCAGAAGGGGATTGGGTGCGCATGCGCGGTTCCGGGATACAGTGAGCATGCGCAGAAGGCCGCAAAGATGTTCGTGCAGATAATCATTGCGAAAAAAGATCTCGTGGTACTATTTCAAAGAAAAGATGGGGAATTATCTCGTGTCCTGGCCAATATTTATCCCTCAAGATAAACAAACAGATTATCTGGTCATTATCCACATTAGCATTTGTAGGTGCTTGGTGTGCGCAAATTGGCTGCCACGTTTCCTACATTACAACAGTGACTACACTTTTTTTTTTAAATATCTAATTGGCTGTTAAGCGCTTTGAGACCCTTGAGGTTGTGAAAGACGCTATGTAAATGCAAGTTTCTTACTTTTTGCATTGGTTGTCTAACCCCAACTTGTGGAGGTGGATTGGTACATGATGGAGAAAGGAAGAAAAAACATTTGTGTTTTAAATTTGCTTCCAAAAACTGTTTTCTGCTGCAAGGACCCAAAGTTTGCAGAGAAAAAAAAAAATCAGAAGTAACCTCTGACATCAAAGTGTTCTACACAGAGACTTAGCATGGAGGCCTGATACACTGATTTGAAAGACGATAAAATTGAAATCTTTGAAATTTTTAACTATTTATGTAAAAATAATTTTATATATAATTTACCTTTGTCCTAAAACCAAAATGTTCCAGAACACTTAACAAGGGGCAGAAGGAAGGAAATACATCTGGACAAACAAGCATGCAAAAAAGAACTAGCTTATCGCCATCTCAGATACATTATTCATTTGGAAGGGTTAACTGCAGCTAAAATATGCAAAAATACATTCTGCTTTCTATACAATGAGTTGCACTTGTTAATATAAATTAAGTCAAGAAAGGAAATGTTTAAATTACCATATTTACACAACTCTCTTCCAAAACAACTTGCTTCATAAATTCACTGGAATGGGCACCCACGGAAAATTTGTAGTTTTAACTGCAACTTGCATTTAGATAGTGCCATTAATGTCGTAAAACGTTCCAAGGCACTTTACCGGATCAAACTAAATTTGACACTGAGCCAAATGAGGAGATAGTAGGAACGGTGACGGTCAGAGGTAGGTTTTAAGTATCATCTTGAAGGAGTCCAGGAGGTTTAAAGAGGGCATCCCCGGAGCTTAGGGCTGAAGCAGCCGAAGGCACGGCCACCAATGGTGGAGCGATTAAATCAGGGATGCGCAAGAGGCCAGCAGTGGAGCAGCGCAGAGATCTGAGGGTTGTAGGGCTGGAGTAAGTTACAGAGATAGGGAAGGAGGGGCTATGGAGGGAACAAAGATGAGAATTTTAAAGTTGAGGCATTTCCAGACTGGGAGCCAATGTTGGTCAGCGAGCACAGGGGTGATGGGTGAACAGGACTTGTTGGGCAGCAGAGTTTTGGATGAGCTCAAGTTTATGTAGGATGGAAGATGGGAGGCCTGCCAGGATAGCACTGGAATAGTAGTCAAGTATAGAGGGAACAAAGGCACAGATGTGCGTTTCAACAGCAGATGAGCTGAGGTAGGGGCGGAAGCGGGCGATGTTACGGAGTGGAAGTAGGCAGTTTTGGTGCTGGAGTGGATATGTGGTCGGAAGCTCATCTCAGGGTCAAACAGGACACCAAGGTTGCAAACCATCTGGTTCAGCCTCAGATAATTTGAAGCAGTTCTATACAGCATTTTAAATTTTGGAGTCATGGCCTAATCTCACTACAGCTTTCAATAAACCACAACAATCAGTTCTGTTAGCTAGAAGCACATTATATGCTATTGTTCAAATTTGCATGAGAATGTGTCACGATTGAGCTATCCAGCTTCATTGCTGCAATTTACAATCAAAGCAGCCTTTTGGAAATGCAGAATCCACACACAAACTGTTGCCAGAGTAACAGCCCACGAGGAATGGTCATCATTAACTGCACACAGTCCGTATTTAAGTTGCTGCCATACCTACGCATCAAATTTATAGAATAGGCTTCTTCCTCACCCAATATATTTTTTACATTGTTGTAAGGCAGTGTAAATTAACCGGAGTTCTTTTTTTTTAAGGAGTCAGAATGCATTTTATTAAGGAGCGGTAGTTCAAATATAGTCAAACACAACACACAATGAGGATAGACATACGACCATGACAAGTAGCTGGTATTGGTCCCGATCGGACAGACAGCTGGTGACACGAACAGCTCTTCTCTGCACCGTCTGCCCTGAAAAGCTCTTTAGATATCTTTAACCGGAGTTCTTTCTCTCAATTCTCACTCAGTATGGTAATCGCAACTAGGCAGACAGGAAGGTGCATTAAGTTAACCCTAGGTCAACTGAACACAATTAGAGCCAAAGTGATGCTGACAGAGAGACCTTGGGATCTCTCCATGGACTCGAACTTCCCTATACTGTACACAGTATTTCAATTGTGATCTAACACTTAGTATAGATTCACCATTACAGATCAACTTCTATATTCTATACCCCTTGCATAAAACCCAGTACAGATACTTCACAGACTCCAGCGATACAAGAAAAAAGAACTCTGAGCCGAGAAGGGAGAGCTTAGGATGAACGGTCCAAAATATGATCAAAAAGGGAGGTCCAAAGTAGTGAGAGGGTTTTAGGAAAAGAATTCCAGAGATTGGGTCCTGGGCAGCTGACGGCACAGGCATCAATAATGGGCTAAAGGGAGGGGAGACGCACAAGTCAGAGGAACAAAGCTTGGTTCATCATCATTATAGGCAGTCCCTCGAGTCAAGGATGACGTGCTTCCTCGTCAAAAAGTTCACAGGTGTTTCAAGGATGGACCTAAAATTCCAGGTCCGAACTAAATCTTGAAGGGTGGAAGATGCCTGTGCGTAGATTTTTTTTAACGTGTGGTGGCTGTTGCACACCAGCCACCACATGGGCTTGACAGAGGTAGGTCTTGGTCCAGTAGCAAGGATTAACCAAAACAACTGGAGACCAGTTCTGCTGCACGGACCTAGTACGCACCCATATCGCAGTGTGGGCTGGCCCGTGCTGGCCCTGGGCCCTCACCTCTTCTGGGCCCCGATCACGTCCCTCTACAATCTCTCGCCGCTCCTGCTGTACCTGCCCACGCTCTAATCACCGACCTGGACCTTGATGACGTCACTCTTCACTGCCGTTCCTCTCCTGCTCCAGCACGTGCTGCTCCCTAGAGTGGTATGCCTCCACGCTGCTCCTTCCGCTTCCCGGCTTGCTCCGACGGAGTTGTAGGATGTTAAGAGATATGGGGAGGGGGTGGAAACCCAGGGCGAGATTTAAAGTTTTAAATTTGAGAAGTTGAGAGTGTGGGAACCAATGAACATCAGCGAGGACAGGTGTGATTGGTGAGCATGGCTTGGTGTGGGACAAGATACTGGTAGAACAGTTTTGGATGAGCTCAAGTTTATTCAGGATACAGAACGAGAAACTGGCGACGAGAGCATTGGAATAATGGAGTCCAGAAGTGATAAACTGGCATTCAGCAACAAATAGGCTGAGGCAAGGACCTAAACAAGGTGAAAATAGACTGACAAAGGATATGGAGTTGAAAGTTCAGCTTAGGGTTGAACAGGATGCCACAGTTGTGAATGGTCAGGTGTAGTCCCAAGACAGTGGCCAGGGATGGGGTGGAGTCAGTGGTAAAGGTATGGAGTTTGTGGTGGGGGCTGAAGACGCAGGCTTTAGTTTACCCAATGTTTAGTAACTTTTAATTCAAGACCGGATGTTACATGAGCAGTGTATACTATCTACAGGATGCACTGCAACAACTCACCAAGGTTTCTTTGGCAGTACCTTCCAAACTCGCAAACCCCACCATCCAGAAGGACAAGGGCAGCACGTGCATGTGAACATCACCACCTCCAAGTCGCACATCTTCCTGACTTGAACATAGAACGCTGCACCTTTTTGCGGCTGCATCAAAATATTGGAACTCCCTACCTAATTGGATTGTGGGAGCACCTTCACCACACAGACTGCAGCAGTTCAAGAGGGTGGCCCATTACCACCTTCTCAAGGATAACTAGGAATGGGCAATAAATGCCAGCAATGCTCACATTCAAGAATGAATGTTAAAAATCCTTTGCAGCTTTGAAGTTTATTTCAGCATACAGTTCTGATGGCATTTAAAACCATCTGTAACTGCAATATGAGCAACTCATTTCACAGTGAATTTTTCAGAATGTCAAAAATATTTGTACATTGATTGACTATACCTACCTCTCCTCCACTCCCTTCAATAAATTGTAGCAGTGCAAACTGATACGGGCCTGAGTTTTCTGTTTCTGTACTTGCCAATTTTTTATGCCCGTATGCTTTAATGGGAGGAAAACTCACGCTGGAGAGTGGGTAAATGGCAGACCCCAATCATGTTGTTGGGAAGAACTTTTTTTAAAACTCCTGTAAATGTTTTCAACGTGAACATTTTTTTTAAATCTGCTTTCTTTAAATATATTACACAACAATTTTGAAACATCAGTGCCAGTAAAATTCTCAGTAACCCAACATTGTAAACTTTAACCAGTTTTCTTTGCCCAAAAATGAACCACAGTTTCATGCCATATCGAAAATATCCTTGTTCAAATCAAAAATGCCAGAGATGAAACATTTAGTGGCACATCTCATAAGATTAAGTAACATGTGTCACAAGAGGTGAATTTGCTGTTTTAATTTAAAATATATGAAAGAAGAAGAAAATGGAAAGAAATGATAAGACCAGCAGATGCAAAGCTATTACCTAGACATTAGAATGGCACATTATTATTTTAAAAAATAACATTGGTCTGAGACAATTATCGACAATGGAAAAATCTGTACCTTTGAGGGAAAAAAAAGAGAAAACAATTTAACGTGGTTATCCCAGCTTTTAAGTTGCATCTTTTTCCAAGGCACTTCTATTTTTAATATGTGCGTCTGCTTAGGAAAGTCAGCTTTCTGCAAACAGTCAACACGGTTTTTGTATTTGACAAATCTATTAAGAGTTTTTTTTTGAGGGTGTAACTAGCAGGGTATGCAAGGGGGAACCAGTGGATGTAGTATATTTGGATTTTCAGAAGGTATTTCATAAGGTGCCACACAAGAGGTTGTTACACATGATTAGAGATAATATATTAGCATGGATTGAGATTCAGTTAACAGACAGGAATAAATGAGTCATTATGAGGATGGAAATGGGGATTGTCATCAGGATCAGTGCTTGGGCATCAGCTATTTACAATCTCTATGAATGACTTTGAAGAGGGGACTGAGTGTAATATATCCCAAGTTTTCTGACGATACAAAGCTAGGTGGGAAAGTAAGCTGTGAGGAGGACACACAGGCTGCAAAGGAATATAGACCAGTTAAGTGATTAGGCAAGACGGTGGCAGGCAGATGGAGTACAAGTGGGGGGCGGCGGGGGGAATTTTTTTTTATATAAAAAGGTATTCAGAAGAATTTGGGGAGTCCTTGTACACAAATCACAAAGTTAACATGCAGGTACAGCAAGCAATTAGAAAGGCAAATGGTATGTTAGCTTTTATTGCAAGGGGGTTGCAGTCCTAGAGCAAGAAAGTATTGCTGCAATTATATAGGGCTTTGGAGAGACCAGACCTGGAGCACTGTGTACAGTTTTGGTCTCCCTACCCAAGGAAGAATATACTTGCCTTGGAGGGGGTGCAACAAAGGTTCACTAGATTAATTCCTGGGATAAGAAGGCTGTCCTATGAGGAGACATCGAGTAGAATGGGCCTATATTCTCTGGAGTTTAGAAGAATGAGGGGCGATTTCCTTAGAGGGCTTGACTGGGTAGATGCTAAGAGATTGTTTCCCGTGGCTGTACAGTCTAGAACTAGGGGATCACAGTCTCAGGACAAGGGATCGACCATTTAGAACTGAGAAGAGGAGGACATTTCTTCACTCAAGAGGGTTGTGAACCTTTAGAATTCTCTACCGCAGAGGCTTCTAGATGTTAAGTCAATGAGTATATTCAAGACAGAAATCGATAAGATTTTTGCGCACTAAGGGAATCAAGGGATATGGGGATAGGGTGAGAAGGTGGAGAGGGGTAGATGATCACCTACGATCTTATCGAATGGCAGAGCAGGCTCGATGGGCCATATGGCCTATGCCTGCTCTTATTTCTAACGTTCTCATTAACAAGCATCAGATCAGCTCCCACGTCAACTGCTGACAGCCAACTTTATCTCTCCACTACCACTAATGACTACTGTACTGTCTGGCAGATTGTTCGACAAAGTCACCCCCAGCTCAACACTGGCAAAACTGAGGCCGGTCAGTTTAGCATCCGAAGGCTGTACGCCCAAGGCACCAACTGAATCACCCTTGAGAACTGCTCAGTTAAGCTAAGCCCCGTTCTATCCTGAAATGAGCTTCAAACTACACATCCAGTCTGTCACAACAGCGGACTTTCAACTTTGACACTGCCGTCATGTGTCCCTAGGTCAACCCCACTCAAGTGCAATAAAAATGAAAGTAGTCTGTTTATAACTTCAATATTCCCAAATTCTGGCATTGCTGTAAATTCTAAAGATTACCATGGTTCCCCATTTTTCTTGATCCTTCCTTCATGCTAATTTTCCTGAAATGATGAGTAACATTAAATTACTTCTACAGGACAGTGTATTGAAAACACAGACTAATATGGAATTCAACATCTATGAAATATTACTTAAAATACACTCAATAGTATATTTTCTACTTTGGACTTCCCCACTGACTGGTCAACCCCATGAGTACAGCCAGGAAGTGCTTTATGTTTTTTGGGGGCAGGAGGAGATCACTGCAAATAGTTAAGAAAGAGGGAGGGAAAGATAGTGGGCCAAAAATTACGGCCTCACCAGGTGCGTTCGATGTGCGCACGCACCCAAAAAAGGCCTCGCAAATACCGGCTCTCGACACGTGATGTGTATGCGCCGAAAACCGGCTTTTGCAATCTGTCAAAATGTCTTTTGACAGATCCAACGCATCCCTGCAGGAAGGACATCCACGGGGCAGAGATTGGGCTATCTACCCAACTCTTGCTCAGCGAATATCTTTCAAACTCTTATGCCTGGTAAAAGCAGGCATATAAGCCTACTTTAACCAATGTTATAGAGTTTTAAAAACAGAAATATTTAACTTAATCACTCATTTTTATATTAAAAACCCTGTCCATTAAGGTAGGTTTGTTTTTAACTCTATTAAAACACAAAAATAGTTTTTTCCCTAAAACATTCAATTCCAATTAATTTTAAATAGGTGAAGTTTTTTTTTAAATTTGTGTTGTGTTTCTTGGGGGTATTCTCATTAATGGTAATGGGAGCTCATACAAACAGAGTTCCCATTATCAATGAGAATACTAGTGATTGGTGTTCCAGGCCCACAAGATTCCAGGATACGCATACGTAACTGGAAGATATGTTCCCATACACTGGACTGCAAAACTAGGCCTCCGACTAGAATGCTACATTCCTCCGGGACCGCCAGGTATTTTGGTCAAAACATTTTTGGGTCGGAGGCATTCACCCGCAGGAAGCCTCCGACCGCAATTTCCCCACTCCCACCCCCCTCCCCACTATTTTTGCATCTGGAGTCAAGTCCGGCTCAGATTGATAGCTGCTACAAAGATTCTATTTGAAGTGAATTTCAACATCTTTAATCCAGCTCCATATGGGCATGAGTCCACAGCACTAAATTGTCAATCTCATTCAAGAAGTCACAGGAATGCAAAGCAGGAAATGGAAAAATGTCACACTGCTGTCGTAGCGTATGCTTTTCGGATGTTGCGACACACCATTGGGTAGAGTGGTGGGAACTCCATTCTGCATTTACAAGTGTATTTGAACCTGGCTTTTGCAAGTGCTTAATATTGACACTGGGTATCCAAAATGGATATTGCTGCATTCTCCACTTTGAAGAATACAAATAAACTAAAAAGGAAAGCACTTCTCTGTCAGATTCCAAACTGGACACTGTATCTCAGCATACTGTCCCTATTGTGAATTGTATTCATGATTAAACTCTGGAAGTCGACATCCTTTAAGCAATGCTCAGTTACCTTTTGACAATCCATAATTCTAAACCAGAACAAGCGCAATACCTAAATTTGAATGTCAAGCTGATCAAAAAAATGTCAAAGCCGCCGGAAAATACAAACTCTCTCCCAATAGTCACCTATTGTTCACTATTTCAAACAAATAGGAAACTTGACAAATTCAGTTAAATTTATAATACACACCTGAAACACCTTCTGTATAGATAACCAAGTCCAGAATATACACCAATACAGTTTATCAACCTAAATTACATTAGTTTCAAGATACAATTAAATTATTCAGCATCTAGTATCATTCTAATACTGTAGTCAATTCAGAAGAAATCTATTCCCATAGTAAGGCAAAACAGTTTTTAAACATAGGATGTAGACCTTGAAATAAAACATGAGGATGTAATATTTGTGCTTGGCCTGGATTATGTAGACCTTGAAAAGAAGTGAGGGTGTAATATTTGTACGTGGCCTGGATTTCGATGCCTTGAGCACAATAAAAACAGAAACTGATTTGAACCTACTGCGGTAGTACAGGTATTAAAAAGCGACTTTCGAAGGTGCTTGGCGTTGCAATGCCATCGAGTAAGTGACACCCGTAATCTATGAGGAAACATCCAGGTTCCCGAGAGACCTGCGTAAGTTTTACAGATCACAAAAAAAATTGGAGGAGTCAGTATTGTACACCCTGCACTTGACATGGAAACGTTTCAATTCCATGCAAGCTATAAATATTCTGCGCAAAGGCATCGCAGGTATTTTGCAGTGCGCTGCATATTATAAATTTAATGCATTTTACAGAACCGAAAGAAAATATTGTAGTTCGATTTGGCAGCCCATTTACAAATAATAATGCATGGCTTAATTGGACAACTATGGCAATTCAGAACAAGACAGACCGGTTTTGCAATGTAGATTAAAGATTCTGCATAGCAACACAAGTGAATTTACAGCATACCAGCTGGTACCTTATTATTGCCTTAAATCGTGGATGAAACGTGATCGAATATTTAGCATATTTCCTTTTATACACTTATGATTACTCTCGCCAAATAAATGGAAAGTAAATTTAGGTCAAGGACAATGCGACAAACCAGAATTTGCAAAAAAAGAAAAAAAATTGAGCTAAATGTGAAACGATATGAATCTGTAACATTTAATTAACAATTGCAAAAAGAATATCCAATTCTTCGTCAGAAGACGCCGTATTGTATTAAGTGTTCGTGCCGAACAATGAACCTTCAGCTACTAGCCTGCCAAATAGTGGACCCCAGCAAATCCAACACGGAGATCACTTTTGCTAACTTCCAGGTTAATTGCACGATTTAAAAAAGGCAGAAAAATCTACGAGCAGGTCGCTACAGAAACGGCAAGTCCAATCTGGTACGAAATGCAAGCAGGTTTTTCCGCATAAGAGAAATCCACGATCATAATTGTATCTCCTGTGTAACGGCCATAGAATGCGAGAAGACGATGAGAGATTAAGATTTAAAACGCAGCAGTTGCGAGCGCTTTCCCCTCAAAATGTTTTCCTGCAACGTGGTGGCACAAATCGGCCCGTACAAAAGAAACGGAAGTCACCGGTGGCATCACATTCAGTAAACCAAGGACAATTTTCACAGCAACATGAAATATTTCGCACTTTTAGACGGACAAATAAACGCAAAGGCTTTTTTTTTTAAAAAAAGAGCCAGGTCTTGTTTCTTTAATTGAGGAAATAAAAACGCTTAATATCTCGGACAGATGTATTTATTCTTCAATGTCAAATGCATTTTCACGAAATCACAAGACAAAAGCCACACGGTAAGCTGCAGCAGTCCCTTTTACAAAATGAAACACATCCTTATATAGTTTAGAGCAGAAGCGTCACCTACAGCTTTCAACCTTTAGACAGAAACAACCAGCACCTTCAAACACAGAGCCACTTTCCACGCCAGAGGTCAACAGTTGCTGGGGGGGGACACCCCGCACAAAAGCAACGAATCCCCCTCTGAGAACACAATTATTTTAAAAGACCCTAACCACATGCACAAAAAAGGAAAAAAAACCTTCCGCCCAACTCCAGCTTCCGAGTGTTGCCCTTGCTTTCAGTCCAAAATCATATTCCAAAAAAAGCACGTTATTATTTTTTTTTAAATGTTGTACATTTTCTCACACACACAATTTTAAAAGGTTGCACATTTTCTCAATTTTAAAAAGGTTGTATATTTTCTCAATTTTAAAATGTTGTCTATCTTCTCTCTCACACACAATTTTAAAAGGTTGTCCATTTTCTCTCTCACACACAATTTTAAAAGGTTCTCTATTTTCTCTCTCACAATTTTAAAAGGTTGTAAATTTTCTCAGAATTTTTCTCACTGTCCTCTGGAGGCAGCAAGCGCTGTGGGCGCATGTGCGCATGCCCAGAGGGGCCTGGCGGGAGGGGGGGAGGGAGGCTTGCAGCTCACTATTGAGCACAACACCGAATGGAACCTGTACCCGGCTCTACCACACGCGACACAAAACGCCAGTGGAAAATACACACGCATTCCAACAACACACACAAAAAAAGAGCCAGACTTACTCAAATCAATTCGGCGGCGACGGGCCAGGCGTTTCGAAGAATGGGGGAGGGGAAGGGGGGGGGGAGAAACAAATTAAAAGCCGGTTGAGGGAAGGGGGAGAAAGGTAATGCGAGTAAAGTGACTGACTGACCTGCCGCGTCCGACAATACGGGAGGCAGCCCTCACTCTGAGTGCCGGCACCAACCGCCACTCACGTGGGCTTCCGTCGCCGCCTCTCATTGGCGCGCGGCGCGCTCTCCATGGAGACGGGGCCTGCCGCACCTCGCAGCCGGAGCCCGGCTTAGTGAGCAAGTCCCACATCAACCAGGGCCCGTGTTAGTGAGCAAGTCCCACAGCAACCAGGGCCCGGGTTAGTGAGCAAGTCCCACAGCAACCCGGGTCCGGGTTAGTGAGCAAGTCCCACAGCAACCCGGGTCCGGGTTAGTGAGCAAGTCCCACAGCAACCAGGGTCCGGGTTAGTGAGCAAGTCCCACAGCAACCCGAGTCCGGGTTAGTGAGCAAGTCCCACAGCAACCAGGGTCCGACCGACAGTAGAATTATTTACTTTTTTTGGAGGGGGATTGTTGCGAGGCCGAAAGATTTTGAGGCCGACAACGCGGGCGGGCGGGGGCACACTCGACCAAACAGGAGGAGAAGATGACTCAAGTAGAGAGTTGCCCAGACTATGGCGGCGGCAGCAGTCTCAGGACACCAAGGTAAAGCAAGGCAGCGGCAAGTGTTCTTGTCCGTGGGGAGGGAGAGAGGAGAGGTCTCTTGACAATAGGGAAGCTGCTGCTGTGCAGCTCCGTGCATCCTAACAGTCAGAATGCTGGTGGTTTAAGCCATGTAAGTTTTGGGGAAAAGGGAAAGACTTGCATTTATATAGCGCCTTTCACGACCTCCAGACGTCCTAAAGCGCTTTACAACTCTTTTAGTTGTAATCAAGTGCCCAAGCGCAGTCCAAAAACTTTTCAAGTGCCCCCGTCCCAAAGCGCTTTACAGCCTATGAAGTACTTTTGAAATGTAATCATTGTTTTAAGGTAGGAAACAGCAGCAGCCAATCCGCCCACAGCAAGCTCCCACAAATAGCAACGTGATAATGACTTGATAATCTGCTTGTGATGTTGATTGACGGATAAATACTGGAACATGGGTTAGAAAGGAAATTGTCTTGTCAAAAACAATCCTGTTTCCATCATTTCAAATGGAAGAAGGAATATTATTTCAATTGATATAAGGGAAATGCTGGCTGTATTCTGCATTCAATTTAATGTTAACCTTCAACCCTTTCCCGAAAAATAGTTATGGACAGATAATGATTGGATTCAAGTCTCACTGTTTATATATTTTGGTTGAATTCTGTTTATTTTTGGACCTGTTTTTCAGGTTCGTACTGCCTTCCCTCTATGGTCACATGCAGCACTGAAGTCCAGCCTTTAAAACCAAGTAACTCAAGCCAATTTGCACTTCTATTTCTTACTTAACGGTTTGTCTTATTTGAATTTTGTGGACTGTTTGGAAAGGCTGTTATTATCGCTACAGCCTCATTGGTGGATAAATCCTAAAATTAAACACCAAGCTCAGTTAGCAACTTGAGAGATATGCAAATTAATAGAATCATGGATTTAAGCTATTTATGTGGTCCCAATGGTATGTACCAATGTGGTCCCGAAGGACAAATACAGTTTGCTGTATGAAGAGGTAGGAAAGGTATGCAAGAGCAGGAAAAGTATTTTAATCAGAAACTTTGATCAACCTATCATAAACTGGGAAAATCCAAGTGGTTTAGAATCAGTGTTGATAAATGTAATGCAATGCATCAAGGAGGTCGCAAGAAGTAATGCTCAGTTTGATCTGATACTCATTCATTACCTGTAAAATATAAGTGAAACAAAAGTCTTAGCACCCTAGGGCACAACAACCACAGAAGGATAAAGCTTAACATGATCTGTGAATCAGAAGTACGTAAGACCATGGAAAGGCTGCATCTCAATTTCTGGCTTCATTTCACCCTCACACTTTTCATCTTAGAATCATAGAAAAATTACAACACAGAAGGCAGCCATTTGGCCCATCATGTTCATGCCAGTCGAAAAAGAGCTACCCAGTCTAATCCCACCTTCCAGCACTAGGTCCATAACACTGTAGATTACAGCTTTTTAAGTGCACATCCAAGTACTTTTTAAATGTGATGAGGGTTTCTGCCTCTATCAACCTTTCAGGCAGTGAGTTCCAGACCCCCATCACCCTCTGGGTGAAGACATTCTTCCTTATCTCCCCTCTAACCCTTCTACCAACTACTTTAAATCTATGTCCCCTGGTTATTGACCCCTCTGCTAAGGGAAATAGGTCCTTCCTATCTGCTCTATTTAGGCTCCTCAATTTTATACACCTCAATTAAATCTCCCCTCAGCCTCCTCTGTTCCAAAGAAAACAACCCCAGCCTATCCAATCTTTCCTTATAGCTAAAGTTTTCCAGTCCTGGCAACATCCTCGTAAATTTCCTCTGCACACTTTCTAGTGTAATCACGTCCTTCCTGTAATGTGGTAACCAGAACTGCACGCAGTACTTAAGCTGTGGCCTAACTAGCGTTTTATACAGTTCGAGCATAACTTCCCTACTCTTGTATTCTATGCCTCAGCTAATAAAGGAAAGCATTCCGTATGTCTTTTTAACTATTGACCCTGTCCTGCTACCTTTAAGGATCTGTGGACATATACTCCAAGGTCCCTCTGTTGCTCCACACCTTTCAGTATCCTCCCATTTATTGTGTATTCCCTTGCCTTGTCCCTCCCCAATTGCATTACCTCACACTCTTCTGGATTGAATTCCATTTGCTACTTTTCTGCCCAACTGACCAGTTCATCGATATCTCCTTGCAGTTCTTCAGTTACCCGGTGGGCGGGGGCAAGTTGATTGGGGGACCTCCCAGTGGGTCTGCTCCTAGGCATAGCAAAACCTGCCATCTACAGGTCCACGATGCGCAGGATCCGCAGGGAGGGTCGCTCCATCTGTTTGCTGCTCTACTGAGGCCTTGCGTGTGCCTGGGTGACCATGAAACGAGAGCACATGGCATCTAGCAGTACACTGAAGTCTTCCTAAACTGATACACATTTTGTATCCTTAACCATGACAACTAGATTGTCTAATATCGCACCTACAATTTTAATTGATTAGGCCATGTATATCAGTGGTACCCTGATTTTCTTGAGGAGGGTACTTGTAGTGGAAATTTTGTGCTGGTGTCTTTGAATTAATGTGCTGTGCCACTCTTTTGGTTTATTCAAAAAGAGTCCTAAGTAAGGAGCTAGGAACATAACTTTAACAGAGCTAAATTCAATGAAATGAGGGAACAACTAAAGGAAATATATCGGGCGAGGTTGATAGAAACATAGAAAATAGGTGCAGGAGTAGGCCATTCGGCCCTTCGAGCCCGCACCACCATTCTTTAAGATCATGGCTGATCATTCACCTCAGTACCCCATTCCTGCTTTCTCCCCATACCCCTTGACCCCTTTAGCCGTAAGGGCCATATCTAACTCCCTCTTGAATATATCCAATGCACTGGCATCAACAACTCTCTGTGGTAGGGAATTCCACAGGTTAACAACTCTCTTGAGTAAAGAAGTTTCTCCTCATCTCAGTCCTAAATGGCTTGACCCTTATCCTTAGACTATGTTTCCTGGTTCTGGACTTCCCCAAAATCGGCAACATTATTTCAGTAGAAGTCAAATGGACTAACATCTTTAGAGATACAGTGCTGAGAATACAGTATAACTGCATTCCCAAAACCAAGCACAGACTAACCAAACATGACTCTAAACTGATCAACAAATTCAAGTGAGATGAAGAGGTAAAATGGGTGAAAGGAGAAGGGGCTCAAAGGAATGAATGCAAGAGAATGCTGATAGATTTTAAAAGGATGATCAGAGGTGCAAAGAGAGAGATAGAAAAAAAACACAGCAGCTGAAGCTAAACATAACAGTAAAATATTCATTCAGTACCACAACAGCAAGAGAAAAGTCAGAGAAGAAGTGAAAACCATACAAGAGGGGCAAAACTGAGGATGAGCAAAAACAGTAAATATTCTAAATGATTACTTCCTCTAAGAATTCACAAATAAACAATATGTCCTCCCCAAGGAAAGTCAATAAGCAACTTTGATATCAAAGAGTTGGAAGTACGGGAAAGGCTAAAAGGGATGAAAACAAAAATCTCCAGGGATGGATGTTATCCCAAAGTACTAAGGGCGACAAGCGAGGAGATTTTTGAGGCACTAACCATCATGAGATAGTCATCAGACACGAGGGAGGTAGAAGTAGATTGGAAATAGGCTAATGCTGTCCTCATATTCAAAAACAGACACAGAACCCATTACTCTTCCATTCCATGTAAAATAATGGAATGAATTGTCAGGAGCAAACTTAAGGATCATCTGTACAATAACAATCTGCTAAACTGTAGTCAACATGGATTGAAGGGGAAGATAATACCTGACCAGCCTTTTTGACTTCTTTGAGAAAATTACAATCCAAATGGACTGCGGTGTACCTTGGCTTCCAGAAGGCTTTTGATAAAGTTCCACACTAAAGATTATTCATTAAATTCAAAGTTATGAGAATACATTGTAAGCTTTGAGAATGGATAAAAAACTAGCTTGAGAATTTGCAGATGACTCAAAGATTAATGAGAAAGCGGGTTGTGTAGAGGACACAGAGAGGCTGCAAAGAGATTTAGATAGGTTAAGCGAATGGGCTAAGGTTTGGCAGATGGAATACAATGTCGGAAAATGTGAGGTCATCCACCTTGGGGGGAAAAAAACAGTAAAAGGGAATATTATTTGAATGGGGAGAAATTACAACATGCTGCGGTGCAGAGGGACCTGGGGTCCTTGTGCATGAAACTCTTTGAGTTTATCTGTAAAACAAAACATTAAACCGTGCCACCCGACCTGGGTGACACACCAGACATTTACAAGGCCCTTTTTTTTTTTTCCATTTTTTTTTTGTGTTTTTCTCTTTTTTGGGGGGGGCACTAAAATCACAATTTTTCCCCAGTGCCCCCTATAAAAGGGGAGGGGGACACTAAAAGCACCGGCAATTAAAACAAATTAAACTTTAAAACGTAAAATCAAATTAAAATTTGGTTGCCGGGCGTGATGATGCACTCCAGTCTCCTTGTGCATGAAACTCTTTTAGAGTCTACCTGTAAAACAAAAAACATTAAACCGTGCCACCCGCCCTGGATGACACAGCAGACATTTACAAGGCCCTTTTTTTTTTCCTTTTTTGTGTTTTTCTTTTTTTTTGGGCACTAAAATCAAGTTTTTCCCCAGTGCCCCCTATAAAAGGGAAGGGGGACACTAAAAGCACCGTCAATTAAAACAAATTAAACTTTAAAACGTAAAATCAAATTAAAATTTGGTTGCCGGGCGTGATGATGCACTCCAGTCTCCTTGTGCATGAAACTCTTTTTGGAGTTTATCTGCAAAATAAAAACATTAATTGGTGCCACCCGCCCTGGATGACACAGCAGACATTTACAAGGCCCCTTTTTTTTTCTTTCTTTTTTTTTTGGTTTTTTTTTGGGGCGCTAAAATCAAATTTTTTCCAGTGCCCCCTATAAAAGGGGAGGGGGACACTAAAAGCACCAGCAATTAAAACAAATTAAACTTTAAAACGTAAAATCAAATTAAAATTTGGTTGTCGGGCGTAATGATGCACTCCAGTCTCCTTGTGCATGAAACTCTTTTTGGAGTTTATCTGCAAAACAAAAACATTAATCGGTGCCACCCGACCTGGATGACACGCCAGACATTTACAAGGCCCTCTTTTTTTTGTTTTTTTTGGGGGTTTTTTTGTGTGTTTCTTTTTTTTTTTAGGCACTAAAATCACCTTTTTTCCCCAGTGCCCCCTATAAAAGGGAAGAGGACACTAAAAGCACCGGCAATTAAAACAAATTAAACTTTAAAACGTAAAATCAAATTAAAATTTGGTTGCCGGGCGTGATGATGCACTCCAGTCTCCTTGTGCATGAAACTCTTTTTGGAGTTTATCTGCAAAATAAAAACATTAATCGGTGCCACCCGCCCTGGATGACACAGCAGACATTTACAAGGCCCCTTTTTTTTTCTTTCTTTTTTTTTGGTTTTTTTTTTGGGGCGCTAAAATCAAATTTTTTCCAGTGCCCCCTATAAAAGGGGAGGGGGACACTAAAAGCACCAGCAATTAAAACAAATTAAACTTTAAAACGTAAAATCTAATTAAAATTTGGTTGCCGGGCGTGATGATGCACTCCAGTCTCCTTGTGCATGAAACTCTTTTTGGAGTTTATCTGCAAAACATAAAACATTAAACCGTGCCACCCGACCTGGGTGACACACCAGACATTTACAAGGCCCTTTTTTTCCTTTTTTTGTGTTTTTTTTTCTTTTTTTCCTTTTTTTTGGTTTTTTTTTTTGGGCGCTAAAATCACATTTTTCCAAGTGCCCCCTATAAAAGGGGAGGGGGACACTAAAAGCACCGGCAATTAAAACAAATTAAACTTTAAAACGTAAAATCAAATTAAAATTTGGTTGCCGGGCGTGATGATGCACTCCAGTCTCCTTGTGCATGAAACTCTTTTTGGAGTTCATCTGCAAAACAAAAAACATTAAACCGTGCCACCCGACCTGGGTGACACACCAGACATTTACAAGGCCCTTTTTTTCCCCTTTTTTTTTTGTGTTTTTCTTTTTTTGTTTTTTTTTGGGGCACTAAAATCACAATTTTCCCCAGTGCCCCCTATAAAAGGGAAGGGGGACTCTAAAAGCACCGGCAATTAAAACAAATTAAACTTAAAAAACGTAAAATCAAATTAAAATTTGGTTACCGGGCGTGATGATGCACTCCAGTCCCTCCGGTGCCCACCTCTCGCGGAAGGCCGCGAGCGTACCGGTGGACACCGCGTGCTCCATCTCCAAGGACACCCTGGACCGGATGTAAGAGCGGAAGAGAGGCAGGCAGTCAGGTTGAACGACCCCCTCGACCGCCCGCTGCCTGGACCGGCTGATGGCACCCTTGGCCGTGCCCAGGAGCAGTCCTACGAGGAGGCCTTCGGACCTACCCGCTCCCCTCCGCACAGGGTGCCCAAAGATCAGGAGAGTGGGACTGAAGTGCAGCCAGAATTTCAGGAGCAGCCCCTTCAAATAATGGAACAGGGGCTGCAACTTTGTGCACTCAATAAAAACATGGAACACGGACTCCTCCAGACCGCAGAAATTGCAGGCGGCCTGGGAGTCCGTGAACCGGCTTAAAAATTTATTGCACGGCACTGCTCCGTGCACCACCCTCCAGGCCAAGTCCCCGATGAATAGTGGGAGGACCCCTGCGTAGGGTGCCCTCCATCGGGGACCCCCGCCTCCTCCGGACGGCAAGATGGTATGCCATGGCGTGTCCGGACGGCCGGCGAGGATGGCAAAGTTGAGAGTGTGCAGGAGCAGCCCGTACAGGAAACCCCTCCGCGCGGAACTGAAAGGCACGGAGGGGATTTCCCCGAGGCGGCTCAAGTTGTGAGGCGCCGGCCCCCGAGGGAGGTTCCGGGGTTTGGCGCCGATGAGGAATTCCGTCCGGACGGGGGTCAGTTCGGACGGGATCTCCCCTCGTGCTTGAGCCTCCTCGATGCATCTAACGGAGTCAGGGCCCAGAGCTGTTTTTAGCGACTCGATGGCATCGGCCGCGTGGCGGACGTTGGCAGAATTTAGGCGCCGCGCCAGCGTGTCTGGCGCCATCCAGCCCGCTCCTCCGCCATCGAGCAGGTCCCTGACCCTGGTCACCTCACCAGCCACAGCCCTCTCTTCCGACCGCCACATGAAACCTCGGTCGTGGAGGTACGGATTCCCGAGCAGCGGCTCCTGCAGGACGGCCGCCACTCCAGCCGGCGGAGAGCTGCGCTTGGTGGAGACTTTGTTCCAGACCCTGATGAGTTCCTTGTAAAAGACAGGCAGCTCCCGGAGGGCGGTCCTGACACCCCCCACGTTCACAAACAGGAGCTGCGTGTCGTAATTGAGGTCGCGCTGCTGGCGGAAGAAATACGTCGCCAGAGCACACCACCTAGGAGGGGGCTCGACGTAAAGGTATCTCTGCAGGGTCTGAAGACGGAAAGTCGCGAGCTGGGCGCTGACGCACACCAACGACTGACCGCCCTCCTCAAGCGGGAGACTCAAGACCGCAGCAGAGACCCAGTGCTTCCTGTTGTTCCAGAAGAAGTCCACCAGCTTCTTCTGTATCTTGGCGACAAACGCAGGGGGAGGGGTCAAAGTGACCAGCCGGTACCACAACATTGCGGCCACCAGCTGGTTTATGACTAGCGCTCGACCCATGTAGGACAGCACTCGGAGCAGTCCTGTCCAGCGCCCTAGGCGAGCGGCGACCTTGGCCTCCAGCTCCTGCCAGTTCGCCGGCCAGGCTTCCTCGTCGGGGTTAAGGTAGACTCCCAGATAGAGGAGATGGGTCGTGCTCCAGGCAAAAGGCCTGAGCTCCTCCGGCAGGGAGTCCACCCGCCACTGACCCACCAGGAGTCCGGAACATTTCTCCCAGTTGATCCTGCCGGAGGACGCGGCCGAGTAAATCTCCTGGCACTCACGCATCCTCCGCAGGTCAGCGGGATCCTCTACCGCGAGGAGCACGTCATCGGCGTAAGCCGAGAGGACGACCCCCACGCCCGGCCCTTGCAGAGCCAGTCCCGTCAACCTCGTCCGCAAGAGGCGCAGGAAAGGCTCCACGCAAACGGCGTATAACTGGCCGGACATGGGGCATCCCTGGCGCACCCCTCTCCTAAAGCGAAGGGGCGTCGTCAAGGACCCGTTAACCTTAATCAGACACTCCGCGGCGGCGTAGAAAAGTCGGATCCGGGCGACGAAATGCGTCCCGAACCCGAAAGCGCGCAGAGTTCCGAGCAGATAGTCGTGATCCACCCTGTCGAACGCCTTCTCTTGGTCGAGGGATAGGAAGGCGACCGACAGACCAGCCTCCTGGGAACAATGGATGAGGTCCCGGACCAGATGGATGTTATCGTGGATTGTCCGGCCCGGGACCGTGTAGGACTGGTCTGGGTGGATCATGTGGTCCAGCACGGCACCAAGGCGAGCAGACATCGCCCTGGCGAAGATTTTGTAGTCCGTGCTGAGGAGGGAGACCGGGCGCCAGTTCTTAAGGAGGCGGAGATCGCCCTTCTTAGGCAGCAGGACGATGACTGCCCTGCGCCAAGAGAGGGGCACCTCCCCGGTCGCCAGACTTTCCCCCAGGACCCCCGCGTAGTCGCTCCCCAGGACGTCCCAGAACGCCCTGTGGAACTCCACGGTCAGCCCGTCCAGCCCCGGGGATTTTCCCCTCGAGAGCCGGTCGAGGGCACCGGTCAGCTCCGCCAGGCTTAGCGGAGCTTCCAGATTTTCGGCGCCCTCCGGGCTGACTTTCAGCAGGTCCTCCCACAAAACTCTACGCGCTTCCTCGGTGGACGGATCCGGAGAGAACAGAGCCCCGTAATATTCACAGGCCCTGTTGTTGACACCCTCCGGATCCGAGACGAGAGAGCCGTCGTCGGCCAGCAGCGTCAAGAGCTGCTTACGGACACTCTGCCTTTTTTCCAGCAAGTAGAAGAAGGGGGAGCCGCGGTCCAGATCCCGCAGGAACCGGATCCGCGACCTCACGAACGCGCCTCGGGACCCAACGAGCTGCAGGTCCTTCAGCGCGGCCTTCTTTGCTTCGTACACCGTCCGCAGGGCCGGGTCCTGGACGACTTGACCGAGACGGGATTCCAGGTCGAGCACCTCTTTTTCTAGGCGCCCGACTCTGGCCGCCCGCCTCTTGGTCGACCCCCTCGCGTACTCTTGACAGAAGACGCGGACGTGAGCCTTGCCCACGTCCCACCATAGCCTCAAGGAGGGGAAGCCCCCCTGCTTCCTTCTCCAGTCGGACCAGAATCGACGGAACGAGTCCTGGAACCGCACGTCCTCCAGCAGCCGGTTGTTAAAATGCCAGTACGCGGACCCCGTCCTCGCGCGGAGCGAAGCGAGCTCCGCCCACACCAGGTGGTGGTCCGAAAACGGCACCGGCCGCATGGAGGCCGCCGGGACGCAGGAAACGTACGCCCGAGACACGTAAAGGCGGTCGACTCTAGACCATCCAACTCCAGGCCTCACCCAAGTAAAGGCGCTGGAGTCGGGGTGGAGATTTCGCCAGACGTCCACCAAGTCGAAGGACCCGACCAGGTCCCTCAACTTCTCCATCGCCGTCATGCACTGCGGGGCACCGGAGCGGTCCCTCGCCTCGAGGGTGCAGTTAAAATCCCCCCCGAGGACAATGCAGTCGCCGACGTCGACGGAGCCAAGAAGAGCGGACACCTCTTCAAAGAAGCGCGTCTGCTGTGGGCCGGTCTGAGGGGCGTACACGTTCACGAGATGGAGCGGCACGTCCCCCAGGCGAACCGTTACGTGCAGCAAGCGGCCTGGCACGGGCTCCTCGACCCCCAAGATCTCCGGCTGAAAATGCGGGCCCAGCAAGATGGCCACCCCACTAGAAGTGGCGGTGAGGTGGCTCATGCGGACCTCTACTTGCCATTCCAGGAGCCACGTGGCTTCGTCTCCCGGAACGGTGTGGGTTTCTTGCAGGAAGCACACCGCATATTTCCCCTCCCGCAGGAGCGAAAAATTGTCAAATCTACGGCGTGCCCCTCTGCCGCCGTTGATGTTGAGGCTGGCTATGGTTATCTTCATGACTAGAGCATAGTGCAACCTCTACCTAACCTATTGTGGGGGAGGAGTGGAGTCGTTTGTTGACCTCCACTCCTTCAGCAGCCCAGCGAGGAACTTTTTGAGCCGGCGCAGCTCAAGGCCTTGAGCCTTTGAAAAGGGCCCGCCCGCGGCCATGGTTTTAGCGGCGGCGCGGACGGACGCGACGAGCAGCCCCGGCTCGGACCATCTTTCCAGGGCCAGACGGGCTTGGTCGCGGCGACCCCGGCACTGGACCAAAAAGTCCCGGAGTTCCTCTGCGGGAATGAGGAGGGTCTCCGTGGCGGCCGCGAGCAGATCCACCGCCTCACTGGCGATGGACTCGAGATCTTCACCCGCGTCCTCCACCGAGTCCCCGTCCCCCTCCGGGAGGTCGCCGCTAGCAGCCGGCCCGTCGACCGCACGAGGTACGGCAAACGGCCCGGCCGCTCCATCTGGCCCCGGCTCTGCCCCGATCCCACCCCCAGGATCGTCGGCAGAGGAGTCCCCACTGGGCTCTTTTAAAATTGGTGCTGGGTCGGGAAGCGACAGCGAAAGGGGTTCCCCCTCCGCCCCAGGAACCGGGGAACAGGGAGAGACCCGGTCAAAGTAATGTTCCAGGTCCTCCAAATCCCCCAGCTCCACAGTAGGGGGCGAGGGTTGTTGTTCTTCTCCCTCCCCGCCGCCACCGCCCAGCCCAGCGTGTACAGATTCATTAAAATTGTTCATATTTTCAGTTTCTGCCGAGTCGAGCAAATCCCGGGGGAAGTTGGGTATTGGCTGGGCGGGCTCAGGTTCGGCCTTTTCGGCCCCGCCCGCCTCAGTCCCCGGGATGCTCGACCCGGCGGCTACGCATTCTTCCGCTGGCCCCACGCCCCCCACGACAGGCAGATCTTCCACGCCCTCCCCAGGAGGCAGCGGCTGGGCAGCCTCGACTGCCTCACCCTCCCCGGGGACAGACTCCTCGCGCCTGCAGCGCAATTTGGGGGCGCTGGTGGGGGACGCGGGACACGTGGCGGGCACCGCCTCCTCCGCGGAGGGATATTGTTCCCCCTCCGCCTCTTTGGGGCGGTGCCTCTTTTTGTTCCTGGGGGTGCGCGAAGGCAGGGAGACCTCCATGTCTGCCGAGGCCTCCCGCTCCGCCCCCCCCTTTTCCTTTTCTTGCCCGCGCCCGGGCCCCTCTGCGGTATTGGTCAAGGGCTCAGGCACGGGCTCAGGGCACCCCGCGCTCGCCGGTGACGGGGTTGGGCTGAGCGCGGTGGTCAAATTTTCTGCTGCACTGAGGGGATCCGCCTCTGGATGTTTTGCCTTCTTTCGCGCCTTCTTTCCGGTCGGACGCTCTCCCTCCCCCCAGCCGGAGGCCGTGAAAACAAAGGCCCCCGGCGATGCCCGCGCACCTACGGCTCCCGGCACGCGGACGCAACTAGGGGGAGGGGTGGCGGCGGCGCCAGCCTTGGCCGCCTTCGGTGGTTTGGCGGCCTTGGAGGCGGGGCAGTTCTTGCGAACGTGCCCCACCTCCCTGCAGGCATGGCACCGCACGCCGTCCGACATCCAAAAGACGCGGTAGGCAGTCCCCTCGTGCACCACATTAAAATAACCCTCCGTCGTCTCCTCCCGCGCCAGCCGGACAAAGAGCTGGCGGCGGAAGGAGAACACGTGGCGCAGGCTGTTCTCCCGGAGGCCAAGCGGCATGGGGTTGATCCCCGACCTTACCTCCCCCAGCTGGTGTAGGTGAGGGAGGAGGAGCTCAGCGGGAACAAAGGGCGGGACGTTCGATATGATGACCCTCTGTGCGGTGGCCTCAAGTGGATCCACCGGCAGGAACGTCCCGCCCACCGTGAGCCCCTTTTCGAGGGCCAGGGACACCGCCTGCTCCGACCCCAGGAAGAACACGGCCTTCCCAGACATCTTGGAGGCTGCGACAATGGCCGAGGGGCTGACTACCCCAGCCATCGCCCGCACGCACTCCTCGATGCTCATTGTGGAGTGAGTGTAGCTCTTGACCCCGTGTTTCTTAGTTATTAGTTTGAATGGTGGCAGGGCAGCAGGTGGCGCAGGAGGCACCGTGGATGTGGATGCCGCCTGCGCATAAGTCCTAGCTGGCCCTGCCACCGGCGTGGATGGGGTCGCCATCACGGGGTCCCTTTAAGGGCTACACCCAACCCAAAGTCACAGGCCTTAATGGTCTTAATTGGCCTCGTATCGAAAGACTGAGCAGAGGAGCTCTTAACGAGGCACACCTCTCCCCTAGTTGGCAATTGGGGAGGGGCCTTGCTCCCTCTGCTCAGTTGTTTTTTTTTTAAATTAGGAGGAAGGGCTCTCAGAGAGAGAGAGGGGAGAGACAGAGAGATAGAGAAAAGGGGGTGCAGGAAAAGAGGGAGGCTGCAAGGGCAGGTCTCCCCTCACAGCGATGGGTGGGTGTTTTTCTTGGGGTGCACTCCCCAGATGGCAAAACAAAACAAAAACACAGTCTTTGGGTTGGTCTTCAGGTGGGGGGAGAAGATGTCTTCACCTGGGGCAGCTAGAGCCAACCAGGCACACACTCCCAACGATGTTCTTAGGTTAATTTAAGAAATCTTCAGCCTGGTAGCTCCAGCTATCCCAGGCTAGGCAATTGGGGGGGGAGGGGGTTCAATTGTGTGTGGGGCCTAGTTGTAAGCAAGGCTCCCACACACACTTCCACACACACACACCCCCCGCGATGTTCCGGCCCTCAGTGGTCTTCTTTCCTACCCCCACCGATATAACAAAGTATTTTTGGGAAATGCACCCACACCCACCTGTAGAAGATGTAGAGTCACCCTCCTTCCACACTGGATGTTGTTTTGGTCTTTCCCCCTCTCTCCAACTCTTTGTAGAAATGGTAGAATTGTACAAAGTTTTCTGCTTTTTCCTCCTCTCCCTCTGGGTGAAAGTTGGTGGTGAAGCCCCTTCCTTCCTTCTCTTCCTGGGCTGTTCTCAGGGCTCTCAAGGCCTTCCAGGCAAGAGCAAAAGTTGATAGCTGCTCTCCTCACTGCAGCTCAGCTCCAACTGTGCAGGACACGCCTCCACTGCTCCACAATTGGTTCTTGTGCATGAAATCACAGAAGGATAGTTTGCAGGTGCAGCAGGTAATCAGGAAGGCAAATGGAATGTTGGCCTTCATTGCGAGAGGGATGGAGTACAAAAGCAGGGAGGTCCTGCTGCAACTGTATCGGGTATTGGTGAGGCCGCACCTGGAGTACTGCGTGCAGTTTTGGTCACCTTAAGGAAGGATATACTAGCTTTGGAGGGGGTACAGAGATGATTCACTAGGCTGATTCCGGAGATGAGGGGGTTACCTTATGATGATAGATTGAGTAGACTGGGTCTTTACTCATTGGAGTTCAGAAGAATGAGGGGTGATCTTATAGAAACATTTAAAATAATGAAAGGGATAGACAAGATAGAGGCAGAGAGGTTGTTTCCACTGGTTGGGGAGACTAGAACTAGGGGGCACAGCCTCAAAATACGGGGGAGCCAATTTAAAACTGAGTTGAGAAGGAATTTCTTCTCCCAGAGGGTTGTGAATCTGTGGAATTTCTGCCCAAGGAAGCAGTTGAGGCTAGCTCATTGAATGTATTCAAATCACAGATAGATAGATTTTTAACCAATAAGGGAATTAAGGGTTATGGGGAGCGGGCGGGTAAGTGGAGCTGAGTCCACGGCCAGATCAGCCATGATCTTTTTGAATGGCGGAGCAGGCTTGAGGGGCTAGATGGCCTACTCCTGTTCCTAATTCTTATGTAAACAATGTGTACTCATTGGAGGAATAATGTTGGGTGGGGGGGTTATTGTGTAGGGTTAGGCCAGAGCTCTGTGTTAAATGATCTGGATTCAGAAACTTAATACAAAATGGTCAAATTTGAGATGCTACAAATTAGGAGGACCAGCTCAGAAATTACAGAATAAGTTAGACAAAGTTACATCAGACTTGGATGACTTTGGAGAAATTGCCTAAACCCTACCTAAACCTCTCCGCCTCTCTACCTCTCTTTCCTCCTTTAAGACCCTCCTAAAAACATACCTCTTTGACCAAGCTTTTGGTCACCTGCGCTAGTTTCTACATATGTGGCTCGGTGTCAAATATTTTATCTCATCATACTCCTGTGAAGCACCTTGGGACGTTTCACTACATTAAATGCACTATATAAATACAGGTTGTTGTTGAGAGAACCAAAGCACAAACATTAACTGATGTATGGTTTAATACTGAACAGAGATGTACAGAACTTTAGATCTGAATGTTTAGGAACAATGGAATATTAAATTTAATGGACACAAATGTAAAGTGCTACACATAAGAAAGAAAAGCAGATGACATGCATACTTCATATTTGGGAAATAGTGAAATAGATATGGGTAATAAGGAGTCTTAGTAGATTCAATGTCCAAGTAGTGCAGAGCAGCATTCAACAAAACCGATAGGATGTTGAATTACATATCCAAAACACTAAATCAGAGGATGTAGTGATCAAATCTTAGTGTCTGGTCAGACTGCACCTGTATACTGCTTCCGGATCTGACCAAGAAATAAGAGACATTCAAGTGCTGAAGGCATGAGTCTGATCCCTAGAATCAGGAGTCTAAATTATGAAGAAAAACTGGTGAAACATGAGCTTTTCAGTTTAGAAAGGAATTGTCTCGGAGGTGATAATATAGAGTTATATAAGGTTTTTAATGATGTAGAAGTTAACCCAGAATATTACTTAAAATTAAACTATGGGAATAGAACAAGGGGATATGGAGATAAGAGAATGTAAAATTTAATTTTTTTTTTAAATCTCCAACAATAATTAAAATAAGAAAGAATGAGATACCACACTTTGTAAATGTATATTTTCAGTGCTAGTGAGGTTGTTTGATAATAATTAGACTTATCACACCATTAAAGTTCACTTACACTTGAATGAACAAGCCGTAACTTTTTCTGGCATGTTGAGTGGATGTCTAGTGTGTAAGTACCTCAACTTCACACCTTCATGTATTTTATTACCGAATCTCTCAGTGAGGTACTGATGTAGCGAGAAGCAGGGCAAATTGGACAGCAACTTCCTGATTTACTGCATAATAACAGTGATCGCTGATATCCTCACCGTTATTATTCCTGCAAAATCCGAATAATGGCGACTGGGCAGTAAAGGTTGCGCCGGGAACAGTTTGCGCATCAGTAAATAAAATTGGGCAGCTGGGCGCTGAGTCGGGGGGCGCAGCGTTAAGGGGGTGTTGTACACCTCTCTCGGCGTTAGCATGGGAAAATCTCGAGCTTAAAGAGTCGGGCCGGGAGCGTTCCGAGAAAAAAAACACAAAAACATTCCCAAAACATAGCTCACGCCACCACAACATAAATCTCAAAAAAAATTAAAAGCAAGAACAATCACATTTGCCTTAAGAGTCCATTTCTTATCTCTCTGCAGTCGGTATCGTTGGACTGCCTGATTCCCCAGGTGTTCACTGCGAGGAGCGCTGCGGGGCGTATGGGTCGGGCTGAAGTCAAAACTCACGCCAGTTTCACAACCATTGGCGTTGCACACCGGACACAGCTCTTCCGGGTGGTGCTATTCCGTGCCGCCACAAAACCAGACCCGTGGATCCCTGCGGGGTGCAGGAGGCTGACTGCCTGCCCAGAAGACCTCACCGCCGCTATTGCAGCCGCATCGGAGCGCAGAAGACCCGAAATCGCGCCCCTTGGAGTTTTGCTAAGCTTTTACTATTACAATACACCTCATCAGCTTTTTCCTTTTCCTTAACAGTTGTGGTTTAATCCTTTCAATGCATGTTTCTCTGTAATATTTTGAAAATAAATATATTTCTGCCATAGAAATTCCTTGGGGCCTTGTCCAATTTCTCAACAGCAACTCATCTTGTAGAAGCATCGCTGGAATTTGGGAACTCAACTAAATCTTATGACACTCTAGTGGAAGTATTTGAATGAATTATAATAATTATTTTCCACTGACGAGAACAAATATTTCTTACCTTCCTACATTTTGACTGCCTTCTGTCAGGAACACGTTCCTGATCAAAATTTATGCCACTATGGTACACTGACTGAACAACTAAGGGAAACAAACTCCCCTTTGTACTGGGACACCATGGAGTTAGTTTATTGGTGGCTGTGTATGGAATATATGCTGATACTTTCCCATTCATATTGTTAGGAAAATACATCACTCTGCAGATCAACTATGAAACATTCTCTCAGTTCCCAGATGACACAACAGCTATTTTTAGAAATATGGATTTCTCTCATATATTTCCTTACAATATCACAAAGCAAACAGGTAGACATATTTTATTTTCACAGCTACAGATATCATTGCATTTTTTTTGTTTCCCAAAATTTCTCCCTACCTCTCCTAAAGGTTTGCTGCCTACAATGCCATAGATGCTGGTTGCTCTCCTATACCTTGCCCTACAAGTCATTATTCACATGTGAGTCTTGGTATGGAGTGTTGGCAGATAATTCAACTGCCAGGGTGAAAGGGAGAGGGTGGGGTTAATCACAGACCAGCACACCCCGCCCACCGTCCTTACACAAATGCACTTCCAGCTGGATAGTGGTCAGGAACAGGAAGCCTGGCTGAATCTCTGAACCCAAAGCATGGAATAGAAAATAGGTGCAGGAGTAGGCCACTCGGCCCTTCGAGCCTGCACCACCATTCAATAAGATTATGGTTGATCATTCACCTCAGTACCCCTGTCCTGCTTTCTCTCCATACCCCTTGATCCCTTTAGCCGTAAGGGCCATATCTAACTCCTCCTTGCATATATCCAATGAACTGGCATCAAGAACTCTCTGCGTAAGGGAATTCCACAAGTTAAAAACTCTCTGAGTGAAGAAGTTTCTCCTCATCTCAGTCCTAAATGGCTTACCCCTTATCCTTAGACTATGTCCCCTGGTTCTGGACTTCCCCAACATCGGGAACATTCTTCCTGCATCTAACCTGTCCAGTCCTATCAGAATTTTATATGTTTCTATGAGATCTCCTCTCATCCTTCTAGACTCCAGTGGATACAGGCCCAGTCGATCCAGTCTCTCCTCATATGTCAGTCCTGCCATCCCGGGAATCAGTCTGGTGAACCTTTGCTGCACTCCCTCAATAGCAAGAACGTCCTTCCTCAGATTAGGAGACCAAAACTGAACACAATATTCCAGGTGAGGCCTCACTAAGGCCCTGTACAACTGCAGAAAGACCTCCCTGCTCCTATACTCAAATCCCCTAGCTATGAAAGCCAACATACCATTTGCCTTCTTCACCGCCTGCTGTACCTGCATGCTAACTTTCAATGACTGATGTACAATGACACCCAGGTCTCGTTGCACCTCCCCTTTTCCTAATCTGCCGTCATTCCGATAATCTGCCTTCGTGTTTTTGCCACCAAAGTGGATAACCTCACATTTATCCACATTATACTGCATCTGCCATGCGTTTGCCCACTCACCGAACCTGTCCAAGTCACCCTGCAGCCTCTTGGCGTCCTCCACACAGCTCACACCGCCACCCAGCTTAGTGTCATCTGCAAACTTGGAGATATTATACTCAATTCCTTCATCTAAATCATTAATGTATATTGTAAAGAGCTGAGGTCCCAGCACTGAGCCCTCCAGCACCCCACTAGTCACTGTCTGCCATTCTGAAAAGGACCCATTTATCCCGACTCCCTGCTTCTTATCTGCCAACCTATCATTAAGGAAGAAATAGCGGGACATCTAGATAGGAATAGTGCAATCAAGCAGACGCAGCATGGATTCATGAAAGGGAAATCATGTTTAACTAACTTACTGGAATTTTTTGAGGATTTAACGAGCATGGTGGATAGAGGTGTACTGATGGATGTGGTGTATTTAGATTTCCAAAAGGCATTCGATAAGGTGCAAAAGGTTACTGCAGAAGATAAAGGTACGCGGAGTCAGAGGAAATGTATTAGCATGGATAGAGAATTGGCTGGCGAACAGAAAGCAGAGAGTCGGGATAAATGGGTCCTTTTCCGGTTGGAAATCAGTGGTTAGTGGTGTGCCACAGGGATCAGTGCTGGGACCACAACTGTTTACAATATACATAGATGACCTGGAAGAGGAGACAGAGTGTCGTGCAACAAAATTTGCAGATGACACTAAGATTAGTGGGAAAGCAGGTTGTGTAGAGGACTCAGAGAGGCTGCAAGGAGATTTGGATAGGTTAAGCGAATGGGCTAAGGTTTGGCAGAATATTATTTGAATGGGGAGAAATTACAACATGCTGTGCAGAGGGACCTGGGGGGTCCTTGTGCATGAAACTCTTTTAGAGTTTATCTGTAAAACAAAACATTAAACCGTGCCACCCGCCCTGGATGACACCAGACATTTACAAGGCCCTTTTTTATTTTTCCTTTTTTTTTGTGTTTTTCTTTTTTTTTGGTTTTTTTTTGGGCACTAAAATCACAATTTTTCCCCAGTGCCCCCTATAAAAGGGAAGGGGGACACTAAAAGCACCGGCAATTAAAACAAATTAAACTTTAAAACGTAAATCAAATTAAAATTTGGTTGCCGGGCGTGATGATGCACTCCAGTCCCTCCGGTGCCCACCTCTCGCGGAAGGCCGCGAGCGTACCGGTGGACACCGCATGCTCCATCTCCAAGGACACCCTGGACCGGATGTAAGAGCGGAAGAGAGGCAGGCAGTCAGGTTGAACGACCCCCTCGACCGCCCGCTGCCTGGACCGGCTGATGGCACCCTTGGCCGTGCCCAGGAGCAGTCCTACGAGGAGGCCTTCGGACCTACCCGCTCCCCTCCGCACAGGGTGCCCAAAGATCAGGAGAGTGGGACTGAAGTGCAGCCAGAATTTCAGGAGCAGCCCCTTCAAATAATGGAACAGGGGCTGCAACCTCGTGCACTCAATAAAAATATGGAACACGGACTCCTCCAGACCGCAGAAATTGCAGGCGGCCTGGGAGTCCGTGAACCGGCTTAAAAATTTGTTGCACGGCACTGCTCCATGCACCACCCTCCAGGCCAAGTCCCCGATGAATAGTGGGAGGACCCCTGCGTAGAGTGCCCTCCATCGGGGACCCCCGCCTCCTCCGGACGGCAAGATGGTACGCCATGGCGTGTCCGGACGGCTGGCGAGGATGGCAAAGTTGAGAGTGTACAGGAAACCCCTCCGTGCGGAACTGAAAGGCACGGAGGGGATTTCCCCGAGTCGGCTCAAGTTGTGAGGCGCCGGCCCCCGAGGGAGGTTCCGGGGTTTGGCGCCGATGAGGAATCCCGTCCGGACGGGGGTCAGTTCGGACGGGATCTCCCCACGTGCTTGAGCCTCCTCGATGCACCTAACGGAGTCGGGGCCCAGAGCTCTTTTTAGCGACTCGATGGCATCGGCCGCGTGGCGGACGTTGGCAGAATTTAGGCGCCGCGCCAGCGTGTCTGACGCCATCCAGCCCGCTCCTCCGCCATCGAGCAGGTCCCTGACCCTTGTCACTTCACCAGCCACAGCCCTCTCGTCCGACCGCCACAAAAAACCTCGGTCGTGGAGGTACGGATTCCCGAGCAGCGGGTCCTGCAGGACGGCCGCCACTCCAGCCGGTGGAGAGCTGCGCTTGGTGGAGACTTTGTTCCAGACCCTGATGAGTTCCTTGTAAAAGACAGGCACTCACAAACAGGAGCTGCGTGTCGTAATTGAGGCCGTGCTGCTGGCGGAAGAAATACGTCGCCAGAGCACGCCACCTAGGAGGGGGCTCGACGTAAAGGTATCTCTGCAGGGTCTGAAGACGGAAAGTCGCGAGCTGGGTGCTGACGCACACCAACGACTGACCGCCCTCCCCACGCGGGAGCCTCAAGACCGCCGCAGAGACCCAGTGCTTCCTGTTGTTCCAGAAGAAGTCCACCAGCTTCTTCTGTATCTTGGCGACAAATGCAGGGGGAGGGGTCAAAGTGACCAGCCGGTACCACAACATGGCGGCCACCAGCTGGTTTATGACTAGCGCTCGACCCCTGTAGGACAGCACTCGGAGCAGTCCTGTCCAGCGCCCTAGGCGAGCAGCGACCTTGGCCTCCAGCTCCTGCCAGTTCGCCGGCCAGGCTTCCTCGTCGGGGTTAAGGTAGACTCCCAGATAGAGGAGATGGGTCGTGCTCCAGGCAAAAGGCCTGAGCTCCTCCGGCAGGGAGTCCACCCGCCACTGACCCACCAGGAGTCCGGAACATTTTTCCCAGTTGATTCTGGCAGAGGATGCGGCCGAGTAAATCTCCTGGCACTCACGCATCCTCCGCAGGTCAGCGGGATCCTCTACCGCGAGGAGCACGTCATCGGCGTAAGCCGAGAGGACGACCTCCACGCCCGGCCCTTGCAGGGCCAGTCCCGTCAACCTCGTCCGCAGGAGGCGCAGGAAAGGCTCCACGCAGACGGCATATAACTGGCCGGACATGGGGCATCCCTGGCGCACCCCTCTCCTAAAGCGAAGGGGCGCCGTCAAGGACCCGTTAACCTTAATCAGACACTCCGCGGCGGCGTACAAAAGTCGGATCCGGGCGACAAAATGCGTCCCGAACCCGAAAGCGCGCAGAGTTCCGAGCAGATAGTCGTGATCCACCCTGTCGAACGCCTTCTCTTGGTCGAGGGATAGGAAGGCGACCGACAGACCAGCCTCCTGGGAACAATGGATGAGGTCCCGGACCAGATGGATGTTATCGTGGATTGTCCGGCCCGGGACCGTGTAGGACTGGTCGGGGTGGATCATGTGGTCCAGCACAGCACCAAGGCGAGCAGACATCGCCCTGGCGAAGATTTTGTAGTCCGTGCTGAGGGGGGAGACCAGGCGCCAGTTCTTAAGGAGGCGGAGATCGCCCTTCTTAGGCAGCAGGACGATGACTGCCCTGCGCCAAGAGAGGGGCATTTCCCCGGTCGCCAGACTTTCCCCCAGGACCCGCGCGTAGTCGCTCCCCAGGACGTCCCAGAACGCCCTGTGGAACTCCACGGTCAGCCCGTCCAGCCCCGGGGATTTTCCCCTCGAGAGCCGGTCGAGGGCACCGGTCAGCTCCGCCAGGCTTAGCGGAGCTTCCAGATTTTCGGCGCCCTCCGGGCTGACCTTCGGCAGGTCCTCCCACAAAACTCTACGCGCTTCCTCGCTGGACGGATCCGGAGAGAACAGAGCCCCGTAATATTCACGGGCCCTGTTGTTGACGCTCTCCGGATCCGAGACGAGAGAGCCGTCGTCGGCCAGCAGCGTCAAGAGCTGCTTACGGACACTCTGCCTTTTTTCCAGCAAGTAGAAGAAGAGGGAGCCGCGGTCCAGATCCCGCAGGAACCGGATCCGCGACCTCACGAACGCGCCTCGGGACCCGACGAGCTGCAGGTCCTTCAGCGCGGCCTTCTTCGCTTCATACACCGTCCGCAGGGCCGGGTCCTGGACGACTTGACCGAGACGGGATTCCAGGTCGAGCACCTCTTTCTAGGCGCCCGACCCTGGCCGCCCGCCTCTTGGTCGACCCCCTCGCGTACTCTTGACAGAAGACGCGGACGTGAGCCTTGCCCACATCCCACCATAGCCTCAAGGAGGGGAAGCCCCCCTGCTTCCTTCTCCAGTCGGACCAGAATCGACGGAACGAATCCTGGAACCGCACGTCCTCCAGCAGCCGGTTAAGTGCCAGTACGCGGACCCCGTCCTCGCGCAGAGCGAAGCGAGCTCCGCCCACACCAGGTGGTGGTCCGAACACAGCACCGGCCGCATGGAGGCCGCCGGGACGCAGGAAACGTACGCCCGAGACACGTAAAGGCGGTCGACTCTAGACCATCCTACTCCAGGCCTCACCTAAGTAAAGGCGCTGGAGTCGGGGTGGAGATTTCACCAGACGTCCACCAAGTCGAAGGACCCGACCAGGTCCCTCAACTTCTCCATCGCCGTCATGCACTGCGGGGCACCGGAGCGGTCCCTCGCCTCGAGGGTGCAGTTAAAATCCCCCCCGAGGACAATGCAGTCGCCGACGTCGACGGAGCCAAGAAGAGCGGACACTTCTTCGAAGAAGCGCGTTTGCTGCGGGCCGGGCTGAGGGGCGTACACGTTCACGAGATGGAGCGGCACGTCCCCCAGGCGAACTGTTACGTGCAGCAAGCGGCCTGGCACGGGCTCCTCGACCCCCAAGATCTCCGGCTGAAAATGCGGGCCCAGCAAGATGGCCACCCCACTAGAAGTGGCGGTGAGGTGGCTCATGCGGACCTCTCCATGCCATTCCAGGAGCCACATGGCTTCGTCTCCCGGAACGGTGTGGGTTTCTTGCAGGAAGCACACCGCATATTTCCCCTCCCGCAGGAGCGAAAAATTGTTAAATCTACGGCGTGCCTCTCTGCTGCCGTTGATGTTGAGGCTGGCTATGGTTATCTTCATGACTAGAGCATAGTGCAACCTCTACCTAACCTATTGTGGTGGAGGAGTGGAGTCGTTTGTTGACCTCCACTTCTTCAGCAGCCCAGCGAGGAACTTTTTGAGCCGGCGCAGCTCAAGGCCTTGAGCCTTTGATAAGGGCCTGCCCGCGGCCATGGTTTTAGCGGCGGCGCGGACGGACGCGACGAGCAGCCCCGGTTCGGACCATCTTTCCAGGGCCAGACGGGCTTGGTCGCGGCGACCCCGGCACTGGACCAAAAAGTCCCAGAGTTCCTCTGCGGGAATGAGGAGGGTCTCAGTGGTGGCCGCGAGCAGATCCACCGCCTCACTGGCGATGGACTCGAGATCTTCACCCGCGTCCTCCACCGAGTCCCCGTCCCCCTCCGGGAGGTCGCCGCTAGCAGCCGGCCCGTCGACCGCACGAGGTACGGCAAACGGCCCGGCCGTTCCATCTGGCCCTGGCTCTGCCCCGATCCCACCCCCAGGATCGTCGGCAGAGGAGTCCCCACTGGGCTCTTTTAAAATTGGTGCTAGGTCGGGAAGCGACAGCGGAAGGGGTTCCCCCTCTGCCCCAGGAACCGGGGAACAGGGAGAGACCTGGTCAAAGTAATGTTCCAGGTCCTCCAATTCCCCCAGCTCCACAGTAGGGGGCGAGGGCTGTTGTTCTTCCCCCTCCCCGCCGCCACCCCCCAGCCCAGCGTGTGGATGTTCTGTGGTATTAATCATATTTTCAGTTTCTACCGAGTCGAGCAAATCCCGGGGGAAGTTGGGTATTGGCTGGGCGGGCTCAGGTTCGGCCTTTTCGGCCCCGCCCGCCTCAGTCCCCGGGATGCTCGACCCGGCGGCTACGCATTCTTCCGCTAGCCCCACGCCCCCCACGACAGGCAGATCTTCCACGCCATCCCCAGGAGGCAGCAGCTGGGCAGCCTCGACTGCCTCACCCTCCCCGGGGACAGATTCCTCGCGCTGCAGCGCAATTTGGGGGCGCTGGTGGGGTACGCGGGACACGCGGCGGGCACCGCCTCTTCCACGGAGGGATGTTGTTCCCCCTCCGCCTCATTGGGACGGTGCCTCTTTTTGTTCCTGGGGGTGCGCGAAGGCAGGGAGACCTCCATGTCTGCCGAGGACTCCCGCTCCGCCCCCCCCTTTTTCTTTTCTTGCCCGCGCCCGGGCCCCTCTGCGGTGTTGTTCAAGGGCTCGGGCACGGGCTCAGGGCACCCCGCGCTCGCCGGTGACTGGGTTGGGCCGAGCGCGGTGGTCAAACTTTCTGGCGCACTGAGGGGACCCGCCTCTCGATGTTTCGCCTTGTTCCGCGCCTTCTTTCCGGTCGGACGCTCTCCCTCCCCCCCCCCGCCGGAGGCCCTGAAAACAAAGGCCTCCGACGATGCCCGCGCACCTACGGCTCCCGGCACGCGGACGCAACTAGGGGGAGGGGTGGCGGCGGCGCCAGCCTTGGCCGCCTTCGGTGGTTTGGCAGCCTTGGAGGCGGGGCAGTTCTTACGAACATGCCCCACCTCCCTACAGGCATGGCACCGCACGCCATCCGACGTCCAGAAGACGCGGTAGGCAGTCCCCTCGTGCACCACATTAAAATACCCCTCTGTCGTCTCCTCCCGCGCCAGCCGGACAAAGAGCTGGCGGCGGAAGGAGAACACGTGGCGCAGGCTGTTCTCCCTGAGGCCGAGCGGTATGGGGTTGATCCCCGACCTTACCTCCCCCAGTTGGTGTAGGTGAGGGAGGAGGAGCTCAGCAGGAACAAAGGGCGGGACGTTTGACACGATGACCCTCTGCGCGGTGGCCTCGAGAGGGTCCACCGGCAGGAACGTCCCGCCCACCGTGAGCCCCTTTTCGAGGGCCAGGGACACCGCCCGCTCCGACCCCAGGAAGAACACGGCCTTCCCAGACATCTTGGAGGCTGCGACAATGGCCGAGGGGCCGACTACCCCAGCCATCGCCCGCACGCACTCCTCGATGCTCATTGTGGGGTGAGTGTAGCTCTTGACCCCGTGTTTCTTCGTTATTAGTGTAAAAGGTGGCAGGGCAGCGGGTGGCGCAGGACGTGCCGTGGATGTGGACACCGCCTGCGCATATGTCCTTGCTGGCCCCGCCATCGGCGTGGATGGGGTCGCCATCACGGGGTCCCTTTAAGGGCTACACCCACCCCCAAGTCACAGGCCTTAAAGGTCTTGGTTGGCCTCGTTTAATATGACTGAGCAGAGGAGCACTTAACGAGGCACACCTCTCCCCTAGTTGGCAATTGGGGAGGGGCCTTGCTCCCTCTGCTCAGTTGTCTCAATTGTTTTGGGTTTTTTTCCAATTTGGGAGGAAGGGCTCTCAGAGAGAGAGGGGAGAAACAGAGAGTAACAGAGAAAGAGAGAAGGGGGTGGGAAGGGGGGGGAACTGCGAGGGCAGGTCTCCCCTCGCAGCTGTGGGTGGGTGCAATCCCCAGATGGCAAAACACAAATAGTCTTTGGGGTGGTCTTCGGGTGAGGGGAGAAGATGTCTTCACCTGGGGCAGCTAGAGCCACCCAGGCACACACTCCCAACGATGTTTAACGGGTGATTGAAGAAATCTTCAGCCTGGTAGCTCCAGCTACCCCAGGCTAGGCAATGGGGGGGGGTTCAATTGTGTGTGGGGCCTAGTTATAAGCAAGGCCCCCACACACACTATCCACACACACACACCCCCCCGCGATGTTCCGGCCCTCAGTGGTCTTCTTTCCTCCCCCCACCGATACAACAAAGTCTATTGGGGACTGCACCAATACACCCACCTGTAGAATAGTAGAGTCTCCCTCCTTCCACACTGGATGTTGTTGGTATTTCCCCCTCTCTCCAACTCTTTGTAGAATGGAAAAAGATGTTAAAAGTTTTCTGCTTTCCTCCTCTCCCTCTGGGTGAAAGTTGGTGGTGAAGCCCCTTCCTTCCTTCTCTTCCTGGGCTGTTCTCAGGGCTCTCCAGGCCTTCCTAGGCAGGAGCTAAAGTTGGTAGCTCCTTCTCTCACTGCAGCTCAGCTCCTACTGATTAGGCCACGCCTCCACTGCTCTACTAGGGGGATCAAGGGGTATGGCGAGAAAGCAGGAATGGGGTACTGAAGTTGAATGTTCAGCCATGAACTCATTGAATGGCGGTGCAGGCTAGAAGGGCCGAATGGCCTACTCCTGCACCTATTTTCTATGTTTCTATGTTTCCACCATTAGTGCATGAAACTCTTTTTGAGTTTACCTGAAAAAAAACATAAACATTAAACCGTGCCACCCGCCCTGGATGACACAGCAGACAATGTTGGAATTCTCTGCCCAAGGAAGCAGTTGAGGCTAGCTCATTGAATGTTTTCAAGTCAAAGATAGATAGATTTTTAACCAATAAGGGAATTAAGGGTTACGGGGAGAGGGCGGGTAAGTGGAGCTGAGTCCACGCCCAGATCAGCCATGATCTTTTTGAATGGCGGAGCAGGCTCGAGGGCCTAGATGGCCTACTCCTGTTCCTAATTCTTATGTTCTTATAACCAGTTCTCTATCCACATCAGTACATTACCCCCAATACCACATGCTTTAATTTTGCACACCAATCTCTTGTGTGGGACCTTGTCAAAAGCCTTTTGAAAGTCCAAATACACCACATCCACTGGTTCTCCCTTGTCGACTCTACCAGTTACATCCTCAAAAAAAATTCTAGAAGATTTGTCAAGCATGATTTCCCTTTCATAAGTCCATGCTGACTTGGACCAATCTTGTCACTGCTTTCCAAATGCGCTGCTATTTCATCTTTAATAATTGATTCCAACATTTTCCCCATTACTGATGTCAGGCTAACCGGTCTATAATTACCCGTTTTCTCTCCCTCCTTTTTCAAAAAGGTGTGTTACATTCGCTATCCTCCAGTCCATAGGAACTGATCCCGAGTTGATAGACTGTTGGAAAATTATCACCAATGCATCCACTATTTCTAGAGCTACTTCCTTAACTACTCTGGATTGCAGACTATCAGGCCCCAGGGATTTATCGGTTTTCAATCCCATCAATTTCCCTAACACAATTTTCTGCCTAATAAGGATTTCCTTCAGTTCCTCCTTCTCACTAGACCCTCAGTCCCCTATTATTTCCGGAAGGTTATTTGTGTCTTCCTTCGTGAAGACAGAACCAAAGTATTTGTTTAACTGGTCCGCCATTTCTTTGTTCCCCATTATAAATTCACATGAATCTGACTGCAAGGGACCTACGTTTGTCTTCACTAATCTTTTTCTCTTCACATAGCTATAGAAGCTTTTGCAGTCAGTTTTTATGTTCCCGGCAAGCTTCCTCTCATACTCTATTTCCCCCCTCTTAATTAAACCCTTTGTCCTCCTCTGCTGAATTATAAAATTCTCCCAGTCCTCAGATTTGCGGCTTTTTCTGGCCAATTTATATGCGTCTTCCTTGGCCTTAACACTATCCCTAATTTTCCTTGTTAGCCACGGTTGAGCCACCTTCCCCGTTTTATTTTTACTCCATCAGGGATATACAATTGTTGAAGTTCATCCATGTGATCTTTAAATGTTTGCCATTGCCTATCCACCGTCAACCCTTTAAGTATCACTCGCCAGTCTATTCTAGTCAATTCACATCTCATACCATCGAAGTTACCTTTCCTTAAGTTCAGGACCCTAGTCTCTGAATTAACTGTGTCACTCTTCCTCTTAATAAATAATTCTACCATATTATGGTCACTCTTCCCCAAGGGGCCTCGCACAACAAGATTGCTAATTAGTCCTTTCTCATTACACATCACCTAGTCTAGGATGGCCAGCCCTCTAGTTGGTTCCTCGACACATTGGTCTAGTAAACCATCCCTAATACACTCCATGAAATCCTCCTCCACCGCATTGCTACCAGTTTGGTTAGCCCAATCAATATGTAGATTAAAGTCGCCGATGATAACTGCTGTACCTTTATTGCGCGCATCCCTAATTTCTTGTTTGATGCTGTCCCCAACCTCACTACTACTGTTTGGTGATCTGAACGCAACTCCCACTAGCGTTTTCTGCCCTTTGGTATTCCGTAGCTCCACCCATACAGATTCCACATCATCTAAGCTAATGTCCTTCCTTACTATTGCGTTAATTTCCTCTTTAACCAGCAACGCCACCCCACCTCCTTTTCCCTTCTGTCTATCCTTCCTGAATGTTGAATACCCCTGGATGTTGAGTTCCCAGCCTTGGTCACCCTGGAGCCATGTTTCCGAGATGCCAATTACATCATATCCGTTAACTGCTATCTGCGCAGTTAATTCGTCCACCTTATTACAAATACTCCTCGCATTGAGGCACAGAGCCTTCGGGCTTTTTTTTTTAAACACAGTTTGCCCCTTTAGAATTTTGCTGTAATGTGACCCTTTTTGCTTTTTGCCTTGGGTTTCTCTGCCCTCCATTTTTACTTTTCTTCTTTCTATCTTTTGCTTCTGCACCCATTCTACTTCCCTCTGTCTCCCTGCATAGGTTCCCATCCCCCTGCCATATTAGTTTCACCCCTCCCCAACAGCACTAGCAAACACTCCCCCTAGGACATTGATTCCGGTCCTGCTCAGGTGCAGACCATCCGGTTTGTACTGGTCCCAGCTCCCCCAGAACCGGTTCCAATATCCCAGGAATTTGAATCCCTCCCTTCTGCACCACTCCTCAAGCCACGTATTCATCTGAGCTATCCTGCGATTCCTACTCTGACTAGCACGACACTGGTAGCAATCCTGCGATTACAACTTTTGAGGTCCTACTTTTTAATTTAGCTCCTAGCTCCCTAAATTCGTCTTGTAGGACCTCATCCCGTTTTTTACCAATATCGTTGGTACCTATATGCACCATGACAACTGGCTGTTAACTCTCCCCCTTCAAAATGTGCTGCAGCCGCTCCGAGACAACCTTGACCCTTGCACAAGGGAGGCAGCATACCATCCTGGAGTCTCGATTGCAGCCGCAGAAACGTCTGTCTATTCCTGTTACAATGGAATCCCCTACCACTCTAGCTCTCCCACTCTTTTTCCTGCCCTCCTGTGCAGCAGAGCCACCCACGGTGCCATGAACTTGGCTGCTGCTGCTCTCCCCTGATGAGTCATCCCCCTCAACAGTACCCAAAGCGGTGTATCTGTTTTGCAGGGGTTGACCGCAAGGGATCCCTACAGTACCTTCCTTCCACTGCTCTTCCTGTTGGTCACCCATCCCCTTTCTGGCTGTGTACCCTTTACCTGTGGTGTGACCAACTCACTAAACGTGCTATTCACGACATCCTCAGCATCACGGATGCTCCAGAATAAATCTACCCGCAGCTCCAGTGCCGCACTGCGGACTGTTAGGTGCTGCAGCCGGATACACTTCCCGCACATGTTGTCGTCAGGGACACTGGAAGCATCCCTGACTTCCCACATAGCACAGGAGGAGCATAACACGTGTCCGAGCTCTCCTGCCATGACTTAACCCTTAGATTAACTTAATTTGGCAACAACAATGCGAAAGGTTACTTACTGATACAGAAAAACTACTCACCAATCACTTACCCCCTTGGCTGTGACATCACCCTTCGATTTCTTTTTACTTTTTTTGCCTTCTCTCCCTGCTGCAGCTGCACTGGCTGGCCTTTTATAGGCCTCCCCACGCTGCCGCTCCGCCTCATGAACTCCCCGCTGGCTCCTGGACGACGCTGGGCCTTTTATAGTACAGTTGTGGTACAGATACAACGTTCGTAATCCTCGGGACCGAGTTCATTCCGGTCTTTGGGTTTTTCCAGATTTCAGACAAGTAAATCATTAGTCTGAAATCCAGAATCCTCAACCAAATCCATGCTGGGTTTTGAGCGGCAAGGTCCAAAATCTGTCAAAACCTAAAATCTGGCACAAAAATGTCCGGTTTTCGGACAATAATTCCGGATGACTCCATCAGCTGTACACAAAATGTCTGGTTTTTGGACAGTTCCGGTTTTCGGAGTTCCGGATCCAGGACGTTTCACCCGTATACTATTGCCGCTCAGCTGAGATCAGCAAACTTACACGCAATTGAAACTGACACCTTCCTGGTTTGTCTGGCTCAGCTACATATTGGTTAAATTTGCCACAGTCATTGGAGGAGTCCAGAAGCTATCCCACAGTCCAGCTGACTTCTTTTCATACCTTGCATTTCTTGAAATATAATTTCTCTAATCTTCTAACAGCAGCTCTTTCATATGAAAAGATTAGTGTGAATGAGGCCTTCTGTGATTTGGAACTGAAATCTTAAAATCAATGTATATGTTTTACATTTGAACCCATACACTGCAGCTGGCATTCTTTACCTGGAAGATGATCACTTCGTCTGCTGGAAGGGTTAATGAGCTGTGTGAGTTTATGGGTTGATCTGTCACATTCACAATTCTTTTGAGACTGTGCGGCACTCTGTATGAATCTCCTTGCTGTTCTGTATTGTATCTGATTTCTACCTTCTCCAAGAGACCATTCTTTGTGGTTTGTAGCAAATCCCTAATCAAGTTACAAGATTGCTATGCATTACATCCTCTGCAAAAGAAAATGTTGTATCAAAGCCTGTAATGCATTCTTTTGTATGTATTCCCATTCTGTTTTATAATTCAAGGGATATGATGTGAAAAGTTCCTTGTGAATCTAAAATGTGTGTATTTAAATAGAATATTAAAGAAGCTTTTCATTTGTTTTGGAGGAGGTTATAAATTATTTTCAATTGTGTAGGATTGTAACCTTGACAGAAAAAATACTACTACGCTGATTGGGCTGCTCAGCTGTCAGTCATGTTTTACCAGCTTGCCCTTATTTCTGAACAATCCTCCAGTGGTCCAGATTCAGCTGTGCATTAGCCACCCCTGTTCTGGGACAAGGTACAATGCAGCAACACGATGGAATGAGGGTAAATACCTCAGGAAACATGTATAATTCAACTGAATATAATACAATCACACAACATTGCTTTGCATTTAAATGAGAGAACTGACCAGTTAATCTGTTTTGGTGGTCTTGTTTGGGATATAATTGTTGGCCTGGATACCAGGAGAACCTCTGTGCATTTCCTTGAATAGTGGCATCTGATCTATTATATTCATCATAACAGGTAGAAGGGGCAGAATTTAATATTTCATCTGAATGACACCACCTTTGACAATGCAGCACTCCTTCAGTACTGCACTGAAGTGTCAGCCTGGATTATGTACTCAAGACTTGAACTTAGCTTTGAGTCCATGAACCTTCTGACTTAGAGAGGAGAATGCTACTACTGAACGAAGCTGACTCTTGCCTAAATCTGAAATGACTCAATGTTGGAAATATCAGCAAATATAATGTATAATAAAAATACATGCTTCCAGTTTTGATAAAGGTCCAAACTTAATCAAAGAAATAAAGTACACTACACTGTAGCCAGCACTAAAATAAAGTACTGCACTGTACAAGCTTTTAAGAAGTTGAAACATATGGTCCTCATGACACAAAATAATGGTCATTAACACAAGTATAGTAGCCTAGTGGTTATAGTATTGGACTAATGACCCATAGGTTATGAGTCCAAATCCCACCAGGGTAAATTGTGAAATTAAATGTTTTGAATTTGTAATTTGTGGGCTGGTACTAGAAAATGACAATGAAAGTTGCTAGAATGTCATAAAAATCCAACTGATTCATGAATGTCTTTTAAGGAAGGAAACAGGGTAGAATGTAGGAGGCCAGCATGGAGTGCGATGGAGTAGTCAAGTCTAGAAGTAACAACGGCATGGATGAGGGTTTCAGCAGCTGATGAGCTGAGGCAGGGGTGTATATAAAGTATTTATGATCTGTGAAATAATGAAAATAAATGAGATAATTGCATGAAACAAGGCTGCCGTCAAGGAACTAAAGATTATTTTTTGTTCAACATTCAGTATTCTAGAAGCAGAAGGCTACTGGCCTTGATCTCACAGTTGCTGTTGCATGTTATTGTTCTGCACAGTGAAGGTCACCTTTGCAGCTGTCTTAAGTAGAAAATGGTTGCTTTCTGAGGCTGTACAAGAGAGTACCAATGATAGCGAAAGAATAGATAGGTCTTTCATAATAGTCCCCTATGATTATTATTCTAGTCAACATTTGGATATCATCAACATAAGATTTAATATATGGTATCTGATTTTTTTATTCATCAGAATGTCTCCTGAAAACATGGTTTTGACTCATATTTGGATACATAGCAGGAATTCTCATTGCAAAATACTACCTTTGAAATTCCAATAAATCTTATGAGGATGTGCATTGTTTACAGTTTCTGCAACACACCATATATATGAGGAATTAAAATCCCACAAGGGTTTTTACTCTGTTTTGAAACATTGAACAGAATGTTATAGACTATTTTCAGAGTTCTGGGAAGCTTTTTTTTTTGTTATGGTGAACACACTGACTGCTGTTTAGTTCAAAGACCTGATTCTGTACCAACAAAGATAAATTGGGTTAGTATTCTTTTCAAATTTGAAAGTGCAATTGGTTGTAGGTGGTGCAGTCTGTGGCATCTGCAAAGTCTCTTGAGCATGTACACACACATAATTTACAGGACAGGACTATTGATATACAGTGACGGAATAAATCAAATTATGTTTTTATTAACTCTAATTCTAGGATGTTTTACCAATGTTTTGGAGAATACAGTCCATGACTTCCATCCATTTTTTTTGTGGAAACGTAAATCTGAGATCAGATCGACAACCAGAGGGTAGGATCATGATGGCGGCACATTTAATTAGTGCTGTTTATTACTGACAAGCATTCAATAACATACATTACACTTCAAATCAAGCAAAACACCTTGTATTGAATACTTGAAGCAGAAATTGCAGTAATGATGATTGTTGAAAGAAATGTGGGTTATGAAGTTCTGTTTTACAAAACGACTCCTAATGGTTGCAACCAGATGCCCAAAACAATGAAGAAGTGAAGTCATTCTTAACTATATCTTCAGGGCTCAATCAGTTCTTAATTATTACTAGTTACACACTTGTAATGTTGACCAGGTCCAAAAAATTAGATCTGTTTTTCTGCTTTTTCACTTTTTATGAAAACTTCTCATGGTCTTTCTATATGTGTCCAACATTTTAGCATATTTTCTCACTCTTTCCAAGGAGGTAGGTAGAAGCATGTTGTAGGTTAGGGAAGGTTTAGCAGAGTGCACAGCTCAAAGGGTTGATGGAGGACATGAAGGTCAGGAACAGCTTCAGCGAATGAACTGACATTCTTCACATCATCCAATCGTACTGAAAAATGTAACTCAGTCTAGGATCCAAGTAGGCAGGATGAACCATACCATGTATCCCAAGGAATATGAGGTCAAATGAAAGATCCTCATAGGTGACCACCCAAATGTGTGGCATCCTTCGATGTTTGTGAAATAAGAACATAAGAATTAGGAACAGGAGTAGGCCATCTAGCCCCTCGAGCCTGCTCCGTCATTCAAAAAGATCATGGCTGATCTGGCCGTGGACTCAGCTCCACTTACCGCTCCCGCTCCCCATAACCCTTAATTCCCTTATTGGTTAAAAATCTATCTATCTGTGATTTGAATACATTCAATGAGCTAGCCTCAGCTGCTTCCTTGGGCAGAGAATTCCACAGATTCACAACCCTCTGGGAGAAGAAATTCCTTCTCAACTCGGTTTTAAATTGGCTCCCCCGTATTTTGAGGCTGTGCCCCCTAGTTCTAGTCTCCCCGACCAGTGGAAACAATCTCTCTGCCTCTATCTTGTCTATCCCTTTCATGATTTTAAATATTTCTATAAGATCACCCCTCATCCTTCTGAACTCCAACGAGTAAAGACCCAGTCTACTCAATCTATCATCATAAGGTAACCCCCTCATCTCCGGAATCAGCCTAGTGAATCGTCTCTGCACCCGCTCCAAGGCTAGTATATCCTTCCTTAAGTAAGGTGACCAAAACTGCACGCAGTACTCCAGGTGCGGCCTCACCAATACCCTGTACAGTTGCAGCAGGACCTCCCTGCTTTTGTACTCCATCCCTCTCGCAATGAAGGCCAACATTCCATTCACCTTCCTGATTACCTGCTGCATCTGCAAACTAACTTTTTGGGATTCATGCACAAGGACTCCCAGGTCCCTCTGCACCGCAGCATGTTGTAATTTCTCCCCATTCAAATAATATTCCCTTTTACTGTTTTTTTTCCCCCAAGGTGGATGACCTCACATTTTCCGACATTGTATTCCATCTGCCAAACCTTAGCCCATTCGCTTAACCTATCTAAATCTCTTTGCAGCCTCTCTGTGTCCTCTACACAACCCGCTTTCCCACTAATCTTTGTGTCATCTGCAAATTTTGTTACACTACACTTTGTCCCCTCTTCCAGGTCATCTATGTATATTGTAAACAGTTGTGGTCCCAGCACCGATCCCTGTGGCACACCACTAACCACCGATTTCCAACCCGAAAAAGACCCATTTATCCCAACTCTCTGCTTTCTGTTAGCCAGCCAATTCTCTATCCATGCTAATACATTTCCTCTGACTCCGCGTACCTTTATCTTCTGCAGTAACCTTTTGTGTGGCACCTTATCGAATGCCTTTTGGAAATCTAAATACACCACATCCATCGGTACACCTCTATCATCCATGCTCGTTATATCCTCAAAGAATTCCAGTAAGTTAGTTAAACATGATTTCCCCTTCATGAATCCATGTTGCGTCTGCTTGATTGCACTATTCCTATCGAGATGTCCCGCTATTTCTTCCTTAATGATAGCTTCAAGCATTTTCCCCACTACAGATTTTAAACTAACCGGCCTATAGTTACCTGCCTTTTGTCTGCCCACTTTTTTTAAACAGAGGCGTTACATTAGCTGCTTTCCAATCCGCTGGTACCTCCCCAGAGTCCAGAGAATTTTGGTAGATTATAACAAATGCATCTGCTATAACTTCCGCCATCTCTTTTAATACCCTGGGATGCATTTCATCAGGACCAGGGGACTTGTCTACCTTGTGTCCCATTAGCCTGGCCAGCACTACCTCCCTAGTGATAGTGATTATCTCAAGGTCCTCCCTTCCCACATTCCCGTGACCAGCAATTTTTGGCGTGGTTTTTGTGTCTTCCACTGTGAAGACCGAAGCAAAATAATTGTTTAAGATCTCAGCCATTTCCACATTTCCCATTATTAAATCTCCCTTCTCATCTTCTAAGGGACCAACATTTACTTTAGTCACTCTCTTCCGTTTTATATGTCGGTAAAAGCTTTTACTATCTGTTTTTATGTTTTGCGCAAGTTGACTTTCGTAACTATCTTTCCTTTCTTTATTGCTTTCTTAGTCATTCTTTGCTGTCGTTTAAAATTTTCCCAATCTTCTAGTTTCCCACTAACCTTGGCCACCTTATACGCATTGGTTTTTAATTTGATACTCTCCTTTATTTCCTTGGTTATCCACGGCTGGTTATCCCTTCTCTTACCGCCCTTCTTTTTCACTGGAATATATTTTTGTTGAGCACTATGAAAGAGCTCCTTAAAAGTCCTCCACTGTTCCTCAATTGTGCCACCGTTTAGTCTGTGTTCCCAGTCTACTTTAGCTAACTCTGCCCTCATCCCACTGTAGTCCCCTTTGTTTAAGCATAGTACGCTCGTTTGAGACACTACTTCCTCACCCTCAATCTGTATTACAAATTCAACCATACTGTGATCACTCATTCCGAGATGATCTTTTACTAGGAGATCGTTTATTATTTCTATCTCATTACACAGATCGCTTGCTCCCTTGTAGGTTCTGTAACATACTGTTCTAAGAAACAATCCTGTATGCATTCTATGAATTCCTCCTTCAGGCTATCCCGTGCGATATTTGATTTGACCAATCGATATGTAAGTTAAAATCCCCCATGATTCCTGCCATTCCTTTTTCACATGCCTCTGTTATTCCCTTGATTATTGTCCGCCCCACCGTGAAGTTATTATCTGGGGACCTATAAACTACGCCCACCAGTGACATTTTCCTCTTACTATCTCTAATCTCCACCCACAATGTTTCAACATTTTGTTCATTAGAGCCAATATCATCTCTCACAACTGCCCTGATATCATCCTTTATTAACAGAGCTACCCCACCTCCTTTCCCTTCTTGTCTATCTTTCCGAATTGTCAGATACCCCTGTATGTTTAATTCCCAGTCTTGGCCACCCTGCAACCACGTTTCTGTAATGGCCACCAAATCATACCCATTTGTAATGATTTGTGCTGTCAACTCATTTATTTTATGTTTGTAAATATTGAGAACAGTGTGGCTCGTTTTCATTATAATATTTTGGTCTAGGAGGTAGAAACATAGAAACATAGAAAATAGATGCAGGAGCAGGCCATTCGGCCCTTCGAACCTGCACCGCCATTCAATATGATCATGGCTGATCAAGCAACCTCAGTATCCCACCCCTGCCTTCTCTCCATACCCCCTGATCCCTTTAGCAGTAAGGGCCACATCCAACTCCCTTTTGAATACGTCCAACGAACTGGACTCCACAACTTTCTGTGGCAGAGAATTCCACAGGTTCACAACACTCTGGTGAAAAAGTTTCTCCTCATCTCGGTCCTATATGGTTTACCTATTATCCTTAGACTGTGTCCCCTGGTTCTGGACTTCCCCAACATTGGGAATATTCTTCCTGCATCTAACCTGTCCAGTCCCGTCAGAATTTTATACGTTTCTATGAGATCCCCTCTCATTCTTCTAAATTCCAGTGAGGATAAGCCTAGTCGATCCAGTCTTTCCACATATGTCAGTCCTGCCATCCCGGGAATCAGTCTTGTGAATCTTCGCTGCACTCCCTCAGTAGCAAGCACATCCTTCCTCAGATTAGGAGACCAAAACTGCACACAATACTCAAGGTGTGGTCTCACCAAGGCCCTGTACAACTGCAGCAAGACTTCCTTGCTCCTATACTCAAATCCCCTCACTATGAAGGCCAGCATGTCATTTGTTTTCTTTACTGCCTGCTGTACCTGCATGCCTGCCTTCAATGACTGATGTACCATGACACCCAGGTCTCAGTGCACCTCCTCTTTTCCTAATCTGTCACCATTCAGATAAAAATTGCCTTCCTGTTTTTGCCACCAAAGTGGATAACCTCACATTTATCCATATTATACTGCATCTGCCATGCATTTGCCCACTCATCTAACCTGTCCAAGTCCGCCTGCAGCTTCTTAGCATCCTCCTCACAGCTCACACTGCCACCCAGCTTAGTGTCATCTGCAAACTTGGAGATATTACATTCAATTCCTTTGCCTAAATCATTAATGTAGAATGGTTTGCATTTTTGTAACATAATAAAAATATGTTGAGTAGTTTTGGAAATGAAAATATGTTTGTAATTAGTGTTTAGAATAAGAAAGAGACATAATAAAATATTCCTAATCACTTGTTCTTAAGTATTTCTTCAGAATTATAATTGTAGATCACACCATATTCCCCTACAGTAGTCATCACAAACAAATCTTTTCTCCCTGTGAAAAATCTCAGTTTGTAAGAGCTGCAACAAAATGAGAACGTGCCGACTTCTGCCTGCCATGTATCTATCATAAAGCACAGTTGTGAGTATGTATGAACAATATCTCTTACAAAGTGTTTGCATGAGATGGTGTTACATCCTTTACATCACCTGATCTTTATCTACTGCCCGCCTGAGTTGTTTCTTTTAACCTTGGATGTTAGGTTTGTTCTCTGACTAAAATGGCATATCAATATTTACAGATTTTCTTTGGCCTATATTGTAATCTTGCTCTGTGAAATCGAAACCTTATTTTTTATAATACCAACTGGGTTCTCAATGATTAATCTTATTTGAGCTCTGGTGAGCTTGATTTTGTGGATTTGGGAATGGGGTCAGAGACACTTGGGAAAGAGAATAAGATTAAGTATCTGAACATAGACACAGCACAGACCTCCAAAATACTGCCACATTTAGTCGGCAACCACCAGTCAGCTCTCTAGAATTCTTAAATGAGCTTTGGCTGGAGGCAGGGAAACTCACATATATACACTTGTTGCAACATAAAAACTTGGAAATGAACAGACTGCAAATCTTTCCTGTTAAAGTAAACATGTCCATTTTGGGCAGCTGCACAGAAGGATACATGGCATTCAGTCAGCAGCACCCAGGCACGAGGCTTCAGCTGGAATTATAGAAAATTTGAGAAGTAGACAAAAAAAAATGCACCTCACCTGAGCAAAACATTGAGGGAATTCAGAAACGACAATGTTACTGACTGGGCTCTGAAATATGCCAACACTTCGGAGGCAATAGTAGCAGTCACCTGTGTGACGTCAGCAGCCTGCAATGTGTGGGGGCATAATACTCTAAATGTTATTTAACTGACACAGAAGGTAAAGAATTTTCTCATTGAAAGGACAAGTGCTTTGGTGCAATACAATATCTCACAATAAATTTGCAAATATTTACAGCGTTTAATTGTATTTTGCCGCCTGAGCATTACAATTTTGCATGCAAATTTCCCAAAGTAGTGCAAATGTTGGTTGAGGTTTGCCCTAAATGCAGTTTTCTAAACAGTACTTGCCAGATATGTGAAAGCTGTAAATTCTAAAGGATACACAACCACTATAAATCCACCAATACCTGCACATTATGTTGGTCTTTAAATTTTGACAAACGCATAAGCCTTTTCTTCAGAACAGCAGAAACAATGGAGCTGAAAATTGCCAATTTACATTTCACAACTCGCTAATAAAATTGCAATTTTGCCATGTAATGTGCTAAAGTAGTGCATTTTTATACATGTAAGTGCGTAACACATGATATACTGCACTCTCCAAGACTACCACTCACTATATTGATGCAGGAGCACATAAATTATACCTTGGAACAAGGGAATAGTGTTTAGCCCTATGTCACAAATTGCAGAGCTGGTCTCAGATTTGCAATCAACCAAAAATGGCACACTTAGTGAATTTTTAATGAGCTGTGGTGTCCCAGATCTGCAGCCTGCATATTGATGTTTTATTTGACTTTAAAGCTGTATTACCAGAAAATCATTCTCGTTAAACTCAAGAGTACTCATCAGACATTGTGGCTTAAATCTAATCAGTTCTTGAAATATTAAATTGGAGCATTTAGTAGATTAAACTTGAAAATTATTATTTTTTTCTTTCCATCTGCTTCCATTTAACAAAGTATCCTGACATTGTTACACTGCCTATCAAGAATCAGAACTAACAACACGGGAATGGTAGCATAGTGGTTGAGTTACGGGACCAGTAATCCAGAGGCTTGGACTAATGATCCACGTACGTGACTTCAAATCCCAACACGTCAGCTGTGGAATTTAAATTCAGTTAAAAATCTGGAATAAAAAACTAGTATCAGTAATGGTGAGCAGAGCACCCAACATTGACCTTGGCACCGACTATGGACACAACAACGGCACACCCAGCCCAGTCGACCCTGCAAAGTCCTTCTTGCCAACATTGGGAGAGCAACAGCCTGACATAGTCATACTCACAGAATCATATCTTTCAGCCAATGTTCCAAACTCCTCTATCACCATCTCTGGGTATGTCCTGTCCCATCTGTGACGGCACAGTGATATACAGTTGGGAGGGAGTGGCCCTGGGATATTGAAGAAACCTCCTGCTGCTTACCGCCAACTGCCCTCCCTCAGCTGATGAATCAGTAGTCCTCCATGTTGAACACCACTTGTAAGAAGCACTGAGAGCAGCAAGGGCACAGAATGTACTCTGGGTGTGGGTCTTCAATGTCCAACACCAAGAGTGGTTCGGTAGCACCACTACTGACCGAGCTGGCCGAGTCCTGAAGAACATAGCTGCCAGACTGGGTCTGTGACATATGGTGAGAGAACCAACATGAGGAAAAAACCTACTTCATCTCGTCCTCAGATACATCTGTCTATGACAGCATTGGTAGCAGTGACCACCAAACAGTCATTGTGGAGACAAAGTCCTGTTTTCATACTGAGGACACCCTCCATCGTGTTGTATGGCACTACCACTGTGCTAAATGGGATGGATTCAAAACAGATCTAGCTGCTCAAAACTGGGCATCCATGAGGGCCATCAGCAACAGCAGAATTGTATTCCACCACAATCTATAACCTCATGGCTGCGCATATCCCTAACTCTACCATTATCATCAAGCTAGGGGACCAACCCTGGTTCAATGAGTGTAAAAGAGCATACTAGGAGCAGCACCAGGCATACTTAAAAATGAGGTGCCAACCTGGGGAAGCTGCAACACAGGACTACATGCATGCTAAAAAGTGGAAGCAGCATGCTATAGGCAGGACTAATTTTGGTTCATAATTTTTTTAACATTGTTCCCATCACATTCTGTACATTGCATTTGTGCTAATTCCATGTACCAAAAGGACAGACAGGCAGATTACTTTTTCTCAAGTCCCAGAATATGCTGCCTTCAAATCATCTACTATGGTTGATTTAAGAACATGACAAGTTAATTCACCCTCCATGTTCCCTTCTTTCAGAAATATCTTGCCTGCACCCAACACTTCCCCATATAGCTGGGCTGAGATTACATACTCAAAATGTGAGAAGTGGTAGAGAATACCCTCATCATACCACCCCGTAGCACAAAATGCGCACCTACCAAAATGGTGCACCAGGCTTTTACTGTTGTGTAATAATTTTAGCAATAAGAAATTGTGAAGAAATGCAGCTTTAATGTAGCTTGTGATTTTGCAGACTGCAGATCTGCAGAGCTGCTAATTTTAGTGCCATATTATTTCTGCCACTTTTTAACTTCTGATGAATCAACAGCAGAAAACACAGTGGGGGAGGAGAACTGGAAAAAAACTGGGACAACATAACATGCCTTGCACATCATCTGTTTTAATTTCCATCATGAGGTTATGAAACCTCTCAGTTTTGCCACTTTTCTCCCTGTACAGGTTTTGCTGGGCATGTACCTCCTGTGGATGAGCAGGTTGCCTCTGACAATGCCACTCTTCCCACATTACAACAGCACTTTGAGATGTCCGGTGGTCGTGAAAGGTGCTATATAAATTCAAGTCTTTCTTTTCTCTTAAACTGTCTAAAAGGTCTGCAACAGCAGCCTCGTGATGACTCCCATCCCTTTTCCTTCCCACAGCAATATAGCTAAGATCAGGAACTTGGCAGGGGAAATGAAACTCTTGTCCCTTCAGTCTGTAGTGCTGTTTGTTAATGCTCCAATGTACAAAGCTACTAATGCTCTTACCAGTACAACATCTCTAAACAATGTCCTTAATGGCAGGAACTTTCTAAACTGGTAGTTGTAGTTACTATAGATTTTGATGGTCTTTAATATAAGGAATTGTACATCTGCTAATTTTAAAAAAATGGCTCATGCATTCTTTTTGAAAGAGCCAACACTGCATCCAAAAAACATTTTAACGTAACAGATCTTCCACTATTGTTCTTGTCCGTAGCCTGTCTTTACCTTAACTCTCATCTCCTGCCACCAAGTGATAACTTTATAATACTGCACTCATAGCAACCACTGAGCAAAATTTCTCACAAATCATTATAATTCTGGAGAAATGGGTAAAATGTAGCTGTAGATATAGATACATGCCACTTTTGGACAGGAAAATATCTACTGGCCCATCCAACTTGTCCAATACAATTGTGATGCCTTGTACATAACAATACACACACTCCCCATCCCACATGGCAGCCTCTTGAGAGAGGCGAAAAGCAGATAAATACCAAGACCAATTAAAGGGGGGGAGGAAATGGAAAATTCCTCTCCAACCCCACCTTAGGCAATCGAAAACTAGTCCAGGAGACCAGACAGGCCCTGATTAACGTTACCAGGTACCTACCTCTGGTATGAAGAGATCTCCACCCCAAACAGAAACAGGCCAGTTCTTGCTTGAATTCAGCAAATCAGCATCCACCGCACGAATCGGCAGCCTGTTCCACAGGTCCACTATTCTCTGGGAAAGGAAGAATCTCTTAACATCTAATCTGGTACTGCCCTTACATTTCAAAATATTTTCAAAAATAAATGGATATTCATATTAATTGACCAAGTGGTATCAATGCAGAGAAACATGTAAATAGTCTCTAGGCCTGATAAGTAAAAGTAGACCATATAATTATTACAGAATGCACAACACGCCAGCAATGTGGTCCAATCCCTGGCTCAAAGGAACTGTCTTTCCTGCATCAGCAAGACACTTCCATTCTCTCCATACTGGAGATTTCCAGCAAAAGTTTCTAAAATTCAATTTGAAATGGGCACAGTGCAGAGGATATGCTTCCTTGCAGGAAGGGCAATGTTAGTCTTCAGCTCACCTGGGTTCAATCTCAGGCAGCTCTGACACGAATGATGGGGTAAAGGGAGTGAGGATACATAGCAGGCCAAAGTCAGAGGAACAGAGCCTCTGGGATCAGATATAAGACTGGAGGAGATTGCAGAGGTGGGCGGGGCATGGCCATGGAGTTAATTGGCATTATAGTTCTGTTTTTGTGGAAAATGGCAAAATTGGGGGTGAGCTCACTTCCTCCAGCAGTGGAGAGGGTCAACCACACCAGCTTTTATGATGGGAATCCTTCCCACTAACTTGAACAGGCTACTGGTACATGAAAAGCTTGCTCAGAGAACTTGGTCTATGGCACACTTTGCTGGGAGGGTTTGTTGGGGGGAAATCCGGTATCTTCATTGCATCAAGATGTAGTCAATCCGATACCATTCTGTGCCTCCAGAAAATACTAATTGAGAGTGTAAACAAGAACTGTTACAGACTTTCTGATGTAGCAAATGTCCCCTGTGGTGGATTGGAAGGATCCAGTCGCATTAATGGCTCATGATGTGTTAATTTTCAATTCTATGGGAAGTGCCATGCCTGTCCCAGATGTTATCTGCAGGACATCTTGCACTAGATGGTACAACTTGGTGACTCCCTGTTTTGTGAAGCACAGGTAACAAAGACTGGTGTTTCTCACATGTCGGGTACATGTGGAAGGTTAATAAATACGGGCCCTGGGGTAGTAACAGACATAGAAGAAAATGTTTCAAGTTTCTAACCATCTGCATTTGTTGTCCCTTCATGAATTTTATCTTCCTCATGTAATCCATATCCTATTATTAGAACTCTCAAAGGAATCCCATTCTCATTTATTTGCAGGGAACTATTTAAATGAAACATAGAGACATAGAAAGTAGGTGCAAGAGTAGGCCATTCGGCCCTTCGAGCCTGCACCACCATTCAATATGATCATGGCTGATCATGCAACTTCAGTACCCCATTCCTGCTTTCTCTCCATACCCCTTGATCCCGTTAGCCGTAAGGGCCACATCTAATTCCCTTTTGAATATATCTAAAGAACTGGCCTCAACAACTCTCTGCGGTAGAGAATTCCACAGGCTCATAACTCTCTGAGTGAAGAAGTTTCTCCTCATCTCGGTCCTAAATAGCTTGCCCTTTATCCTTAGACTGTGACCCCTGGTTCTGGACTTCCCCAACACCGGGAACATTCTTCCTGCATCTAATCTGTCCAATCCCGCCAGAATTTTATATGTTTCTATGAGATCCTCTCTCATTTTACTAAATTCCAGTGAATATAAGCCTATTCGATCCAGTCTTTCTTCATCTGTCAGTCCTGCCATCCCGGGAATCAATCTGGTGGACCTTCTGGTGAATATTTGTGAAAAAAAGTACAAAAATGACAGAATACCCAGCTAAATCAACTAATGAATGGAGCAATTACAGCAAACTCTACAAAATTATTTTTAAAAATCACCTTTAACAGCAGCTCAAAAATATAAACTACTTCAGCAAGCTAGGTTCCAAAATTCTCAATACATCCACTAATTATGGGTGATATGAAAGCAGTAGGCAGCGCCTCGTCCTAAGTACTGAGATTTGTCATGGGATCTGATTTTAATAAACATTCAATCTTAATGAGACTTGAGCTTGCCTGTAGCACAACCTCATTCTTGTTTTGAAATCATGCGTTTGAAAATGCAATGCACAGCAAATCAGGCAGGCAACCCATGGCCCCCTCCCCAAGTCAGGCAGGCAACCAGTGGCCCCCTCCCCAAGTATTACGGCCTAAACCTGCTTGTGGGGATGCTCCGCACCTCTGGTGGAGCCTCATAAAATTTACCCTTTTAAGTCAGCACTAAGGCAGCCAGAACATTTATCTGCTAAAGTCTGAATTGGATTAAAGGAAGATAATCAGGATATAAACTAGGCAGAAAATAACCACAGCTCTTAATTTACGCAAAATAAATTCAGCCAAGCTCTAATGACAGGAGCGGGACAGATGCTGTCAAGGCAAACATGTGCACTGACTCTTGAGGTCAATTGAGTTGAACATTTTGACTAATATATAAAAAAAAAGATTCTTCAAAGCAGCTGTGACACAGCAATGAATTATTTGCTCTTGATAGATTAAACAGTGTGCAACGTATTCATAACACTGTGAAAAGACTATTCTTTGTTTTTCACTACCCGTATTGTCCTAAACAGAATGGTTGGGGCGCTATGAGTGCCCTTAGAGCTGCGAAATGGCATCCGCCACTTGTGACAGGAAGGACGCCATCTTGATGCAGGTTTTAGCGCGTGCACAGTGAACATCAGAAGTATGCAGAGCAGGCAAATTATGACGTCAATCAGGTGCCATTTTGAGCTCAACATTCCAGCCGACGTTCTCTCTTAAGCTCGCACAGCTAAACACACGTTAAGCAGCAGGAAGGACCCCCCACCAGCGTTATTTAAAGGGATCATCAACGTCTTTATAATTGAACAGCTGCTAGTTGATTTCTTCTGGCTGTTGCTATAATTCTACATTTTTGGTGTTTTCCACAGTTGTTTTAAGTTTCAATAGTCGACAGGAAGTGGTGTGGCAGGTACTGAATTACGTTTTTGCTGACTTCAAGGCTTCTGCACAAACCAGTTGCTCCCAGACATGGGCCATTCTCTTGGAATCGAGCCTGACTGGGAGAACGAGTAGAGGCCACGCAGAGCAGGACAAGCTACAAGAAGAGGGAGGAGGGGGAGAAGGGCTCTCAGCAGTAGGTCATATCTGCCCAGGGTGTTGAGAGAACAATTCTCCTACCTGAACCTCAGCGAGAAGCAATGTATGAGATATCTGTGCTTCACTAAGGAGGTCCTAACTGAAATCTGCCACCTGCTGCAGCCATAACTGCAAACTCAGAGCATGGCAAGGACCGCATTGCCAGCGGCTACGAAGGTGACCCTGGGGATGATCCTTTATGCGTCTGGTTCCTTCCAGCCAGGAACTGGAGATATTAGCAACATCTCGCAGTTTGCTAGCCACTGTTACATAAGGAAAGCTCTCTATTCAAAGAGAGTTAACTTCATTTCATTCGCTTTTGCCAGAGATAAGCAGGTGGAGCAAGCACGAGGCTTTTCTAGGATTGCAGGGTGCAATGTGCCAATAACTGCATCCACATTGCTTAGCGAGCGCTGCATGTCAACTCTTACATGCACTGCAAACGAAAGGGATTCCATTCTCTGAGAGAGGACAGCTGGTGTGTGACCATAGGCAGCGCATCATAGAAACATAGAAAGTAGGTGCAGGAGTAGGCCATTCGGCCCTTTGAGCCTGCACCACCATTCAATATGATCATGGCTGATCATGCACTTCAGTACCCCATTCCTGCTTTCTCTCCATACCCCTTGATCCCTTGAGCCGTAAGGGCCACATCTAACTCCCTCTTGAATATATCTAACGAACTGGCCTCAACAACTTTCTGAGGTAGAGAATTCCACATGCCCACAATTCTCTGAGTGAAGAAGTTTCTCCTCATCTCGGTCCTAAATGGCTTACCCCTTATCCTTAGACTGTGACCCCTGGTTCTGAACTTCCTCAACATCGAGAAGATTCTTCCTGCATCTAACATAGAAACATAGAAAATAGGTGCAGGAGTAGGATATTCGGCCCTTCGAGCCTGCACCGCCATTCAATAAGATCATGGCTGATCATTCCCTCAGTACCCCTTTGCTGAACGTATCTTCCATTGTTTGGCCTGGAACAGGAGGAGGGAGTTCGGCTACACTGGGTACACTTGTCCTCACAGCCAACCAAGTCCAGATGAATGGTAACACCCTCGCTGCGTATTAACTAGGGGCCTTAACAAATTCAGGAAAACCCATTGCATCTTTACAGATCACTTGTAACTGACCAGATCTTGATTAACCCGATGGCGACAATGCATACAAGACCGTAAGCACTGCCAAGCATCAGCCAGTAACGGGAGACCCCCCGACTTGGGGAACCTGTTGAAACCGTGCACAGGGAGGCTGGAGAAATTAAAACCTTTGAAGAGGTTGCCACACTAACCTGTCCAATCCCGTAAGAATTTTATATGTTTCTATGAGATCTCCTCTCATTCTTCTAAATTCAATTGAATATAAGCCTAGTCGATCCAATCTTTCTTCATATGTCAGTCCTGACATCCTGGGAATCAGTCTGGTGAACCTTCGCTGCACTCCCTCAATAGCAAGAACGTCCTTCCTCAGATTAGGAGACCAAAACTGAACACAATATTCCAGGTGGGGCCTCACCAAGGCCCTGTACAACTGTAGTCTCTGTGGTCGTAATCCAAGATGCGATAGAACACATGGAAGAGAGTGGGAAGAAGCTTATGTGCTAAAGATGGATCAAGAGAAAGTCTCTCATGAGTTTTTATTGATGGATTTGGAAGCACTTGGTTTTGGGAAAAATGTCATTGAGTGGTTAAGGTTAAGGATTTTTTATTCAAACACATTTAGCTGTGTTAAATGTAATGTTTTTTATCCAAGTATTTTCCGATACAGAGATCAGTGAGACAGGGTTGTCCCCTGTCCCCATTGTTGTACACATTGGTAGCAGGACCATTAGGTTACATGATGCGAAAGGAACAAGGCGTAGTCGGGATTGCGGTTCCCAGTTCCGGGCAGGGGTCGGTGATACACCAATATACAGATGATACAACCTTAACATTGAGAGATGGGGAGTCAGTGAGGAAAGCTATGGGAGTAGTGGAGGAGTATTGTAGAGCTTCAAGAGCCAGAGTGAATTATAGGAAGTCCCAATGCCTGGTTGTGGGAAGGAGTAGGGGGGAGTGGTTGGAGGAAAGCCCTTTTAAGGTGGTGGAGGTTTTAGCATCCTCCTCACAGCTCACACTGCCACCCAGCTTAGTGTAATCTTCAAACTTGTAGGTATTACATTCAATTCCTTCGTCTAAATCATTAATATATATTGTAACTAGCTGGCATCCCAGCACTGAACCTTGCGGTACCCCATTAGTCACTGCCTGCCATTCTGAAAAGGACCCGTTTTTTCCTACTCTTTGCTTCCTGTCTGCCAACCAGTTCTCTATCCACGTCAATACATTACCCCCAATAACATGTGCTTTAATTTTGCACACTAATGCTAAGAGGCTGCAGGGTGACTTGGACAGGTTAGGTGAATGGGCAAATGCATGGCAGATGCAGTATAATGTGGATAAATGTGAGGTTATCCACTTTGGTGGCAAAAACATGAAGGCAGAATATTATCTGAATGGCAGCAGATTAGGAAAAGGGGAGGTGCAACGAGACCTGGGTGTCATGGTACATCAGTCATTAAAAGTTGGCATGCAGGTACAGCAGGTGGTGAAGACGGCAAATGGCATGTTGGCCTTCATAGCTAGGGGATTTGAGTATAGGAGCAAGGAGGTCTTACTGCAGTTGTTCAGGGCCTTGGTGAGGCCTCACCTGGAATATTGTGTTCAATTTGGTCTCCTAATCTGAGGAAGGATGTTCTTGCTATTCAGGGAGTGCAGCGAAGGTTCACCAGACTGATTCCCGGGATGGCAGGACTGACATATGAGGAGAGACTGGATCGACTGGGCCTGTATTCACTGGAGTTTCGAAGGATGAGAGGGGATCTCATTGAAACATGTAAAATTCTGACGGAACTGGACAGGTTAGATGCAGGAAGAATGTTCCCGATGTTGGGGAAGTCCAGAACCAGGGGTCATAGTCTAAGGCTAAAGGGTAAGCCATTTAGGACGAAGATGAGGAGAAACTTCTTCACTCAGAGAATTGTGAACTTGTGGAATTCTCTACCGCAGAGAGTTGTTGATGCCAGTTCGTTAGATATATTCAAGAGGGAGTTAGATATGGCCCTTATGCCTAAAGGGATCAAAGGGTATGGAGAGAAAGCAGGAAAGGGGTACTGAGGTGAATGATCAGCCATGATCATATTGAATGGTGGTGCAGGCTCGAAGGGCCGAATGGCCTACTCCTGCACCTATTTTCTGTGTTTCTTGCATGGGACCTTGTCAAAAGCCTTTTAAAAGTCCAAATACATTACATTCACTGGTTCTCCCTTGTCCACTCTACGAGTTACATCCTCAAAAAATTCTGAAAGATTTGTCAAGCATGATTTCCCTTTCATAAATCCAAGCTGATCCTGCATGTCAATGTCTGGTATCCTGAAAGCAGTCATGATGCCTTCATTCTGCAGCTGTCCGCTATGCCAGCTGCAATTCAGCCACCACGGCAAACTAAAGGGTGGCTACAGGGTGATAAGGGCTATCCGCTGACGACATGCCTCATGATTCCAGTTCGCAACCCACACAGGCCTGCACATAGGCATACATTAAGATCCATACTGGCATAAGAAATGTGATAGAGCAGACCATTGGCATACTGAAGCAGTGATTCCACTGCCTTGACCGCTCTGGAGGAGCCCTGCAGTACTCGGCTGAGTGGATCATAATATTTGTGGTGGTATGCTGCACGCTGCATAACCTTGCCACCATGAGGGGACAGCCCCTGCCACCAGTTGACAGGTGAGAAGCTCAGGAGCAGGAGCAGGAGGAGGAAGAGAAAAGGAGGCAACAACCTAGACAGCCCCTTTCTGCCCGGGCTGTACATAAAGAGCTCATTCGATCGCGATACCAGTAAACGCTGACAGGCAACAGCAAGGGCACTGGCGGAGGGGCAGGGGTGGGAGGATTAATGCTGTCGTCCTGAGAGAGGACAGCAGGCTCCTGCTTCATGGAGCCACTGCCACTCCCCCGGCAAGCCTCTTTGAACACCGCTGTCCGCAGCCATGAAGGTAGCAGTCTGAGCGTGCATGGCAGCAGTCTGAGCGTGCATGGTATCAAGCTGAGCTTGTATGAAAGCAGTCTGAGGGGCCAAGTTTCGGCCTCTGTTGCTCCTGTTTTTTTGGAGCAACTGGTTTAGAATGGAGTATCTTAGAAATTGCAATTCTCGGCATTTAGTTTGCTCCAGTTCTAGTCAGTTAGAACAGTTTCAGTTTGGAACAGATTTTTTTTTTCAAAAGGGGGCGTGTCCGGCCACTTACGCCCATTTTGAAAGTTTAGGCAGTGAAAACTTACTCCAAACTAACTTAGAATGGAGTAAGTGTAGATTTTTGTACGCTCAGAAAAACCTTGTCTACACTTAGAAAATCAGGCGTAGGTTACAAATCAGGTGTAGGGAATGGGGGGGGGGGGTTTAAAGGGAAGTTTACAAACATTAAACACTTCAGTTTTACAAATAAAGAGCCATCATCAATAATAAATCATAAATACATCAATAAAGCAATCAATAAAAATTAATAAAAACTTTAAAATATTAAAAAATCAATAAATAAAACATTTTCTACTTACTGACTGCAGCACCGGGAGTTCTCCAACAGCGTGCTGGAATGCCCCCCCCACCCCCCCCCCCCCCCCCCACCCCCAGTGTGTCTCTGTCAGTGTCTCTATCTCTCTCTGTCTGTCTGTGTGTGTCTTTCACTCTCTATCAGTGTCTGTGTTTCTGACAGCGAGGGGAGGGGGTGGGGGAGGGGGAGAAGGGGGGTGAGGGGGAGAAGGGGGGTGAGGGGGAGAAGGGGGGGAGGGGGAGAAGGGGGGAGGGGGAGAGGAGAGGAGGGGGAGAAGGGGGGGAGGGGGAGAGGAGAGGAGGGGGGGAGAAGGAGGGAGGGAAGGAGAGAGGAGGGAGGGGAGGAGGGGGAGGGAGGGGGAGGAGGGGGGAGGAGAAGGAGGGAGGGGAGCAGGGAGGGAAGGAGAGAGGAGGGAGGGAGGGAGGGAAGGAGGGAGGGAGGGAGGGAAGGAGAGAGGAGGGAGGGGAGGAGGGAGGGAAGGAGAGAGGAGGGAGGGAGGGAGGGAGGGAGGGAAGGAGAGAGGAGGGAGGGAGGGAAGGAGAGAGGAAGGAGAGGGGAGAGAGGGAGGAAGGGGAGGGGGGAGTTGCGGAGGTCGTGGGGGGGGAGTCGCGGAGGTTGGGGGGGAGTCGCGGAGGTCGGAGGGGAGTCACGGAGGTCAGGGGGCGGAGTCGCGGAGGTCGGGGGGGAGTCGCGGAGGTCGGGGGGGAGTCGCGGAAGTCAGGTCGTCGCGGGGGGCGGAAGCGGAGGTCGGGGCGGGAGGGGGGAGATTGGGGGTCGGGTCCGGTCGGGTGGGAGGTGAGCCTTATCCACGCAGCCCCAGTGAGGCCATTTGACCAGGGCTAGGGGCTGTGTGCTTCGGGCCCCTCCCACAGTTTTGGGCGCCTGGAGCTACTGCACATGCGCGCCCACTGTAGCACGCATGTGCAGAGGTCCCGGCACTGTTTTCAGCGCAGGGACCTGGCTCCGCCCCCCACAGCTCATGCTGCGCCACGCCCAGCTCCAGAGGACCTGCAGGGAGCCGGAGAATAGGTGAGTTTTTTTTAGGCGCACTTTGTGGCGCGAAAAACGGGCGTCCAGGAACGGCGCAGCCCGAAACTTGGGCTCCGAGTTTCCACTGCAGCACTCAGACTTTTGGTGGTTGTTCTGCGATGCAAGCTGAGACATCGACCATCAGACGCTGTAGCATGAATAGATCCACAAGTATTCTAATGGAGTTGGCCAGCACTGCCATGCTGGAAAGGATGGGCTCCAAGCTCTGTGCGAAGCCCTGTGCCAAGTTTCTGCCAGACTCCTCCATGCTCCTTGACATTGAATGCAGGCTTTCTGGCAAGCTTCCCAATGCTTCCCAATTTCTGTGTATACACCCATTAGCATTTTTCTGTAGCCTGGCCCATCAAAGTCCTCATCTGAGTCCTCTGGAGTAGAACCCATGTGCGACCTCTCCCTCTGGTGAGCTGGTACCTGTGCTATCCTTGCCCCCTGCCCTGTCTGCAGCGCATTTGTGCTGGTGTCTCAGCACGTGCAGTTCCCGCCTCCAATCTGTCCTCTAAGATATGCACAGTGTCAATATCTGAGCTGGTGGTTGCAAGTGTGAAATCAAGTGAAGGTGATCCGCCACTGCCTGGCAAGGTTGCACTTCTTGGATATCTGAAAGGAAAAAGGCACAAGGATAAGTACGGTTGTGGTGAGGGGAGGGGGTGGGGGGGGGAGGGGGAAGTAAGAGGTGCATGCTGCTTGTAAGTCAGATGCGACTGTGGGACAATGAGGAAGTGAGATGGGAGAAGGAGGATTAGGTATGAGGATACCGCCACCTTCGGTGGCTTAAGCCTCAGCGCTAGCCATGGCCTCAGCAATGGGCTTTCCGATCATGGCCAGCACTGACTCATCCATTAGGTTTGAGCGTACAGACACGCCTATCTCCCACCAGTTAGTTCCTGCTGCCTTCGGCTGTGCACCACCTTCTCCTGCAAGAGAGAAGGAAGTGTGTCAGTGAGTGTTGTGCAGTGTGTTTGGGTGATGTGGCTGTCCTGGTTCAATAGCTGACAGTATGTAGAAGCTGTGAGATGTGGGTGTGAGGCTTACAACAGCGCTAAGTCTTTGAGTATATTTAAGGTGGAGATCGATAGATTTTTGAATATTAAGAGAATCAAAGGATATGGGGAAAGTGGAGTTGAGGTAGAAGATCAGCCATGATCTTATTGAATGGCAAATCAGGCTCAAGGGGCCAAATGGCCTGCTCCTGCTCTTAATTCTTATGTCCGTAACTGTGTGAAGGTAAGGTGAAGCATTATACATGTTAGGTACGAGTCCTGATTGATTGAGATTGCTGGTACAAGAGTGATGGGGTGTGGTGATTTGAGCAGTGGCTGAGGCTAGTGGTGCAGTTGATAGGATGTGACATTTAAAGATGCGTTCACTGACCTTGACCACCTTCGTGAGGTCATTAAACTTCTTGCGGCACTGCACCCAGGTCCTCTAGGCTAAACTCCTGGCATTGACCTCAACGTCTTTTCACAGTGTGTCTGGAGAGTCTCCCGCCCCCCTATGGATGCAGGACGTCTCTTCTTTCCACCTCTTCCACCAAGACCTCCAAGTGCAGCGTCGGAAATTCTGGGTGCCTGCTCTCTCCAATGAATGTTTATCCATTCTTCTGTCTTTTCAAGGTCAGGACTCCCAGCACCTGCTCCAGCCAAAATGCACCTCCCCTTTAAGAGGAGCAGGCTAGCTTCAAATAGTGCTAGCATGTATTGATTTTGGTCCCCCTGATGATGCATGTAGCCAATTAACAGCGCATTTAGTGCTGGCTGCATACAGAAATCATGTAAATGAGCAGGCAGTATGAAGATGGCCTGCATTATGTGCAACGGCCATGGATTAATCGGGCATCACGATCCTCGCGACCATTCTCACAGGTTATCCATTTTAATACCTGCTCACTCTTGGTGGGGTACAGTTCTATGATACCTTGCCCAAGTGTCTGAGCATAGATAGTGATTTTTGGCAGACAATTTGAAAACTGGAAAAGTGCCATCATAGCTAATCCAAATCAGTTTTTTATTTGTCGTCTACATAGTGCACTTCCAGCAGGGGCCATTCGATAGCAATCGGGGGCAGGAACGCTGGCTGCTGTATTATCTTCTTAGTCTAGACCAACTTTAGTGCTCCCACCAACTCCGGCTGAGATCAGCTTACTCAGCACAAACAAAGGATCAAATGTGCCAACTTTCTGCTCCACATGACCCAGTTCTACAAAACCTGCTGCATTAACCTCTAGACAGCTATCCCTCCTTGGTACGAGCTTACCTTTCAAAACCTTAAATCACTACATGGCATTATAAAAAATAAACTCTGTTGCTGCAGGGTTTGCATTACACAAGATGTACAATGGGATAATGGATTCTAGATATAAGTATTGATTCCTTTCTGAGTGCACTGTATTAACACTATAAATATTGCCTCCTGGTTATTTGTCTGAAATAATAATCACAAAATTAGAAGTGACAAGATGCAGTCCTCGATATTTTCTTTTCAATTTGCTTATATCCTCCCAATGTTTTTATTTCCCCATCCTTTCATTTAGATTTCCAAAGGAAGAAAAATATTACATCGCTCCATATCCCAATCCAACTTCTACCGTAGATTTCACATTTTGCCCCTGTGGTTTTATTCCGCATTCCTGTATACATGTACATGCAGATACACCAAGAAAAAAGTAAAACTACTACTCTATTTCTTACCAGCTATTTGTGTGTCTGCATACAGAAAGGTTTTAAATCTGAAATCATAGTATATTTATAAATTACTGTTCATTTTTAAACTTGCTTCCATCTTCTCAGTCCCTTTATTTCTCCTTTTCTGATTTTTTCTTCAATGACTTCTGTGTCTTTGTTTTTATAATTTTCCTCCTGCTACACTGTAGGAACAAACAGGGAGATGCCTTCAGTTCTGTCTATCCATCTCTTTTCTATTGAAACTGTTAAGCCCTTAGATGCTCTGATAATGACTCCACGAGGCAAAGTATTGCACTTGAACTGTAGTGACCTTAGTCCATTTAATATAACTCAAGAGTGAGGATACCACATGGTGGATTCCCTTTTATACCTGGGTACCTGTGGTGCACAGGTGACCCCTGGGCCTCCACCATTTGCACCCTCTGGTGGTGCCAGCATAGTGTATACAGTGTGAACCTTGTTGATGGTACCTCTGGTAAACAAGTCTCCATCTCATGCAACTATACAGTGATTACACAGAGAGTATATCTATAGTATACATATATAAGAGAAACAATGGAGGATGCTCTTAAATCAAGGGAGGCTGTGTAAACTGCACGGGCCATGAGCACTATCGCACATGGGAAATTAGAGTGGGAGGGAATTGACAAAATGGTGTGGGATGAGCAGAAAGAGCCAGTCTGGCAAAGAATTGAACCGCAGCATTGCAGTCGCAAAGCTGCTACATTAAACACATCTGACAGTCTTGTTGTTTTCCTCAGTATCAAAGTAGACAAAAAGGCAGTTTTACAAATTATTCCATATGTAAAGTTTCAGTCTTCTCGCATCATGTACATACTAATATGCTAAAGGCAAAGTGAACGGAGATAAAACCTTTTGTCTTCAATAAAACACATCTGAGAGCAAATTTCTCCCTGCATTTACACTGGCACTCTGGAGTGGGTGGGTGGAAAATTGGGCACAGAATCTGCCAGCTCCCGGCCATCCAGTGCCATTTCCATGATCTCCCACCTGAACTGATGTTGGGTGTATAATACGTTTGCCCAAATATGGATTGGTGTATTTGCAATTAGGTGCAAATGATGGGAATATATCATACAATTTCCTGTCAATTGTGCCATAACAATGTTAGAAATTCTGTGAATCTTAGTGTCCAGGAATGCTAAAGTGGCAAACAGGATTTTAAACTTTCCAGGGCTACCTTGCCACCACAGAAACACCTCTTTTATTGGAGAGGAGAGGCAGCTCCAATTATAGTTTCCAATTACTTAAGAACCTCTGCATGTGTCACCTCTAAGCTCAGCTCACATCATCGTCATAGGCAGTCCCTCGGAATCAAAGAAGACTTGCTTCCACTCTTAACATGAGTTCTTAGGTGGCTGTACAGTCCAATACGAGAACCACAGTCCCTGTCACAGGTGGGACAAATAGTCATTGAGGGAAGGGGTGGGTGGGACTGGTTTGCCGCACATTCTTTCCGCTGCCTGCGTTTGATTTCTGCATGCTCTCGGTGATGAGACTCGAAGTGCTCATAGAAACATAGAAAATAGATGCAGGAGTAGGCCATTCGGTCCTTCAAGCCTGCATCACCATTCAATATGATCATGGCTGATCATGCAGGGAAATGTGCAGCACTACACATCCTTGACATTTTCATCCATGCTGTGTTGCTGAATGCCTCAGGTGAATCCAGGCACCTGAAGGATCACCGCGACCTCAGGTAAACACCTCCCCCCCCCCCCCCCCCCCCCACAGGCAGCTTAAAGGCAGTGGTGGCGGCTGATACTCCAGGGAGCAGCACGAGCAGGTTGGTGACTGCGACAAAGTGGGACTGGGCGACTACATTAGACATCGCAGGAAAGCAGGGAAGTGATTGGTTGGTGAATTCTCTCTCCTTTCTTGCACTTCTTGTTTAATTAATTAATCAACTGTTTACTAAATGGCAGTAGTGTGTTTTACTAAGGGTTAGAATTCTGTGGCATTGATGGGACTAAAAATAAAACGTAATTCATTAATTAAATACATTAAGATGGCAGGACGGGCGATGTGTCAGTGCTGCAACATGTGGGAGCTGGTGGACCCCATTGAGGTCCATGGTGGCCACATCTGCGGTAAGTGGCTGCAACTCGAGAAACTTCGGCTCCGCATTGATGAGCTGAGGTCCGAGCTGCAGGCACTGCGACACATCAGGGAGGGGGAGAGTTACCTGGACACTGTGTTCCGGGGCTAGTCACACCCCTTAGGTTAAGTAACTCAGATTTGGCTAGGGTGTGACTACAAGCGAGGCAGGTAAGGGGATCCAGGAGGTAGTGATGGAGGAGCCTCGGCCCTTGCTCATGTCCAACAGGTTCGAGGCTCTTACTTCCTGTGTGAACGAGAACAGGGACTGCAGGGAGGATGAGAAAACTGACCACAGCACTGTGGTACAGGGGGCCATTCAAGCGGGTGGAGTAAAAAAAAAACATTGTAGTTGTAGGGGACAGTATCATTAGGGGGATAGATACAGTTCTCTGCAGCCATGAGCGTGAGTCCTGAAGGCTGTGTTGCCAGGGTTAAGGACATCTCCTCAGGGCTGGAGAGGAACTTGGAGTGGGAGGGGGTGCATCCAGTTATCGTGGTCCACGTGGGTACCAACGACATAGATAGGACAGACAAGAAGGTTCTGCTATGGAATTATGAGCAGCTGGGGCCAAATTAAAAAGCAGAACCACAAAGGTAATAATCTCTGGATTACTACCCGAGCCGTGAGCAAATTTACATAGGTTAAATAAGATCAGAGAGCTAAACTCGGGGCTCAAAGACATTTGTGGGAGAAATTGGTTTTGGTTCCTGGGGCACTGGCACCTGGGGTAAGAGGGAGCTGGGAGCTGTTCCATCGGGACGGATTCCACTTGAACTGTGCTGGGACTAGTGTCCTGGCGAACCGAATAACTAGGGCCGCAGAGAGAGTTTTAAACTAATTAGTGGGGTGGGGAGGGTTCAGGTGAGCAGAAATCTAAAAGCTCAAAGAACAAGGTGAAGGCAATAGAGCCGGGTAGCATTGGGGGAAACGAAAACCAACTCGTGACAGGAAGGGACAGAATCTATAAACATAAGTGTATCAGATACTGGGGCTACAGCAGGAGAAAATGGTAAGAAAACACATTTAAAAACACTTTATCTGAATGCACGCAGTATTCGTAACAAATTTGATGAGCTGTCGGCACAAATAGTTACAAATGGGTATGATCTGGTAGCCATAACAGAGACATGGTTGCAAGGTGACCAGGACTGGGCACTAAACATTCAGGGGTACATGACAATTCGGAAGGACAGACAGAAAGGAAAAGGAGGTGGGGTAGCTCTGTTGATAAAGGATGGAAACACTGCAATAATGAGAAAAGATAGTGGCTCAAATGATCAGGATGTTGAAACAGTTTGGGTGAAGAAAAGAAATAATAAGGGGAAAAAGTCACTGGTGGGCATGGTCAAAAGGCCCCCTAACAGTAGCAACTCTGTTGGTCGGAGCATAAACCAGGAAATGGTGGGGGCTTGTAAAAAGGGAACAGCAATAATCATGGGTGATTTTAACCACCATATTGATTGGACAAATCAAATTGGTCAGGTTAGCCTTGAGGAAGAGTTCATAGAGTGCATAAGGGACGGGTTCCTTGAGCAGTATGTAACGGAATCAACCAGGGGGCAAGCTATCTTAGATCTGGTCCTGTGTAATGAGACAGGATTAATAAACAATCTCCGAGTAAAGGATCTCCTTGGAACGAGTGACCATAGCATGATTGAATTTCAAATTCAGATGGAGGGCGAGAAAGTTGGATCTCAAACCAGCGTACTCAGCTTAAATAAAGGAGATTACAAAGGTATGAGGGCAGAGTTGGCTCAAGTGGACTGGGAAAATAGATTTAAGTGTAGGACGGTTGATGAACAGTGGCGCACATTTAAGGAGATATTTCATAACTCTCAAGAAAAATATATTCCAGTGAGGAGGAAAGGGTGTGAAAGAAAACATAGCCATCCGTGGCTAACTAAAGAAATAAAGGACAGTATGCAATTAAAAACAAGGGCATACAAAGTGGCCAAAACTAGTGGGAGGACAGAAGATTGGGAAGCTTTTAAAAGCCAGCAAAGAATGACTAAAAAAAATGATTAAGAAAGGGAAGATAGACTATGAAAGTAAACTACCACGAAATATAAAAACAGATAGCAAGAGTTTCTATAGGTATATAAAAAGGAAAAGAGTGGCTAAAGTAAATGTTGGTCCCCTAGAGGACGAGACCGGGGAACTAGTAATGGGGAACATGGAGATGGCAGAAACTCTGAACAAATATTTTGTATCAGTCTTTATGGTCGAGGACACTAAAAATATCCGAACAGTGGCTAGTCAAGAGGCTATGGGGGGGGGGGGGGAAGGAACTTAACACAATCACAATCACGAAGGAGGTGGTACTCAGTAAGATAATGGGACTAAAAATGGATAAATCCCCTGAACTTGATGGCTTGCATCCTAGGGTCTTAAGAGAAGTAACGGCAGGGATTGTGGATGCATTGGTTGTAATTACCAAAATTCCCTGGATTCTGGGGAGGTCCCAGCAGATTGGAAAACTGCAAATATAATGCCCCTATTTAAAAAAGGAGGCAGACAAAAAGCAGGAAACTATAGACCAGTTAGCCTAACATCTGTGGTTGGGAAAATGTTGGAGTCCATTATTAAAGAAGCAGTAGCAGGACATTTGGAAAAGCATAATTCAGTCAGGCAGAGTCAGCATGGATTTATGGGGAAGTCATGTTTGACAAATTTGCTGGAATTCTTTGAGGATGTAACGAACAGGGTGGAGAAAGGGGAACCAGTGAATGTGGTGTATTTGGACTTCCAGAAGGCATTTGACAAGGTGTCACATAAAAGTTTACTGCAGAAAATAAAAGTTCACGGGATTGGGGTAATATATTAGCATGGATAGAGGATTGGCTAACTAACAGAAATCAGAGAGTCGGGATAAATGGTTCATTCTCGGGTTGGCAATCAGTAACCAGTGGGGTGCCGCAGGGATCAGTGCTGGGACCCCAACTATTTACAATCTATATTAATGACTTGGATGAAAGGAGCAAGTGTAACATAGCCAAGTTTGCTGATGATACAAAGATGGGAGGAAAAGCAATGTGTGAGGAGGACACAAAAAACCTGGTCTCCTAATCTGGGGAAGGACGTTCTTGCTATTGAGGGAGTGCAGCGAAGGTTCACCAGACTGATTCCTGGGATGGCAGAACTGACACATGAGGAGAGACTGGATCAACTGGGCCTTTATGCATTGGAGTTTAGAAGGATGAGAGGGGATCTCATAGAAACATATAAGATTCTGACAGGACAGGACAGGTTAGATGAAATCATGCTTGACAAAACTTCTGGAATTTTTTGAGGATGTTTCCAGAAGAGTGGACAAGGGAGAACCAGTTGATGTGGTATATTTGGACTTTCAGAAAGCTTTCGACAAGGTCCCACACAAGAGATTAATGTGCAAAGTTAAAGCACATGGGATTGGGGGTAGTGTGCTGACATGGATTGAGAACTGGTTGTCAGACAGGAAGCAAAGAGTAGGAGTAAATGGGGACTTTTCAGAATGGCAGGCAGTGACTAGTGGAGTACCGCAAGGTTGTGTGCTGGGGCTCCAGCTGTTTACACTGTACATTAATGATTTGGACGAGGGGATTAAATGTAGTATCTCCAAATTTGCAGATGACACTAAGTTGGGTGGCAGTGTGAGCTGCGAGGAGGATGCTATGAGGCTGCAGAGTGACTTGGATATGTTAGGTGAGTGGGCAAATGCATGGCAGATGAAGTATAATGTGGATAAATGTGAGGTTATCCACTTTGGTGGTAAAAACAGAGAGACAGACTATTATCTGAATGGTGACAGATTAGGAAAATGGGAGGTGCAACGAGACCTGGGTGTCATGGTACATCAGTCATTGAAGGTTGGCATGCAGGTACTGCAGGCGGTTAAGAAAGCAAATGGCATGTTGGCCTTCATAGCGAGGGGATTGGAGTACAGGGGCAGGGAGGTACAGTTGTACAGGGCCTTGGTGAGGCCACATCTGGAGTATTGTGTACAGTTTTGGTCTCCTAACTTGAGGAAGGACATTCTTGCTATTGAGGGAGTGCAGCGAAGGTTCACCAGACTGATCCCCGGGATGGCGGGACTGACATATCAAGAAAGACTGGATCAACTGGGCTTGTATTCACTGGAGTTCAGAAGAATGAGAGGGGATCTCATAGAAACGTTTAAAATTCTGACGGGTTTAGACAGGTTAGATGCAGGAAGAATGTTCCCAATGTTGGGGAAGTCCAGAACCAGGGGTCACAGTCTAAGGATAAGGGGTAAGCCATTTAGGACTGAGATGAGGAGAAACTTCTTCACCCAGAGAGTGGTGAACCTGTGGAATTCTCTGCCATAGAAAGTTGTTGAGGCCAATTCACTAAATATATTCAAAAAGAAGTTAGATGAAGTCCTTACTACTAGGGGGATCAAGGGGTATGGCGAGAAAGCAGGAATGGGGTACTGAAGTTGCATGTTCAGCCATTAACTCATTGAATGGCGGTGCAGGCTCGAAGGGCCGAATGGCCTACTCCTGCACCTATTTTCTATGTTTCTATCTATGTTTCTATATGGGTAGAATGTTCCTGATGTTGGGGAAGTTCAGAACCAGGGGACACAGTCTTAGGATAAGTGGTAGGCCATTTAGGACTGAGATGAGGAGAAACCTCTTCACTCAAGAGAGTTGTTAACCTGTGGAATTCCATGCTGCAGAGAGTTGTTGATGCCAGTTCATTGGATATATTCAAGAGGGAGTTAGATATGGCCCTTACGGCTAAGGGGATCAAGGGGTATGGAGAGAAAGCAGGAAAGGGGTACTGAGGGAATGAGCAGCCATGATCTTATTGCATGGTGGTGCAGGCTCGAAGGGCCGAATGGCCTACTCCTGCACCTATTTTCTATGTTTCTTTGTTAACCTGCAAAAGGACATAAACAGGCTAGGTGAGTGGGTAAAAATTTGGTAGATGGAGTATAATGTTGGAAAGTGTGAGGTTATGCACTTTGGCAGAAAAAAAATCAAGGAGCAAGTTATTATTTAAATGGAGAAAAATTGCAAAATGCTGCAGTACAACGGGTCCTGGGGGTCCTGGTGCATGAAACAGAAAAGGTTAGTATGCAGGTACAGCAAGTGATCAGGAAGGCCAATGCAATCTTGGCCTTTATTGCAAAGGGGATGGAGTATAAAAGCAGGGAAGTCTTGCTACAGTTACACAAGGTATTGGTGAGGCCAGACCTAGAATACTGCGTGCAGTTTTGGTATCCATATTAAGAAATTATATACTTGCTTTGGAGGCAGTTCAGAGAAGGTTCACTAGGTTGTTTCCGGAGATTAGCGGGTTGACTTATGAGGAACGGTTGAGTAGGTTGGGCCTCTACTCATTGGAGTTCAGATGAATGACAGCTGATCTTATCGAAACATGTAAGATTATGAGGGGGCTTGATAAGGTGGATGCAGAGAGATATTTCCACAGATAGGGCAGACTAGAACTAGGGGACATAATCTTAGAATAAGGGGTCGCCTATTTAAAATTGAGGTGAGGAGGAATTTCTTCTCTCAGAGGCTTGTAAATCTGTGGAATTCTCTGCCTCAGAGAACTGTGGAAGCTGGGACATTGAATAAATTTAAGACTGAGATAGACAGTTTCTTAACCGATAAAGGAATAAGGGGTTACGGAGAGCGGGCAGGAAAGTGGACCTGAGTCCATGATTGGATCAGCCATGATCTTATTGAATGGCGGAGCAGGCTCGAGGGGCCAAATGGCCTAATCCTGTTCCTATTTCTTATGTTCTTATGCTTCAAGATGTCAACGGTGTGTTTGCTATTAATTCTAGTGCCTACGCAAATCTCATTATGGCCCTGAAACTCCATGGGGGTTCTCCCAGTCTCCAGGGAAATCATTTATTTAATGTGGGCGTCACTGGCATGGCCAGCATTATTGCCCATCGCTAACTGCCCCTTGAGAAGGTGGTGGTGGTGAGCTGCCATTTCAGAGGGCAATTAAGAGTCAACCACATTGCTGTGGCTCTGGAGTCACATATAGGCCCGACCGAGTAAGAACGACAGATTTCCTTCCCTGAAGGACGTTAGTGAACCAGATGGGTTTTTACCACAATCCGGTAGTTTCATGGTCACCATTACTGATACTAGTTTTTTTTAAATTCCAGATTTATTTGAATTAACTGAATTTAAATTCCCCCAGCTGCCATGGTAGGATTTGAACTCACGTCCCCAGATTGTTAGTTTAGGCCTCTGGATAACTGGTGCAGTAACATAACCACAATGCTACCATATCCCAACCATTGAGATGCCATAAGCCATGGCTGCAGAGGATAGCCTTGATTCAGAGGCACCTCAACTAGCTTCTCGGGGTTAAATATTGGTGGAACTACGAATTGCCTTAAAATGACCGCACTGTGATTAGCTGCTCGGAAAGCGAGCATTTTGTATATCTAATATACTTATATTTAAGGCGGAGATAGACAGATTTTTGAGTGATAAGGGAGTAAAGGGTAATGAATAGCGAGCAGGGAAGTCGAACTGACTTATGAGGAAAGGTTGAGTAGGTTGGGCCTCTACTCACTGGAATTCAGAAGGATGAGTGATGATCTTATCGAAACGTATAAGATTATGAGGGGGTTTGACAAGATGGATACAAAGAGGATGTTTCTACTGATGGGGGGAGACTAGAACTAGAGGGTATAGAAACAGAAAAATAGGTGCAGGAGTAGGCCATTCGGCCCTTCGAGCCTGCACCACCATTCAATAAGATCATGGCTGATCATTCACCTCAGTATCCCTTTCCCGCTTTCTCTCTATACCCTTTGATCCCTTTAGCCGTAAGGGCCATATCTAACTCCCTCCTGAATATATATAACGAACTAGCATCAAGAACTCTTTGCGATAGAGAATTCCACAGGTTAACAACTCTCTGAGTGAAGAGGTTTCTAGTCATCTCGGTCCTAAATGGCTTACCACTTATCCTTAGACTGTGACCCCTAGTTCTGGACTTCCCCAACATCGAGAACATTCTTCCTGCATCTAACCTGTCCAGTCCCGTCAGAATTTTATGTTTCTATGAGATCCCCTCTCATTCTTCTAAACTCCAGTGAATACCGGCCCAGTCGATCCAGTCTCTCCTCATATGTCAGTCCTGCCATCCCGAGAATCAGTCTGATGAACCTTCGCTGCACTTCCTCAAGAGCAAGAACGTCCTTCCTCATATTAGGAGACAAAAACTGAACACAATATTCCAGGTGAGGCCTCGCCAAGGCCCTGTACAACTGCAGCAAGACCTCCCTGCTCCTATACTCAAATCCCCTAGCTATGAAGGCCAACATGCCATTTGCCGCCTTCACCGCCTGCTGTACCTGCATGCCAACTTTCAATGGCTGATGTACCATGACACCCAGGTCTCGTTGCACCTCCCCTTTTCCTAATTTGTTGCCATTCCGATAATATTCTGCCTTCCTGTTTTTGCCACCAAAGTGGATAACCTCACATTTATCCACATTATACTGCATCTGCCATGCGTTTGCCCACTCACCTAACCTATCCAAGTCACCCTGCAGCCTCTTAAGCATTCTGCTCACAGCTCACAACGCCACCCAGCTTAGTGTCATCTGCGAACTTGGAGATATTACACTCAAGTCCTTCATCTAAATCATTGATGTATATTGTAAATAGCTGGGGTCCCAGCACTGAGCCCTCCAGCACCCCACTAGTCACTGCCTGCCATTCTGAAAAGGACCTGTTTATCCCGACTCTCTGCTTCCTCTCTGCCAACCAGTTCTCTATCCATGTCAATACATTACCCACAATACAATGTACTTTAATTTTGCACACCAATCTCTTGTGTAGGACCTTGTCAAAAGCCTTGTGAAAGTCCAAATCCACTGGTTCTCCCTTGTCCACTCTACTAGTTACATCCTCAAAATATTCTGGAAGATTTGTCAAGTACGATTGTCCTTTCATAAATCCATGCTGACTTGGACCGATCCTGTCACTGCTTTCCAAATGTGCTGCTATTTCATCTTTAATAATTGATTCCAACATTTTTCCCACTTCTGATGTCAGGCTAACCGGTCTATAATTCCCCGTTTTCTCTCTCCCTCCTTTTTTGAAAAAAGTGGTGTTGCATTAGCTACCCTCCAGTCAATATGAACTGATCCAGAGTCGATAGACTGTTGGAAAATGATTACCAATGCATCAACTATTTCTAGGGCCACTTCCTTAAGTATTCTGGGATGCAGACTATCAGGCCCTGGGGATTTATTGGCCTTCAGGCCTTGGGGATTTATTGGCCTTCAATCCCATCAATTTCCCTAACACAATTTTCTGACTAATTAAGATTTCCTTCAGTTCCTCCTTCTCGCTAGACCTTCGGCCCCCTAGTATTTCCGGGAGGTTATATGTATCTTCCTTCGTGAAGACAGAACCAAAGTATTTGTTCAATTGGTCTGCCATTTCTTTGTTCCCCATGATAAATTCACCTGATTCTGACTGCAAGGGACCTACGTTAGTCTTCACTAATCTTTTACTCTTCACATATCTATAGATGCTTTTGCAGTCAGTTTTTATGTTTCCAGCAAGCTTCCTCTCATACTCTATTTTCCCCCTCCTAATTAAACCCTTTCTCTTCCTCTGCTGAATTCTAAATTTCTCCCAGTCCTCAGGTTTGCTGCTTTTTCTGGCCAATTTATATGCCTCTTTCTTGGATTTAACACTGTCCCTAATTTCCCTTGTTAGCCACGGTTGAGCCACCTTCCCCGTTTTATTTTTACTCCAGACAGGGATGTACAATTGTTGAAGTTCATCCATGTGATCTTTAAATGTCTGCCATTGCCTATCTACCATCAACCCTTTAAGTATCATTCGCCAGTCTATTCTAGCCAATTCATGATCTTAGAATAAGGAGCCGCCCATTTAAAACAGAGATGAGGAGAAATTTCTTCTCTCAGAGGGTTGTAAATCTGTGGAATTCGCTGCCTCAGAGAGCTGTGGAAGCTGGGACATTGAATAAATTTAAGACAGAAATAGACAGTTTCTTAAACGATAAGGGGATAAGCGGTTATGGGGAGCGGGCAGGGAAGTGGAGCTGAGTCCATGATCAGATCAGCCATGATCTTATTGAATGGTGGAGCAGGCTAGAGGGGCCGTATGGCCTACTCCTGCTCCTATTTCTTACGTTCTTACATATTATATGGTGCTGATGATTACAGAGGAGTTGAACATCGAGAGAGTGAAATCCTGTATAATTCATGTGGATAGTGTCATCGTGTAATGGAGAACAAAAGGCTGTGTCTATACAATTAGCAACTCCTGCACTTTCAGGAATTCTGCTGCTCTATAAAATGGCAGCGCGCTCCAATACTGCTGTTGGTTATCCATTGGGAGGGAGTTGAACTGTGACGCTCAAGTAAACAAGCACCTGTGATTCGATTCACACATCTATGCATTGCTGCTTGGCTGATAATTGCAATATTCCAGTGGCAGTTTGAAATGACACTGATGTACAGAAATAGAGTGCAGTTGTGACTTTAACATCCAGGAGCAAAGCCAGACCTGTGGTAAAGTTTGGCTGCCGATTTGCTTGCAGCATGTGACATAATTCTGTGTCAGCTTCCCTGGTGGATTAAAGCTTCCAGCAAAAAGCTACTACCTGTCTGATGCCTGCCTTCAGAGACCTGGGGTACAAGAGGAGACTGCAGAAGCTGAGTTTGTTTACGCTGGCGAAAAGCAAAACAAGATGGCATGCTGCTGAGGTATTCAAGACCAGTATTGTTATCCACAAGGTGAACCCTGAGAAACTGTTTACCATGGCCCTGAGAACAAAGGGGCACGGCGTCAAGCTCTGAAGAGGGGAAGTGAACGACAGCTCCGGCAAATCTACTTCAAACAGGATAGGGAATGTTTGGAATGGAAGGGAAGAAATTGTGACTGACACCATCAGTAATTTTAAGAGGGTGTTCAGCAGACATTTAGTAAGAAAAATAAATCGAGGGATATAGGTAATGAACTGTATATTCTGCTTTTTTGGTCTTTTCTTGCACATCCCTACGTTCTCAAACAAGAGGATGTCTGTGCACCCCTGGAATGAAGATACCAGTAAATGGGTATTGATTCCTTGGGCACAGCCTGATCTGTCCAGAATTCCCCTGTTGTTGCTCGTCTGCTTCCTCTGAAAAGCAGAGAAATCCCAATGGGAATCTTTTGGTAGCAGGAGTAGCAGAATAACGCAACACTGCAACAATAGCCACAAGACACCTCTTAGCGGCAACAGGGGACAGAAAACAAGGCAAAGTCTTCAGGGATAAGCTAACAATGTTGCAGTTTCAGTACTCATCTTTTTTAACTGATTTCCGTACGGAGTACAGTGCCTAGCAACTCTGAACACCCGGTTTATCAGAGTAACATAGGAACATAGAAACATAGAAACTAGGTGCAGGAGTAGGCCATTCGGCTCTTCGAGCCTGCACCACCATTCAATATGATCATGGCTGATCATGCAACTTCAGTACCCCACTCCTACTTTCTCTCCATACCCCTTGATCCCTTTAGCCGTAAGGGCCACATCTAACTCCCTTTTGAATATATCTAACGAACTGGCCTCAACAACTTTCTGTGGTAGAGAATTCCACAGGTTCACAATTCTCTGAGTGAAGAGGTTTACATAAGAAATAGGAACAGGAGTAGGCCATACGCCCCCTCGATCCTGCTCCGCCATTCAATAAGATCATGGCTGATCTGATCATGGACTCAGCTCCACCTCCCTGTCCGTTCCCCATAACCCCTTATCGTTTAAGAAACTGCCTGTGCAGACCCTCTGGCCTGAATATCTGCAGGTTGGGTAGTGTCTACAGATGTTATTCTGGCCTTCCATCTTCTCCTCTATGTACTTATTGTCCCCTTCTTCAAAGCACAGGAACAATAGAATTCCAAGGGGGAAATCCATAACTTCTCTATAAGTAACTTAGGGCCAGAATTTCCATTGCATCGCCGACCGGTTTGTCGGGGATATTTTGGGCGAGAACCGGGTCGGTGAAATTTTCCACAGCTGAGTTCCGCTGGCGGTTTCGAAGTACTGCTGGGGAGCGGACCGCCGGCGTGCACTGTCCATAGACCGTCATCGCCCGATTTTTGGCTCAGCGGTGACCCACAGGTAAGTTGAAAAAAACGCCCACGAGAATCAGCGGAGCTGGCCGGTAAGTAGCCCTGCAAAAAAAGGTTAGTAAATGTTTTTTTTTACTAATTATTTTAAAATTCTCTTGCAGTGGTTTAAGTGAAAAGAAACCTGAGAATGTTTTTCTGATTTTTTATTTTATTTTATGTTTTTTGTAAAAATATTTTTTGTGTTTTTCTCCTCCAAGGCCCAACCCGCAGCCTTGGTGTAAATTTTTAGAAATTTTAGCCATTATCGCCCATTTTTTTTAAGAACCGCCCAGACGGCCCAAGATTCCATTTTTTCGCCTCAAATCGGGGTGTAAGGACCATTTTTTAAGCTGGGGGGATTTTTTTCTTTTTGTTTGGGAGTTTTTCGCCGCCGATAATTTTGGGAATCTGGTGGATTGTTTGGAAATTCTAGGCCTAAATTATATTTTTAATATTCTTTTCAGAAACTAGCAAATACATTCATTTTCAATTGGTTGTTATTGGCAGTAGCTTCCAGGGTTTACGGCCGACTGGTAAGTGTCAACAATGGCTCCTACTATTCCTGCCTACTTCTGGGACCTGGTAATGGTCCCATCACTTCCATCTTTATAGTGGCAGGTATTTACCTCGAGGTGGGAACTGGGAAAAAAAACAAAGGGGAAGCCAGGTGAGAAAAAGGCCATGCCCCCATCTCTATTTACATGCAGTGGTGTGGGTTCAGGACTCAGTCACAATCAGCGTGATGGGAGAGACATTTTTTAAGGTGGGGGTTTTCAGGAGAAGGTGTTCCAGTCCCATTTTCCTTTACATACAGCCTCCGTACCAAAAAAGTTAGATGGACTTCGGCAGGAAAATCCAGACTATCGGGTTTATTGCTAATCAAAAGTATTGGCCGACACTACAGATATTGCCACTCCGCATCAACAGCAGAGTAAAATCTCACCAGGTAGAGTAGGTCCACAGACTTTTGATAAAATATAAATACAGCAACAGAAAGTACATATTTCAAGACATCCACATACTGTAAATGAGCAATGTGTCTTCATGCCAGGTCTACATAAGAACATAAGAAATACGATCAGGAGTAGGCCATTTGGCCCCTCGATCCTGCACCGCCATTTAATAAGATCATGGCTGATCTGATTATGGACTCAGTTCCACTTCCCTGCCCGCTCCCCACAACCCTTCACTCCCCTATCGCTCAAAAATCTGTCTCCTCATCTTGGTCCTAAATGGCTTACCCCTTATCCTTAGACTGTGACCCCTGGTTCTGGACTTCCACAACATCGGGAACATTCTTCCTGCATCTAACCTGTCCAATCCCATCAGAATTTTATATGTTTCTATGAGATCCCCTCTCATTATCCTAAATTCCAGTGAATATAAGCCTAGTCGATCCAATCTTTTTTCATATGTCAGTCCTCCTAACCCGGGAATCAGTCTGGTGAACCTTCGCTTCACTCCCTCAATAGCAAGAATGTCCTTCCTCAGATTAGGAGACCAAAACTGTACACAATATTCAAGGTGTGGCCTCAACAAGGCCCTGTACAACTGCAGTAAGATCTCCCTGCTCTAATACTCAAATCCTCTCGCTATGAAGGCCAGCATGCCATTTGCTTTCTTCACCGCCTGCTGTACCTGCATGCCAACTTTCAATGACTGATGTACCATGACACCCAGCTCTTGTTGCACCTCCTCTTTTCCTAATCTGTCACCATTCAGATAATATTCTGCCTTCCTGTTTTTGCCCCCAAAGTGGATAACCTCACATTTATTACATTATACTCCATCTGCCATGCATTTGCCCACTCAGCTAACCTGTCCAAGTCACCCTGCAGCCTCTTAGCATCCTCCTCACAGGTAGGTAAAGGAAGAAACATGAAATGGTGCAAACAGCAGAGTCCCTGCGTATGACATTATGCGCTAGTCTACATGCATGCACCCACACACTGGCAGTTCAAACCCCAAGTGGAGAATCGCAATGGAGACAAGATGGGTGGAGATGTGGTGCGATGGGAATGGCCAATTTGCAACCAAAAAATGTGTTCCTGATCAGGAAATCTAGGCTACTGTAACTGATAGGGGAGACTCGAACTAGAGGGCATAATCTTAGAATAAGGGGCCGCCCATTTAAAACTGAGATGAAGAGAAATTTCTTCTCTCAAAGGCTTGTAAATCTGTGGAATTCGCTGCCTCAGAGAGCTGTGGAAGCTGGGACATTGAATAAATTTAAGGCAGAAATAGACAGTTTCTTAAACGATAAGGGAATAAGAGGTTATGGGGAGCAGGCGGGGAAGTGGAGCTGAGTCCATGATGTAATTGGCATCACGGATATGATGTAATTGGCATCACGGAGACATGGCTCCAGGGTGACCAAGGCTGGGAACTCAACATCCAGGGGTATTCAACATTCAGGAAGGATAGACAGAAAGGAAAAGGTGGTGGGGTTGCGTTGCTAGTTAAAGAGGAAATTAACGCAATAGTAAGGAAGGACATTAGCTTGGATGATGTGGAATCAGTATGGGTGGAGCTACGGAAACCAAAGGGCAGAAAACGCTAGTGGGAGTTGTGTACAGACCACCAAACAGTAGTAGTGAGATTGGGGCAGCATCAAACAAGAAATCATTGATGCGTGCAATAAAGGTACAGCAGTTATCATGGGCGACTTTAATCTACATATTGATTGGGCTAACCAAACTGGTAGCAATGTGATGGAGGAGGATTTCCTGGAGTGTATTAGGGATGGTTTTCTAGGCCAATATGTTGAGGAACCAACTAGAGGGCTGACCATCCTAGACTCGGTGTTGTGTAATGAGAAAGGACTAATTAGTAATCTTGTTGTGCGAGGCCCCTTGGGGAAGAGTGACCATAATATGGTAGAATTCTTTATTAAGATGGAGAATGACACAGATAATCCAGAGACTAGGGTCCTGAACTTAAGGAAAGGTAACTTCGATGGTATGAGACGTGAATTGGCTAGAATAGACTGGCGAGTGATACTTAAAGGGTTGACGGTGGATAGGCAATGGCAAACATTTAAAGATCACATGGATGAACTTCAACAATTGTACATCCCTGTCTGGAGTAAAAATAAAACGGGGAAGGTGGCTCAAACGTGGCTAACAAGGGAAATTAAGGATAGTGTTAAATCCAAGGAAGAGGCATATAAATTGGCCAGAAAAAGCAGCAAACCTGAAGACTGGGAGAATTTTATAATTCAGCAGAGGAGGACAAAGGGTTTAATTAGGAGGGGGAAAATAGAGTATGAGAGGAAACTTGCTGGGAACATAAAAACTGACTGCAAAAGCTTCTATAGATATGTGAAGAGTAAAAGATTAGTGAAGGCTAATGTAGGTCCCTTGCAGTCAGATTCAGGTGAATTTATAATGGAGAACAAAGAAATGACCGACCAGTTGAACAAATACTTTAGTTCTGTCTTCCCGAAGGAAGACACAAATAACCTTCCAGAAATACTAGGGGACTGAGGGTCTAGTGAGAAGGAGGAACAAAGGAAATCCTTATTAGGCGGGAAATTGTGTTAGGGAAATGATGGGATTGAAGGCCAATAAATCCCCGGGGCCTGATAGTTTGCATCCCAGAGTACTTAAGGAAGTGGCCCTAGAAATAGTGGATGCATTGGTAATCATTTTCCAACTTTCTATTGATTCTGGATCAGTTCATATGGACAGGAGGGCAGCTAATGTATCACCACTTTTTAAGAAAGGAGGGAGAAAGAAAACGGGGTATTATAGACTGGTTAGCCTGACATCACTAGTGGCGAAAATGTTGGAATCAATTATTAAAGATGAAATAGCAGCGCATTTGGAAAGCAGTGACAGGATCGGTCCAAGTAGGCATGGATTTATGAAAGGGAAATCATGCTTGACAAATCTTCTAGAATTTTTTGAGGATGTAACTAGTAGAGTGTACAAGGGAGAACCAGTGGATGTGGTGTATTTGGACTTTCAAAAGGCTTTTGACAAGGCCCCACACAAGAGATTAGTGTGCAAAATTAAAGCACATGGTATTGGGGGTAATGTACGGACGTGGATAGAGAACTGGTTGGCAGACAGGAAGCAGAGAGTCGGGATAAACGGGTCCTTTTCAGAATGGCAGGCAGTGACTAATGGGGTGCCGCAGGGCTCAGTGCTGGGACCCCAGCTATTTACAATATACACTAATGATTTAGATGAAGGAATTGAGTGTAATATCTCCAAGTTTTCAGATGACACTAAGCTGGGTGGTGGTGTCAGCTGTGACGAGGACGCTAAGAGGCTGCAGGGTGACGTGGACAGGTTAGGTGAGTGGGCAAACGCATGGCAGATGCAGTGCAATGTGGATAAATGTGAGGTTATCCACTTTGGTGGCAAAAACAGGAAGGCAGAATATTATCTGTATGGTGGCAGATTAGGAAAAGGGGAGGTGCAACGAGACCTGGGTGTCATGATACATCAGTCATTGAAAGTTGGCATGCAGGTACAGCAAGTGGTGAAGAAGGCAAATGGTATGTTGGCCTTCATAGCTAGGAGATTTGAGTATAAGAGCAAGGAGGCCTTACTGCAGTTGTACAGTGCCTTAATGAGACCTCGTCTGGAATATTGTGTTCAGTTTTGGTCTCCTAATCTGAGGACAGACATTCTTGCTATTGAGGGAGTGCAGCGAAGGTTCACCAGACTGATTCCTGGGATGGCAGGACTGACATATGAGGAGAAACTGGATCAACTGGGCCTGTATTCACTGGAGTTTAGAAAGATGAGAGGGGATCGCATAGAAACATAAAATTCTGACAGGACTGGACAGGTTAGATTCAGGAAGAATGTTCCCGATGTTGGGGACGTCCAGAACCAGGGGACATAGTCTAAGGATAAGGTGTAAGCCATTTAGGACTGAGATGAGGAGAAGCTTCTTTACTCAGAGAGTTGTAACATGTGGAATTCCCTACCGCAGAGAGTTGCTGATGCCAGTTAATTGGATATATTCAAGAGAGAGTTGGATATGGCCCTTACGGCTAAAGGGATCAAGGGGTATGGAGAGAAAGCAGTAAAGGGGTACTGAGGTGAATGATCAGCCATGATCTTATTGAATGGTGGTGCAGGCTCGAAGGGCCAAATAGTCTACTCCTGCACCTATTTTCTATGTTTCTATGATCAGATCAGCCATGATCGTATTAAATGGTGGAGCATGCTCGAGGTGCTGTATGGCCAACTCCTGTTCCTCTTTCTTATGTTATGTTGCTGAATGCACATTTGAAATACCTTTCTTATTCAATATAATGCTATTTTTAAATCTATCCCATATGCTTATCACCCCTTTTACGAACATAAGAAATAGGAACAGGAGTAGGCTATACGGCCCCTCGAGCCTGCTCCGCCATTCAATAAGATCATGGCTGACTTTAGAAGAAGCAATTAGCTTTTTTGTGGGGAAAAACAATCGAGTGATGGAGTTTTGAGGCATGAATGAAGGCAGCACAGGTTCCTAAGTAACTGGCACCTTTCATTCGTAATAGCTCCTGTATCTACAAAGAGAACCAGCAGCATTAAAGAAAACTCTCAGATGATCCCAATCCTGATCATCTACTTCTCGATCCAACTGACGGTGACGATTAACCAATATGTAGGATAATGAAATATGGTTGGTGAGAAGATTTCTGCCGTCTAACCATACAACATCAACAACAACAACCTGTATTTATATACCGCCTTTAACGTAGTGAAATATCCCAAGGTGCTTCACAGGAGCATCGAGATAAACAAATTGACACTGAGCCGCATAAATAGAAATTAGGGCAGGTGACTAAAAGCTTGGTCAAAGAGGTAGCTTTTAATGAGCGTCTTGAAGGAGGAAAGAGAGGTGGAGAGGTGGAGAGGTTTAGTTGGGGAGTTCCAGAGATTGGGGACTAGGCAACAGAAGGCATGGCCACCGATGATTGAGCGATTATAATCAGCGATGCTGACAGGAAAGATGTGATTGCACTGGAAAGGGTGCAGAGGAGATTTACAAGAATGTTGCCTGGACTGGAGAATTTTGGCTATGAGGACAGATTGGATAGGCTGGGTTTGTTTTCTTTGGAACAGAGGAGGCTGAGGGGAGACCTGATTGAGATGTATACAATTATGAGGGGCCTGGATAGAGTGGATAGGAAGGACCTGTTTTCCTTGGCAGAGGGATCAACAACCAGGGGGCATAAATTTAACATAATTGGAGGGATGTATAGAGGAGATATGAGGGGAAATGTCTTCACCCAGAGGGTGGTGGGGGTCTGGAACTCACTGCCTGAAAGTGTGGTAGAGGCAGAAACCCTCACCACATTTAAAAAGTACTTGGATGTGCACTTAAAGTGCCGTAACCTACAGGGCGACGGACCAAGAACTGGAAAGTGGGATTAGGCTGGATAGCTCTTGGTCAGCCGACGTGGACACAATGGGCCAAAATGGCCTCCTTCCGTGCTGTAAATTTCTATGATTCTATTCCATGCTCATGAGAGCAGAATTAGAGGAGCGGCATCCATCTTGGAGGGGTTGTGGGGCTGGAGGAGATCACAGAGATAGGGAAGGACATAATAGAATAGATTGTATAATATGGAGGTAAGTATAATGAAACTGACTCGGGTCAGAGTTACTTCTCTCACCCGCTCAGTCCAATGTATCCCCTCTGCCGCGCACTCCTACTGGGGTACAGTTGCATGGATGCTGCCAGCTCTTTGGCAACTCGCCCAAATTGCCACTTTTTATTTGCGAGCCTATACATGGCTCAAAAATATGGACCATGTGTTGTGTATGTATAATGTATGTACTGTAACACTAGACCACTGAATGTATCTTCACACTGTATACACCATACCTGTATAATCAGAGGGTGCTACTGGTGGAGACCTAAGAGTCACCTGCACATTGCAGGTAACCAAGTATAAAAGGGAGCTCACCTCATTGTCTCCACACTCAAGGATCTGCAATAAACGGACTAAGGTCACTACAGTTCAAGTACAATACCCTTACCTTGTGGAGTCATTATTAAAGTGCTTGCATATACTACACCATGTACAGTAGACACCTCAAGTCACTGGAGAAACACCAACGATATTTCCGCAAGATCTTACAAATCCTGAGAGGACAGACGCACCAACATTAGCGTCCTCGACCAGGCCAACATCCCCAGCATTGAAGCATTGACCACACTTGACCAGCTCCGCTGGGCAGGCCACATTGTTTGCATGCTCGACATGAGACTCCCAAAGCAAGTGCTCTACTCGGAACTCCTTCACGCAAATGAGCCAAAAGCGGGCAGAGGAAATGTTACAAGGACACTCTCAAAGCCTCCCTGATAAAGTGCAACATCCCCACCGACATCTGGGAGTCCCTGGCCAAAGACCGCCCTAAGTGGAAGAAGTGCTTCCGGGAGGGCGCTGAGCACTTCGGGTCTCATCGCCGAGAGCATGCAGAAATCAAGTGCAGGCAGCAGAAAGAGCATGCGGCAAACCAGTCCCACCCACCCTTTCCCTCAACAACTATCTGTCCCACCTGTGACAGAGGCTTTAATTCTCATATTGGACTTTTCAGCCACCTAAGGACTCATTTTAAGAGTGGAAGCAAGTCTTCCTCAATTCCGAGGGACTGCTTATGATGATGATGATGATATATACAGCAGTGAGTGGCAGGCAAAAGAGCCAAGCCCAGCCCTGCCTTCCATCATAATCAATGCACATGTAGTTTCCTAACGTGGTCCCTGTATAATAATGAACAGAAAGCCTCCTGTAGGCCAACTGTGGTGTCCGGCACAACCCACATAGATATACTCTCTGTGTAGTCACTGTATAGTTGCATAAGATGGAGACTTGTTTACCTGATGTACTATCAATAAAATTTACACTGTGTATATACTATGCTGGCACCACTAGAGGGTGCAACTGGTGGAGACCGGGGTTTCCTGCCCTGGTGGCAGAGGCTGTATAAAAGAGGAGCCACCATGCAGCTGCCTCACTCTGGAGTTACGAATAAAGGACCAAGGTCACTACAGTTTGAGTACAACACATTGCCTCGTGGAGTCATTCATAAGTACGTTACAGACATAACACGAACAAAGCCTTCGGAACCCGGGACCCTCCTGGTTTGTATCTCAGTACCACTCCAGTTTATCCAGTGGGCAATCAGGGCAGCCGGTTTTCAAACAAAAAATATTGCGATTGGATTTAGGGAAGAGAAATATATTTTTCATTACCTAGAATCAACAGTAGCTGGCTCTGATTGAGTTGTGACGAGGTACTGCAGAGCTGAGGAATAGAATATTATAAATGCCAAATACAGTAGAAATAAAACATTTAGTCGTCAGCTATCCAAGACAGTGCACTCAAAGTATGTAAACAAGTGGTAGCTGGCATTGATTGGAGTAGTTTGATGTTTGGATGGCGACAGCTGAAGATTTTGAACCTCTGGTGCATTCATTGTAGAACAGTTTGCTGACCTCACTGATGAGGTAACCCATCTGTTCACTGCCTGCAACTTGAAGGCAAGCATGTCTGCTCTTGCTGATTCAGCTCTACAGGGACATTTGAATTTGAGGCAAGCTCAGAAAGCACTCTCTCGAAATACTCAGTTACATAATCATTTCTGAAATTAAAATCCACTGTTGCAGCGATTCTCGTTTGAGAATCATGTTATAAGTGCATCAAAACCATTTACTTCAAGTACTTTACTACACTGATCAAGTAATTAGGGCCAATAATCAGTTTATTTGATTCAGCATTAACATTCACTTAAACCAGGTATTGCCCAATGAGCAGCCAGTAATATGTAAATAAGATAAGCTTGAACGTTAAATATTTCCACATTATAGAATCCAACAAAATAATTATTGTCCTAATAACTTTATAATCTCATCATCATGTTCTATATACAGTAAGGTTAGTATCACTCCCCTATTTGTAGAAAACAAAATGTGATAAACCTAGCTCATTGCAGACTAAGATAGATGATGATTTACTGATAGGTTCAGATTAATAAAGCTATGGTTCCTCAAATTGGACACTGTCTACATTAGTTGATTTTTATTACAGGCGGTATTTTAATACTATGAGCAAAAGTTTTTAACAATTCTTTTGAGTGTCAACTTGAGCAACTCATTACATGCAGGACTGAAGTGTATAGCCTTTTTATAAGTTGGGGTTTGGGCGGTTTAGTTTTCATGACTGATGCTCTTAAAACGAAGACTGAGATTTTGTAGTTAATGAAAATAAAAAATTTCATTGAAAGTCAATGTTACATTATTGCTAGGTTTTTTTTACCCCAGAATAATATCTGCAGTGCCTTTTCAGATTGAAATGTCTCATAGCGTTTCATTAAACTAATTATTCCTTGAAGTACAGTAACTGTTATGTAGGTAAACAGTTGGCTACAATCTCTGCATAGGATATGGTGTACTGTTGTGCTTGTCATATATTGTGTAAGTAAATCATACTGTGTCAAACCTTTGCTCTTATAGCAAAATGGTCTAAAGGTCAGGATTTTAACTGGAGTGTGTGGACCTGAGAAACCCAGGGGTCTAACGGCCATTGTTATCTGCCCGTGCCATGAGCAGTGTCTGGATTTCATATTTTAGATTTTATTGAGTTGAGAATTCTGTATTCTTCATTTTTCCCTGTATTTCTGGATTGGCCTACACTATTGCTGTACAGTGATTAAAAACGATTTTCTGCATTGTTACTTTGGGTAACTGAAGCTGTCCATGAATTAAGGTAAAAAGACTTGCATTTACATTTAGGAAGGGTAGGAATATTGTAGAAGTATATCAATGTTTGCAGAGATCCTCCACCCAGAAAAATTTCAACTGACTGATCTAAATGGACATTATCTTTGCGAAAGCTTTTGTTTTGTGTATACCTGTAATGCGATGACACAGACACCACTTTGAAACATGTCATTGCTTTGTGGAAATGGTGCACATCCTGTTTCACTGTTTTTTCTCCCGAACAACCCAGGCAGCGCCAATTTTTAAATGTTCCACATGTTAAATCCATACCTAACATGCAAAGAAAACTTGAGGCAGGTTTCAGCCCCAGCACCAATCTCCAGACCAAGTGATAAGGAAGAAATAAATGATTTTAGCATTAATTGATTCAGAAAGCAAAATCTGGTTTTAGTTTGAACGCAGGCTAAGGGTGGTGATAGGTGCACTGTAATTTGACTCCGTGCCCTTGCCTTAGGGAGGAAAAACAATCAAGAGGTTCCTGCTCCTGATCGCTACTGGCCAGCCCCTTCTGGCAGTGGGTATTCAATAGAGCTGGAACACCGGGCCCTGGAACATCGTGGGCGAAGGTGTGGTGAATGAGGGCCCAGGGGCAGCCCACACTGAGATATGTGTGCGCACTAGGTCTGTGCAGCAGAGCAGGTCTCCAGTCGTCCTGGGTAACCCTTGCCACTGGATAAAGGCCTAGCTCTGTCAAGCCCGTGTGGTGGTTGATGTGCAACGGTCACAATTGTGTTCCTAACACAGATGAGGCTGCACACAGGGAGGTTAAAGTAACAGTGACCTCAGTCTTTAATAAGACACTCCAGAGTGAGGAACAGGCCTTAGGGGCCGGCTTATATACAGTGCTCCTAAGGGATGCTGGGATCCCTTGGGACTTCAGGGGATGAGCTCCCTGGTGGCAGAACATGGGAGTGCATGCTTTACTTTGTGCATCACTCCCCCCGCAAAGTCAAAGTGAAAACTATTTACAAGGTGAGGCGGTCGGGAGCCTTTCTTTCCCTGTTGGACCGCCTCGGTACAAATGTCTGTTCTGGTGTGTTGGCTGTGCCCTCGCTGGGCTGGCGTGTTGTTGGCCCTGCAGGGCTACTAGGTGAGCCTGGCCTTGCTGGGCTGTTGGGCATGATGGGTTCGATTTCCTGGTCCAGCGTGGTGTCGTTGACCCTTTGGGTGTGTGTTGTGGGCTTGAAAAAGGTGGTGTCTGCTGTGGGTTGTTCAGAGCAGTCAGTGAACCGCAGCCTCGTTTGGTCCAGGTGCTTTCTGCAAATTTGTCCATTGTCTAGTTTGACTACAAACACCCTACTCCCTTCTTTAGTTATCACCGTGCCCGCGATCCACTTAGGACCATGTCCATAGTTTAGCACATACACAGGGTCATTCAGATCAATTTCCCGTGACACAGTGACACGACCACCGTTTACATTTTGTTGCTGCCGCTTGCTCTCTTCTTGATCATGCAGGTTGGGATGAACCAGTGAGAGTCTGGTTTTAAATGTCCTTTTCATGAGTAGCTCATGAGTAGCTCAGGGGCACCCCTGTGAGCGAGTGGGGTTTCGTGCAGTAGCTGAGCAGTACTCGGGACAGGCGGGTTTGGAGTGAGCCTTCTGTGACTCGTTTAAGGCTCTGTTTGATGGTATGTACTGCCCGCTCTGCCTGACCACTGGAGGCTGGTTTAAACGGGGCCAAGGTGACATGTTTGATCCCATTGCGGATCATGAATTCTTTAAATTCGGCACTGGTGAAACATGGCCCATTGTCACTGACCAGTATGTCAGGCAGACCGTGGGTGGCAAACATGGCCCTCAGGCTTTCAATGGTGGCGGTGGCGGTGCTTCCTGACATTATTTCACATTCAATCTATTTTGAAAAAGCATCCACCACCACCAGGAACATTTTACCGAGAAACGGGCCTGCATAGTCGACATGGATCCTCGACCATGGTCTGGAGGGCCAGGACCACAAACTTAGTGGTGCCTCTCTGGGCGCGTTGCTCAACTGAGCACACACGCTGCATTGCTGTACACAGGACTCTAAGTCAGAGTCGATACCGAGCCACCACACGTGGGATCTAGCTATCGCTTTCATCATTACTATACCCGGGTGCGTGCTGTGGAGATCCGAGATGAACGTCTCCCTGCCCTTTTTGGGTAGCACTACGCGGTTACCCCACAACAGGCAGTCTGCCTGAATGGACAGCTTGTCCTTTCACCGCTGGAACGGCTTGATTGGCTCTTGCATTTCAACGGGGATGCTGGCCCAGCTCCCATGCAGTACACAGTTTTTTTTACTAGGGACAGCAGAGGATCTTGGCTGGTCCAAGTCCTAATCTGGCGGGCCGTGACAGGTGATTTATCATTTTCAAACACTTCCATGACCATCAACAAGTCTGCGGGCTGCGCCACCATCAACAAGTTTGCAGGCTGCGCCATTTCCACCCCCGTGGTGGGCAATGGTAGCCGACTGAGAGCATCCGTACAGTTCTCGGTGCCTGGCCTGTGGCGGATGGTATAGTTATACGCTGATAGCGCAAGTGCCCACCTTTGAGTGTGGGCTGAGGCATTAGTATTTATCCCCTTGTTTTCAGCGAACAGGGATATGAGGGGCTTGTGATCGGTTTCCAGCTCAAATTTGGGGCCAAACAGGCACTGATGCATTTTCTTTACCCTGAACTCACACGCTAATGCCTCTTTCTCAATCATGCTGTAGGCCCTCTCGGCCTTAGACAAGTTCCTGGAAGCATAGGCGACAGGTTGCAACTTCCCGCAACGTTAGCTTGTTGTAATACACACCCGACTCCGTACGGCAACGCGTCACATGCTAGCACGAGTCTTTTACATGGGTTATACAATACAAGCAGCTTGTTGGAGCATAAAATGTTTCTGGCTTTCTCAAAAGCAATTACTTGTTTTTTTCCCCATACCCAGTTCTCACCTTTGCACAATAACACATGTAGGGGCTCTAAAAGGGTGCTTAACCCCCGTAGGAAGTTACCAAAATAGTTGAGGAGTCCCAGGAACGACCGCAGCTCCGTGACGTTCTGTGGCCTGGGCGCATTCCTGATAGCCTCTGTCTTGGCGTCTGTGGGCCGAATGCCGTCCGCCGCGATCTTTCTCCCCCAAAACTCCACTTTTGTTGCCATGAAGATGCATTTCGACCTCTTCAGCCACAGCCCTATGCGATCCAGTCGCTGGAGGACCTCCTCCAGGTTTGTAGGTGCTCGGCGGTGTCCCGACCAATGACCAATACGTCATCCTGAAAGACCACCGTGTGTGGTATTGACTTGAGTAGGCTCTCCATGTTTCTCTGGAAGATCGCTGCAGCCGACCGAATTCCAAACGGGCATCTGTTGTAGATGAACAGTCCCTTGTGCATGTTGACGCAGGTGAGGCCCTTCGAAGACTCCTCCAGCTCCTGCGTCATGTAGGCCAAAGTCAGGTCGACCTTGGTGAACGTCTTGCCTCCTGCCAGCGACGCAAATAGGTCGTCTTTCTTAGGTAGTGGGTATTGGTCCTGTAGCGAGAAACAATTAATAGTTACTTTATAATCGCCGCAAATCCTCACCATGCTATCACTTTTGAGTACTGGAACAATCGGGCTGGCCCACTCGCTGAATTCCGCCGGGGAGATGATGCCCTCGCGTTGCAGCCTGTCCAGCTCGATGTCCAGCTCGATTTCCACTCTCTCCAACATCATGTGAGGTACTGCTCACGCCTTGTGGTGAATGGGTCGTACCTCTGAGACAAAGTGGATCCACACCTTCGCCCCAGAAAAGTTTCCAATGCCTGGCTCAAAAAGGGAAGGAAATTTGTTAAGAACCTGGGTACACGAAGTCTCATCGACATGTGATAGCGCTCGGATGTCATCCCAGTTCCAGAGGATTTTGCCCAGCCAGCTCCTTCCAAGCAGTGTGGAGCCATCACCCGGGACAATCCAGAGTGGCAGTTCATGCACCGTGCCCTCGTAGGTGACCTTGACCATGGCGCTGCCCAGGACAGTGATAAGCTCTTTGGTGTACGTTCTCAGTTTCGTGTGGATGGGGCTCAGGACTGGTCTGAATACCTTGTTGCACCACAATCTCTCAAACATCTTTTTACTCATGATGGATTGGCTTGCGTCAGTGTCCAGTTCCATGGCTACGGATAAGCCATTCAATTTTACGTTTAACATTATAGGTGGACATTTCGTCGAAAATGTGTGCACCCAGTGTACTTCAGCATCTGCCTCCTGTCTCTGAGGCTCAAAATTGCTTTGATCCACCATGGACCGATCTTCCTCTGCCACGTGATGGTTTGCAGGTTTTACAGAGCTTGTAGCTCGTTTGCAAGCTCGTTGGAGGTGCCCCATTGTTCCACAGCTCTTGCAAACATACCCTTTGAAGCTGCATGAATAGGCTGAATGGAAACCTCCACAACACCAACAAGGTGTGAATTGCCTTGCATTCATCCTTTGTTGGGGACTCTGAGTCATCTGGGTCACTTGAGGCCTGCTGGCAGTTGCAGACGCATGTGTTCAGCCCTGTACATTTCTGCTCATAAACACAGTTCCAGTTTAATTTATGAACATTGCTAGCACTTGTGTGCTGAGAGATTTGTTTCGTATTATCACTGGTGGACATAAACGCCTGTGCTATCGCAATGACCTTACTGAGGGTCGGTGTCTCTACAGTCAAAAGTTTTCATAGGATGGTCTCGTGGCCAATGCCCAGTACAAAAAAGTCTCTGAGCATTTGCTCCAGGTAGCCATCAAACTCACATTGTCCTGCAAGTCGCCTTAGCTCGGCAACATAGCTCGCCACTTCCTGACGTTCAGATCACTGGCACTTGTAGAACCGATACCTCGCCATCAGCATGCTCTCCCTCGGGTTAAGATGCTCCCGAACCTGTGTACACAGCTCCTCATACGACTTTATCTGTGGGTTTCACCGGAGCCAGAAGATTCTTCATGAGGCTGTAGGTCGGTGCCCCGCAGACTGTGAGGAGGACCGCTCTCCTTTTTGCAGCGCTTCCTTCTCCATCCAGCTCGTTGGCTACAAAATACTGGTCTCGCCGTTCGACATAGGCTTCCCAGCCCTCACCCTCCGAGAACTTCTCCAGGATGCCCACAGTTTGCTGCATCTTTGCGTTGGATTCGTATTCTCGTCACCAGTTATTGTGTTCCTAACACAGATGAGGCTGCACACAGGGAGGTTAAAGTAACAGTGACCTCAGTCTTTAATAAGACACTCCAGAGTGAGGAACAGGCCTTAGGGGCCGGCTTATATACAGTGCTTCCAAGGGATGCTGGGATCCCTTGGGACTTCAGGGGATGAGCTCCCTGGTGGCGGAACATGGGAGTGCATGCTTTACAGATACACAACAGTCACTGCACGTTAAAAAAATCCACGCACAGGCATATTCCACCCCCTCAATTGGAGTTCAAGACTGGAACATCGGGTCCTTCATTGAAACATCTGTGAACTCTTGTGGAAGCAAGTCATCCTCGTTCGAGGGACCGCCTATGATGATGAAAGTATCATTAATACTGATTATAACAGATGCAAGTTAGTGATTATACTGGAAGCACTGTACTAATCATTTCCTTGTACCCACCCTCCTCATTATGCGAGGTGAGCACTGTGCAAAATGCGAGTATAATCCATCTTCCTGCCAGATGGCATGACACCTTGCACAAATTCGTGCTACCACACAAGTCATAAAATCTTTCACAAACCAGCATGACACTAATTTATGGAACAATAATAGCAAAACTTTTTTGTAGTTTTGAAATATTATTTATATTTATAGAGGTAAACAAGACTGGAGGGAGGTATGCAGTGGAGTTCCCCAAGGTTCAGTACTTGGACAACGCTGATTTGTACTTGCGGGGTACATGGTACAATTTCAACATTTGCAGATGAGACAAAACTTGGAAGTGTAGTAAACAGGGAGGAGGATAGTAATAGACTTCAAAAGGACATAGACAGGCTGGTGGAATGGGCGGACAGATGGCAGATTAAAATCAACACAGAAAAGTGTGAGGTGTTATGAAGAATGAGAAGAGAGAATACACGCTAAATGGTACAATTTTAAAGGGGTGCAAGAACAGAGAGACCTTGGGATGTTTGTGCACAAATATTTGATGATGGCAGTGGGCTTTCAGGCGAAGAGTACAAAAGCCAGGAAGTTATGCTAAACCTGCATAAAACACTCGTTCGGTCCCAGCTGGAGTACTGTGTCCAATTCTGGGCAGCGCACTTTAGGAAGGACATGGCTTTGGAGAGGATACAACAAAGATTTACTAGAATTGTTCCAGGGATGAGGGATTACATGGATAACTGGAGAGGTTGGGGTTGTTTTCCATAGAGCAGAGAAGGCGAAGCGAAGATTTGACAGAGTTGTTTAAAACTATGAAGGTTTTAGATAGAGTAAATAAAGAGAAACGGTCTCCAATGGCTGAAGGGTTGATAACCAGAGGGCACAGATTTAAGGTGATTGGCAAAAGAATCAGAGGCGGCATGAGGAAAAACATTCTTACGCAACGAGTGGTTAGGATCTGGAACGCATTGCCTGATAGGGTAGTGGAAACAGTTTGAATAGTAGCTTTCAAAAGGGAATTTGATAAATACTTGAAGGATGAAAAATAGCAGGAATATGAGGAAAGAATGGGACTAACTGGATTGCTCTTTGAAAGAGCCAGTGCAGACTCGATGGGCCGAATGGCCTCCTGTGCTGTACTATTCTATGGGCCACCCCGACCTGTGAGAGAACACCACCGCAGGTCGGGGCTATAAATAGAGCTGGAGCGCTGGGCCCTGGAACATCCTGGCGGAGGTGCGGCAAATGAAAGTGCGGAGCCCAGAGGAGCCGAGGGCCCGGGGGCCCGGGGGCAGCACTGACCAGCCCACACTGTGATATGTGCGCGCACTGGATCCGTACAGCAGAGCTAATCTCCAGTCGTTCTGGTTAATCCTTGCCATTGGATAAAGGCCTAGCTCTGTCGAGCCCGTGTGGTGGCTGGTGTGCAACGGTCACCACACGTTAAAAAAATCCACCCACACGCATCTTCCACCCCCTCAACTGGAGTCCAGGACTGGAACATAGGGTCCTTTATCGAAACACCTATGAACTCGTGGAAGCAAGTCATCCTCGTTCGAGGGACCGCCTATGATGATGATTGTTGGAGCAGATTTTTGGACATATACTTGACTAGTATACGGGACCAAACATTTGTTTTTATTTTCCCCTTTAATGAATTTTGTAAGGGACAATGCTGATGCATTATGCTTTGTATAAAAAACACAGTTAGACTTCAAGGTATGCTGGCCTTGAGTTATGGAGATAGGAAAGTGAGATAATGAACGACTGGAGAGATAAGTGCTGGGTATGTTTGTCTATACCGGTGCCAAACAGCCTGCACTTGTTTATAATGCCCTGTCACAATGCAGGCTGGTTTATATCAAGAGCTCAGCCTTGGATAGTAAAAACCTTGTAATGCGATGATTAGACTTAAGGACTAGTGCTAAAGCATGTGATGTAAAGTGACGTAATATGTAAGATAAAAGAACCTCACTGGAGATACCAAATTGAGAAGTGGTTCAGAGACAGGGGTCTCTAACACTTCTCCCAAAGCTTTGTCTCCGATTTAATAAACCTCTCTTTATATATTATACAGTCTCGGAAATATTTTTCCACAACAAAATGGCGTCACGAACAGGATGCTGTCCGATCAGACGTGATCACTTAAGACAGTATCTAGAATCTGGTGTTAGAGACTGAAAAGAGAGGTGTACGGGCACGACGGGATAGTGTATAAGATACGAGTAAATAGATAGCGGGAAGAGGCTGACTAACCAGTTTGAGTTGTCCCTTCACACTGACCAGTCAAGACGTGGAAAAGTTGTATAGAGCCACCTAGTGGTCACAGATGGAATTAATATATAAACACCATGGGCCCAAACTTGGTGGAAGCCAAGTGTCGCCCAAAGGACCACCGAGATACCAGACGGTACTTTGGGCGGGAGTTTTGGAAAAAAAAGTCCATGAAAGACTGCCCGGCGGCAAAAAAGGGATTCACCTGAATCTGGACGGCAGTGGGCAGGAGCTCCCAATCGCGTCGGCAAATGCAATCCTCGCCAAAGTGCCGCCGAGGATTGAGTCAGGCCCAGGGAGGGGGAAGCACATAAAAATAAAAATTTTCACCAAAAAGAATCCATTGGAAGACCTTCAGTGGACCCCATAGACATAAATCGCTGAAAAAGAAATAAATAAAAGAAGTTCACTAACCTTTTTTTGCAGGTCTTCTTACTTACTGTCGGGGTTAGACCTGCCTTCACCCTGCTGCCGCAGACTCCTGCCCAGAGGAATCTGGCAGCTTGGCGGGCGGGAGGACACTTACGTGCCTTGCGCGCTAGCGGCTGTCAGTGGGCATTTCCCAGCGGTCCTCCCCTCCCGCCGGCGGTAGGCCTCCACGAAAATGGCACTGAGGGGAGACCCCACCGAAAAAACTCGGCGGCAACCGGCGGTAAGGCCACCAAGTTCGGGCCCCAAGGCACTGAATTTCCTCACAGGGCTGGTTGAAGTCTTGCCATAACTCTGAAAGATGTCCGGCAGAATCCACTCAAAAACAGTAGCCACCCAGTTGCAACAGATCCCCACTGATTCCAATAACCTTGTAAGGCGCGGAATCTCCACCTGCCCTTTACCAGGCAAAGGGCATCATGAGCAGCCCTGCGGACTGAGATGAGGCGGGGATTGCCTACGTCAGGATATCCTGCTTCCCTGGCGTAGGTTTGGAGTCTAGTACGACAAGAGAGCTGAGGTGTAATGGGCAAAAGTGGGCATCACCAGGAGAGTCCAGGCCAGGAAAGACATGGTCCTGGACAAAACAACCCCCTCCTCTTAAAAATGGCCAGGTGCAGTATTTTTTTTAGGAAGCCACTGCAGACATGCCCGTATGTCTGGCCACCAGTTTTAACTGGATAAGAAGCCAATGTTTTGTGTTTACACTGCTTTTCCGGGTTTTACGCCAAAGTTACTATTTAAGTTATTATTTCGTTATTATTTAAATGGTGAATGATTGTAAAGTGCTGCAGTACAGCGGGACCTGGGGGTACTTGTGCATGAAACACAAAAGGTTAGTATGCAAGTGATCAGGATGGCTAATGGAATCTTGGCCTTTATTGCAAAGGGGATGAAATATAAAAGCAGGGAAATTTTGTTACAGCTATATAAGGTATTGGTGAGGCCACACCTGCAATACTGCGTGCAGTTTTGGTTTCCATATTTACGAAAGGATATACTTGTTTTGGAGGCAGTTCAGAGAAGGTTCACTAGGTTGATCCCGGGATGAGGGGGTTGATTTATGAGGAAAGGTTGAGAAGGTTGGGCTTCTACTCATTGGAATTCAGAAGAATGAGAGGTGATCTTATCGAAACATATAAGATTATGAGGAGGCTTGACAAGGTGGATGCAGAGAGAATGTTTCCACTGGTGGGGGAAACTAGAACTAGGGGGCATGATCTTAGCATAAGGGGCCGCCCATTTAGAACTGAGATGAGGAGAAATTCGTTCTCTCAAAGGGTTGTGAATCTGTGGAATTCGCTGCCTCAGAGAGCTGTGGAAGCTGGGACATTGAATAAATTTAAGACAGAAATAGACAGTTTCTTAAATGATAAGGGGATAAGGGGTTATGGGGAGCGGGCATGGAAATGGAGCTGAGTCCATGATCGGATCAGCCATGATCTTATTGAATGGCGGAGCAGGCTCGAGGGGCCTTTTGGCCTACTCCTGTTCCTATTTCTTATGTTCTTATGTTACACCAGACGAGTGGGAGAACCCTTGTGGAAATTCACCCCCATAGTTTACCTGCATGATCAAATAATCATAATAACAATACCTATGTACAGTTTAGAGTTTACTTGAGTATAGTTGAAAAATGCAGTTGCTGAAAGAAAGGAAGGCGTAATTACACAGAACCACCTAACGATCAGAGATAGAACTACCGTATAAACACCTTGGCCCTGAATGGTCACACACATCACTCTCTGCAGGTCTGAATGGATTGTGCCAGTGTTGCCCTCCACTGCTGACCCTGCTGCTGTTTGAGGAACAATGGGCGGGGCGGGGGGGGTGGGGGCATCTCATTGTATGAGGCTAGTGGGTACATGCACCAATACAGGTGCACTACTTGCATCTGACCGCCAGAAAATCTGGTGCCTGCATGCCATTGGGTTGCCCAGAGCAAGACCCTGGGCTCAGCCATCTCCTCTTCAGATCTCTGTAAGCGGACCGATCCAATAATTATTTTATTTAAAAAACCTCCCTTTATTCCCAAAGTCCAGGCCACTGCCCTCACCTGAAACCCGTCCCATGGGGCCCCCTTGTGCCCATTTGGAGGCTTGTATGCCTCATCTGACTCAGCTGTGGCTCAGTGGGTAGCACCCTCGCCTTTGAGTCAGAAGGTTGTGGGTTCAAGTCCCACTCCAGGCACAAAGAAAATCTAGGTTGACACTCCAGTGCAGGGCTGAGGGAGTGCTGCACTGTCGGAGGTGCCGTCATTCGGATGAGATGTTAAAGCGAGGTCCTGTCTGCTCTCTCAGGTAGACGTAAAAGATCCCATGGCACTATTTTGAAGAAGAGCAGGGGAGTTATCCCCGGTGTCCTGGCCAATATTTATCCCTCAATCAACATAACCAAAAAAAACCAGATGAGCTGGTCATTATCACATTGCTGTTTGTGGGAGCTCGCTGTGCGCAAAGTGGCTGCCGCGTTTCCCACATTACAACAGTGACTACACTCCAAAATGTACTTCATTGGCTACAAAGCGCTTTGAGACAGCCGGTGGTCGTGAAAGGCGCTATATAAATCCAAGTCTTTCTTTCTTTCCAATCCTTAACTGGGTTTCTCAACTGAGCAAAAAAATCCCATAATTGGGGGTCTGCAAATTTTCTGGTGGGCTCTGTCCGACTGCTGGGGTTATGGGGGAATCTAATGGAAGCTGCGAAGAAATCTGGTGCTCAGAAATAGAAGCTGGCACTTTGAATGAAACTTAAAATATACTGCAGGTGATTTCCTATGAGCTGTAGTTCAAATAGGCTGCGAACATAAGAAATAGGAGCAGGCCATTCGGCCCCTCGAGCCTGCTCCGCCATTCAATGAGATCACGGCTGATCTTCCACCTCAACTCCACTTGCCTGCACTATCCCAATATCCCTTATTATCCAAAAATCTATTGATCTCTGTCTTGAATATACTCAAAGACTGACCCTCCACAGCCCTCTTGGAGAGAGAATTCCAAAGATTCATCACCCTCTGAGTGAAGAAGTTTCTCTTCATCTCTTTACATTCCCTAGATGCTTGACTAAGATCAGGAACTCACCTTTCATTTAGCAATTCTGCACCACAATATTAACAGAAACACAAAAAATCTTCCACTATTAAGTCCTGCGGTTGCATCCTTTGCCTTACTTCCAATCACTTATTATCTTGTCACATCTGCAATTAGACAGGGAGAGAAGATTAGAGGCGAGTCAAGAAAAATGAGAATTACAAAAGGGATAAAGAAACACCACTTTCGGCGTTTGTTTGACGGCAGTTCCATGCTCCATGACCTTCACAACTGAGGAGGACAAGAGCAGCATCTATCGGAAATACCATCACCTCCAAACTCCCCTCCAAGTCACTGGCCTTGCCAGTGTTGTCCACATCAGGTAAGTAAACAATAACTCCTCCCCAATTAACCCCTCCCCAAGCCAGCATACCATGTATGTAGACTACACGTTCTCAGATATGATGGGATCTATGGAAAGGAATGAATTACATGGAGTCTACAGCACAGACACAGGCCATTCAGCCCGACTGATCTGTGCCGTTGTTTATGAGAACATAAGAAATAGGAACAGGAGTAGGCCATTTGGCCCCTCGAGCCTGCTCCGCCATTCAATAAGGTCATGGCTGATCTGATCATGGGCTCAGCTCCACTTCCCTTCCCGCTCCCCGCTGAAGGTCTGGATTTTCGGCTTTGATGATTTCGGGGTGGTAATGGCGGCGGGGCGGGAAAGTTTGCGCCCGGGTACAGTTTGCGCCTCAGTAAGTAATATTTGGCGACTGGGCCCTGAGTCAGTGGGTGCAGCGCTAAGGGAGGCGTTGTACACCTCTCTCGGGGCATTAGGATGGGAAACTCCCGAGCTAAAGTGCCTGGCCGGGGGCGCTGAGAGAGATGTCTGGGCAAAAAAATCCCCCACAAAAACATTCCCAAAACATTGCCCACACCACCCACAACATAAATCGCAAAACAAATTAAAAACAAAAACAATCACACTTACCTTAGGAGTCCATAACTTACCTCTCTGCTGTCGGTATTGTTGGACTGCCCGATTTCCCAGGCGGTCATTGCTTGGCGCGCTGCGGGGCGGACGGGTCGGGCTCAAGTCAAAACTCGCGCTGGTGTCATGCCCAGGGGCGTTGCACACCGGGCACAGCTCTTTCAGGCGGTGCTGCTCCGCGCCACCGCTAAATCCGACCCGAGGATCGCCGCGGGGCGCTGGAGGCTGATCGCCCGCCCAGAACACCTCACCGCCGCCATTGCCGCTGCTCCGGGGTGAAAAACGGAGCGCACAAGACCTGAAAATCCACCCCCAAATGTTCAAAACTGAGAGGACAAGTTGATAAAAAAACAACAGATGGGATGCTAGGCTTTATAAATAGTGGTAGATAACACAAAAGCAAAGCGGTAATGGTAAACCTGTACAAAGTGTTGGATAGGCCACATTTAGAATATTGTGTCTAGTTTTGGGTGCCTTATTTTAGGATTTAGACACATCACTTGCAAACATTCTGTAGATGTAGTTCAATTGGAACTGGATAATGAAAGTTAAACTAAGATCCTAAATTTTCAGCTTGGTTCAAAGATGGAGAGTAGTCAGATTGGTGGCTGTAATCAGAATATTCAAACTATCTGGTTCTTCAGGGATTTTGCAGCATTTTATCCCAGCCATTTTCTGGGGGGAGGGACCATGGTAGATCTTCTGCTTCCCCCCACCCCCTCCCCCATATCAAAGGGTGCTTATTGGGGAGCTCTGGGAATACTCCAGAAATTCTATACTCCACACCCTTAAATGACCTCAGCAAATATCACGTCAGCTCAGAGTGGTTTGAGACCTCTCGAGGCCTTCTGAAAGGCCTCAAACCTTATTCAAAATGGATTGGTTACTTTTGCTTGGAGGTAAAATGGTTCTTTTCGGAGCTGAAAACTTCAATGTTTATGAAGGGTCAGGGGTCACCTCAGATGGGGCAGCCACACTGGATCGGGGCAGGTGGCTCTGGAGAACCCTTGGGATTTGGAATGGGGTCCTTGCCCACTGCAGGGGCACACAGAGCTCCACTCCTGTTATGTATGCAATAAGGGTACAAGCTGAGTACGGTTTAACTGAACAAGGTACAACCTTGACTCTGCTTTATTACGGCCCAAAGTGCCTGACTCACAAAATGGCTGGCCTTTTATACCAGAGCAGCACAATGTGCGTGCTGCTCTGTGGCCTCCAACAATGTCATCATCTGGTGGCTACAAACAGCATGTACATACATGACAACTCCGCTGCTCTTCTGGCAGTGAATTGGAATCCAGTGAATTTCGGGCCCCAAGTCTCGAGACAGAGGAGACGAAGGAAATAAGCTGAGAGCTCCTAGATAAGGGAACCTTTTACAGACTTGCTGCTGGCGTTTTGCTTATGCCGTGAATGTAAGTAGGTCAGGTGTAGCTGCAATGCAGCCCATTACCTCACCTCACAAGTTTAGTTCCTCTGGGGCTAGTTTCAGAGCACATCAGGTGACCTTCACAGTCAATGAAACAATGCGTGGTGTGCCTAGTTCATATAAGATAAATTTACTGATCCCAAACTCTGAGAAAGTGTGGATTGAAGACAGGACTATTACATTAGCTAAAGTGCTAATTCTCGAACCTGTGGCCTTTGGTAGAAACGCAGGGTCATTGGGCTGAAATGTTTTCTTTTTCTGCCGCACTCACCTGAGGTGAGCCGCTTTTGCCATCTCCAAGCGCGCTGAAAACCTTCCTCCCGATTCTGGCCACTCCCCATCCTCTCCTTGGTGGTGGCGTAGCGTGGCCCAGTGGATCGGGGTGGAGCCAGGTCCCGGCGCTGAAAACAGTGCCGGGACCTGTACACTTGCGCGCTAGAGTCTGCGCGCATGTGCAGTAGCTCCTGGCAGGCCGAATCTGTGAGTACGTGCTGTAAGCTGTGTGGGAGGGGCCTGATGCACGCCGTCCCTAGCCCTGGCTGAATGGTCTCCCTCATCGGCGGCCTGCTGCGTTCCCTAAGGTAGGACTTCTATTTTTTATTTGTTATTTACTGATTGATTGATTGCTTATTACTTTGGTCTTGGTGCTTTAGGTGCAGGGTTCCTTCTATTCTTTATTTGTTAATTAATTGCTTATTACTTTTTGTGCTTGGTGCAAATGTACTGCTTTGTTTAGTGCTTGGTGCTTTAAATGTATTTATGCTTCTTTAATGTTGTTGTGAAGGTGTTTAGTGCTTTGCAAGGTCCCCTTCCCCCCCCCCCCCCCCCCCTATCTCTGGCTGCCTGCGCTGATTTCTTAAGTCACCGCAAGGTTTTTCTGAATGTACAAGAGTGCCCACTTACACTGGCCTAAGTTAGTTTGGAGTAACTTTTAGCTGGTTAAATGGCCAAAAGAGGCGTAAATGGCTGGTAACGCCCACGTTTGAAAAAAAACTAAACTTAAAAAAATACCTCACTTACTCTGGCGCAAATTAAATGGCCAGAATTGCAACTAAAAAGATACTCCAGAAAAATCAAGTTGCTCCAAAAAAAAACGGAGCAACTCCTGGGGAAATTTGGGCCCATTGAATCTACCTTAAATCTAAGGTGTTTTTTTGTCTGAGCTAAGTATATTCTCTTTCAATGTTTTGGGGGGGGAGGGGGGGGGATATCCAAGAAAGTAGGAAAACATCCTTTCATCATTCCTTAAAAATCAATGGGCAGAATGTTGCTTTTACACCTGATACCCACTAAAATGAAAAGGAGGATGAGTAGATGGACCAGACCCTCTAGGCCTCACACTTCATGGAAATCTGAGAGATTGGCATTTACTAAGTAAATCAGCTTCCTCTACCAAATTCTATTTCAAAACCCAGGATACAAGTACAAAATCTGAGTGCTGGGCACAAGTTCTTGTCAGGTTTCCTACTGTTCAAATCCAGTTCCCTTTCACTTCCCTTATTAGGCTGACTATCCTGAAGTTTGTTTAGCTGTCTGTTGAGACTCTCCCTCTTTCCAAATATCCGTCTCATGCATTAAAGTGTCTGCAATTTGTATAAAAGAATCTGGTGACTTGAGAATGCTGCACCCTAAACCAAGTCAGATACAACACCATGTATGGAATCCCAGTTGTCTCCCAACTGTGGGTACAATGCATGGGACGAGAGGTAAACTTATCGGACATGTCTTCAGAAAATGAAGCATAACAATCGGAAGTTCACTTCTCTTGCACAGAGTACCAGGTCCTTTATTCTGTAGTTTAAAAAGTCATCATTGTCATGTATTTCACCATCTTGCAATGACAATAGTTATGTAACTGTAACTCATGCACACTGTACCTGTACCCTTGAAATGCGCACCCTGACCACAGGGGGTGAGCTTGCGGGAGACACTCCTCACCTGGGTTTCCAGATATAAAAGGGGAAGTCCCAGCCAGGGTCAGCACTCCTTGGTCTTGGGAATAAAGTGAAGGTCACAGAGTGACCGTGTCTGATATATACATGCCTCGTGTGAGTTTGTAACAAGGTGCAGAGACACTACAATCATCATCATAGGCAGTCCCTTGAAGCGAGGATGACTTGCTTCCACGCCAAAAAAAGATAAGTTCACAGGTGTTTCAATGAAGTACCCGAACTACATCCTGAAGGGTGGAAGATGCCTGTGCGTGGATTTTTTTAATGTGTGGTGGCCGTTGCACACCAGCCACCACATGGACTTGACAGGTCTTGGTCCAGTGGCAAGGATTAACCAAGACGACTGGAGACCAGCTCTGCTGCACGGACCTAGTGCGCACACATATCGCAGTGTGGGCTGGCCCGAGCTGCCCCTGGGCCTCTGGCCCCGAACTCACGCCTCTCCTGGGCCCCGATCACGTCCCTCTACAATCTCTCGCCGCTCCTTCACCCCGACCTCGTCGCTCTGCTGTCTCTGCCACGCTCCAATCACCAACCTGGACCTTGGTGACTCTTCGCGTGGAGGCCCCAACCTGCGTGAGAACACCAGGGGCAGGTCGGGGCCATAAAATGAGCGGCGTGGAGACTGATACTGGAGATGAGGGGGTTACCTTATGATGATAGATTGAGTAGGCTGGGTCTTTACTCGTTGGAGTTCAGAAGGATGAGGGGTGATCTTATAGAAACATTTAAAATAATGAAAGGGATAGACAAGATAGAGGCAGAGAGGTTATTTCCACTGGTCGGGGAGACTAGAACTAGGGGGCACAGCCTCAAAATACGGGGGAGCCAATTTAAAACTGAGTTGAGAAGGAATTTCTTCTCCCAGAGGGTTGTGAATCTGTGGAATTCTCTGCCCAAGGAAACAGTTGAGGCTAGCTCATTGAATGTATTCAAATCACAGATAGATAGATTTTTAACCAATAAGGGAATTAAGGGTTATGGGGAGCGGGCGGGGTAAGTGGAGCTGAGTCCACGGCCAGATCAGCCATGATCTTGTTGAATGGCGGAGCAGGCTCGAGGGGCTAGATGGCCTACTCCTGTTCCTAATCTTATGTTCTTATGTTCTATTAACAATGGCTAGAGAAGGTACTTCTCTGCTTAGCACACAGAGCAGATGGGTTCACTGTTCTACAGATATTATTTGATGTTATTCAAAATTGCCATTCAAGTGAAATATCTGTCTCTTTGGACGAGAGATGCTGGGGGTTATTTTGGTGAGAGGGTGAAAACAGACACTAATTGGGTGCTGAGCTTATAAGACATGCCTGTTTGAAAGTCTGGTTTTCACATGCAATTTTGGGCCTAATTGCTGATTAGCAAAATTTGAATTTGCCTGGAGGTGCTAAAACAAACACATGCAGGTTTACCACTCAAGCGCTGAATGGAAACAATTTTGGAGCAGTATCTGTGGGCTCCACGCACCCACTTCCACTGAAGGTGTGGTGGTACTGGCTGACACACAGCGGCAGGTTTCAGCATGGCTCAGGAACAGAGGGAGAGGGCACACAGGCTCTTGGACACGGCACTGGAGGTCCTGGTGGAGGAGGTCCAGAGGAGGATGTCCTGTACCTGGGGGGGGGGGGGGAGGAGACCACCTCTCCCTCCTCATGCTCCTCTCCCTCCCTCCTGCAGCAGCTGGTGCTGCTCTGCCAGGCCTCATGTCCTCTTCCCATTCCTCCTGAAGACCAAGGAGGGCCCTCGCAAGGTGCCCATGACCAAGCACTGCTTTTGCTCCTGGTGATTCCTATAGGGTGTCCAATAAGGTGGAGTAGCTCAGCACTTACTCATTGTAGGTGAAAAGAATTTCCAGAATAAATGTTGATAGAACGTTGATGAAGACTTGACAAAGTGTTCCAATATGTTTCAAAAGTCTTCTTCAAATCTCCAGCAGCAATTGAACAGTAAAAGGTGAGCATAGAAACATAGAAAATAGGTGCAGGAGTAGGCCATTTAGCCCTTCGACCCTGCACCACCATTCGATATCATGGCTGATCATTCACCTCAGTACCCCTTTCCTGCTTTCTCTCAATACCCCTTGATCCCTTTAAGTATGCCTTTAAGTAGCGCTTAAAATCCTCAGCAACAACTTGTTTACTCCTATTCAGCTGTTCGTTGTTGGGAGAGGGCATTAGGTCAAGTGCTATCCACCAAAGTGCCGCGCAGCCTCGTTAATGAGCATTAGCAGGCAGCTTAAGTGGCAATCAGCCCCTGAATGATCCTTCGGGCGGCCGTTCCTAGCGCCCGCTTCAATCCCTTTACCAAAATGGTGTCTTGCGCTAAACCTGGGCTAAACCAGCGTTTCAGCTCAAGACCCCATCTTGGCCACCTCGAAGGCTCTTTAACGCCTAAAGGAGCCGGTGAAAATCGACCCCAAAATACTCATCAGATGACAGTCGGCTTTCTCTTTGGTGTAAGAAGGCTAGCCTACGAACGGATTGTTCTACACTTGGTGTAAAACATATATTGTGTCTCTATGTGATGAGTGGGTAAAATGAGTCTTCCAGCTTTCCCATGTCCAGAGAAGAACCCTGCTAATTATTCTAGTTCGCTTTTGATAGTGCTGCTGGCAGCAGCCATATGCTCCTGCTCAAACATCTGGGAATGAAGGCTGAAGACAGCGAACACAGAAGCTTAGGGTGAAGACATCCTGTTATAAATCACTGAGCCTGATCTGTTTTTCCTATATGTCCGGATAGGAAAATGTTTTTTCCAAATGTAATTTTCAGAAGGCATTTTCAATCCATTAAGATTTGTTGACTATTTTGTAACTCAGAGAATAACCTCAGCTCATCCAAAGCTCTGTTGCCTGTATCCTAACTCGCACTAAGTCCTCTTCAGCCCTGTTCTCGCTGACTTACACTGGCTCCCAGTCCAGCATTAAACTTCTCATATTCGTTTCCAAATCGCTCCATGGCTTCAACCATTCACCCCACCCACCCCACCACCTCTGTAACCGCTTCCAGCCCTACGAAACTCTGAGATCTCTGCACTCCTCCAATTCTGCCCTCTGTTTATGCAGCTGCAAAACACAAGCCATTTTTATGTAGTGGATCCAGCTCCAGATCTTATCGTGAGTAGACTTCTCCATATAAACAGGACCTAATCCCATTGCATCAGCTAACTTCAGAACCACACTCTCTGTTGCACTAGAAGATGACAGATGGCACAGAACACAGCAGGATGTTAGATCATCACAGGATCTCACAGAAATATAAGCCGAATTTTAGAAAGTTCCAACTATTGTAACTATTAACATAATATTTGATGGTAAAAATGATGGCAGACTTGATCTGGCTGTTGGTCAGGCAGAGTTAGCATGGATTTATGAAGGGGAAGTCATGTTTGACAAATTTGTTGGAATTCTTTGAGCATGTAACGAACAGGGTAGATAAAGGGGAACCAGTGGATGTACTTGGACTTCCAGAAGGCATTTGACAAGGTGCCACATAAAAGGTTACTGCACAAGATAAAAGATCACAGGGTTGGGGGTAATATATTAGCATGGATAGAGGATTGGCTAACGAACAGAAAACAGCGAGTCGGGATAAATGGTTCATTCTAGGGTTGGCAATCAGTAACCAGTGGGGTGCCGCAGGGATCAGTGCTGGGACCCCAACTATTTGCAATCTATATTAATGACTTGGAGGAAGGGACTGAGTGTAACGTAGCCAAGTTTGCCAACAATACAAAGATGGGAGGAAAAGCAATGTGTGAGGAGGAAACAGAAAATCTGCAAAAGGACATAGACAGGCTAGGTGAGTGGGCAAAAATTTGGCAGATGGAGTATAATGTTGGAAAGTGTGAGGTCATGCACTTTGGCAGAAATAATCAAAGAGCAAATTATTATTTAAATGCAGAAAGATTGCAAAGTGCTGCAGTACAGCGGGACCTGGGGGACTTGTGCATGAAACACAAAAGGTTAGTATGCAGGTATAGCAAGTGAGCAGGAAGGCCAATGGAATCTTGGCCTTTATTGCAAAGGGGATGGAGTATAAAAGCAGGGAAGTCTTGCTACAGTTGTACAGGGTATTGGTGAGGTCACACCTGGAATACTGTGTGCAGTTTTGGTTTCCATATTTATGAAAGGATATACTTGCTGTGGAGACAGTTCAGAGAAGGTCCACAAGGTTGATTCTGGAGATGACTTATGAGGAAAGGTTGAGTAGTTGGACTTCTACTCATTGGAATTTAGAAGAATGAGAGGTGATCTTATCGAAACATACAAGATTATGAGAGGGCTTGACAAGGTGGATGTAGAGAGGATGTTTCCACTGATAGGGGAGACTAGAACTGGGAGGTATAATCTTAGAATAAGGGGCCGTTCATTTCAAACTGAGATGAAAAGAAATTTCTTCTCCCAGAGGGTTGTGGATCTGTGGAATATGCTGCCTCAGAGAGCTGTGAAGCTGGGATATTGAATAAATTTAAGACAGAGATAGACAGTTTCTTAAACAATAAGGGGATAAGGGATTATGGGGAGCGGGCAGGGAAGTGGAGCTGAGTCCATGATTGGATCAGCCATGATCATATTGAATGGCGGAGCAGGCTCGAGAGGCCATATGGCCTACTCCTATTTCTTATGTTGCTATGCTGAAAATTACTGAAGATGGTTCTCCCTAAGCAAATCAGACTACATGTGTTTATTGTCATTTGGATTCTTGCTGGATATTATCCAGTATTTTAGGAAACGGTTTGCGGTATGGGTAAGCAAATGGTCATTTATTTTCATCTATTCTGATCATTTTGAACCATAAATAAAACAATTAATTTTGCAAAAAATAAACAGTTTGATGTCCTGTCACCTAAATTGCTATTTCTTTGCATGAAGCCACTCTGATAAGAAAATAAAATTCAGGAAAATACAATTCATTATTTATTCACTTAACTAAATTGCCAGGAAATCTTTTCCTTCAATCAGGATTATAGTTTGATTAGCATTCCAATAGAGTGCCACAGGATGGGAATGATATCGTGGGGATTCAGTATTTTGTTCCGGTTTGCATTTACACAGATTCTATTGTATTTCAAGCTGTTCTACTTTAGCAGAAATAATACTTTTCCTCTTTGCTGATGAATAGTCTCCCCTCCACTCCTGACGCAACTGACTTCTTTCTGAGGATTGATCCTTCATGCTCTTGTTAACCCTCCACTACCCACAGAAGTGGCCACACAGCGTTTACTGGCCGGCTATTCATCAACAAGAGGCATCATAGCTGAGGCAGATCCTGTCCCCACATGATGTCCATGACCTCATGGACATCTTCAGCAGAGGTCACTGGATCATGATAATGAGTCTGCACTCTGGTCAATATTCTTCTCAATAATCAAGGGCATTGAGGCCACCAGCAGTGCTTCTACTGTCACCCCTGTAAGTCAGTTTAGATCAAACTGGAGACCTTGCTAGTCAGCATGACTCAGCTTAGCAAACCATTGGGGAGCCACAAAATTTTTCTTTAAAAAGTGGGCATAAACATGAGAAAGGGCTTGCCCATTTAAGGTATCTTAAGTCAAATTAGCGGGACCTGGGGGTACTTGAGCATGAAACACAAAAGGATAGTATGTATGCAGGTACAGCAAGTGATCAGGAAGACCAATGGAATCTTGGCCTTTATTGCAAAGGGAATGGAGTATAAAAGCAGGGAAGTCTTGCTACAGCTATACAAGGTATTGGTGAGGCCACAGCTGGAATATTGCATGCAGTTTTGGTTTCCATTTTTACGAAAGGATATACTTGCTTTGGAGGCAGTTCAGAGAAGGTTCACTAGGTTGATTCCGGGGATGAGGTAGTGGATTTATGAGGAAAGGTTGAGTAGGTTGGGCCTCTACTCATTGCAATTCAGAAGAATGAGAGGTGATCTTATCGAAACGTATAAGATTATGAGGGGCTTGACAAGGTGGATGCAGAGAGGATGTTTCCGCTGATGGGGGAGACTAGAACTAGAGGGCATGATCTTAGAATAAGGGGTCGCTCATTTAAAACAGATGAGGAGAAATTTCTTCTCCCAGAGGGTTGTTAATCTGTGGAATTCACTGCATCAGAGAGCTGTGGAAGCTGGGACATTGAATAAATTTAAGACAGAAATAGACAGTTTCTTAAACAATAAGGGGATAAGGGGTTATGGGGAGTGGGTGGGGAAGTGGAGCTGAGTCCATGATCGGATCAGCCATGATCGTATTAAATGGCAGAGCAGGCTCGAGGGGCTGTATGGCCTACTCCTGCTCCTATTTCTTATGTTCTTTTGTAAATGTATCTGTAGTTTGCAAAATGATGCAACATTGGCTAATTTTAATCACTCTTTTAATTCAATTTAATCATCCTTATGTACACAGTACTTTAGTACTATGAATCATGCAGTTCCAGCTGATTACAAATAATGATTGTATTGTGGAGACGGAGAACATGTTGCGAGCACTACAGTATTGGAGGTTTATTTGGTGTTTCAAGAAATACCATGGGAATGGAGCATGCTCAGTAACTGCCGACTAATTAATAACCTGAACTTAGTAAACTTCCTACCAGAGAAACATTTCAAAGGATCATCTTATGATCAATTATTCTGAGTTGATGCAAAACAGTGGGTGAACTTAAAGGAATCTACACACGTACTACACATCAATGCCACTGATGAATTTAATTGGAAGGGATAATCAACATGACAATATTACGAGGTTGATTCCTGGATATACATGCTGCTTGACCAGATAATGATTACGATGTTCAAGTGCTTGCAAACTTCACCATACCCACAATAAGTAATACTGCTGAATTACTCCAAAGTCCAGATATGGCTTTCCCAGTTTAACCATTCAGAGACTACGGGCTGGAAATTCGTAAAATACCGCTATCACCGTTTTCAGCGGTATTTCGACATATTTGAGGATCGAGTTTTTTTTTACCGCCAAAATACCACTATGACGGCAGGTTGCCAGTTTGGTCAAGGGGTGACCAGCGATAGTGGTAGCTGTTTTTCAGCCTTGTACGATGGTTTTTTTGGCGGCGAAAAAAAAACGGACCTTCTGCACATGCGCAATTTTCCCCCCACAATTCCGATCAGGTGTCAGGGTCAGGGTTGCCCGCTCATGCGCAGTATGCCCAGCTCTCAGTCATCTATTTTTGAAAGAAAGGAGAAGATGCAACGCAACGATCTCAGCAGGCAGAGGGCCAAAAAGTTCAGTCTGGATGCCCAAGAGGCACTTGTGGTTGCCATAGAAAGTAGCTGGGGGGGGTTTAGTAGGAGGGGTCGAGGGGTAATATATTAGCATGGATAGAGGATTGGCAAACTAACAGAAAACAGAGAGTCGGGATAAATGGGTCATTTTCCGGTTGGCAAACAGTAACTGGTGGGGTGCTGCAGGGATCGATGCTGGGTCTTCAACTATTTACAAACTATATTAATGACTTGGATGAAGGGACCGAGTGTAGTGCTGCCAAGTTTGCTGATGATACAAAGATGGGTGGGAAAGCAATTTGTGAGGAGGACACAAAATTCTGCAAAGGGATATAGACAGGCTAAGCGAGTGAGCAAAAATTTGGCAGATGGAGTATAATGTGGGAAACCTGTGCGGGTGCTGATCCCATGGTTGGAACTGAGGATAAGTCCTGCAAAATCCCCGGGCTGGGTTGCGGTCATGTCTTATAGTGTCTGTGGACTCGGGTTCGGGTAATGTCATGCAGTGTCTCTCGACGATGTATAATGCAGTAGTGGTGGTCCTTCAAATGAGCCTGCGCTATGTGACCTTACTCATGTCACCCTGCCCCCTCCCCTGCTGCTAACCACTCGTCTGTTGTTTTCTATTTTGCAGATGAGGAGTCGCATACGTCTCAATGCCACATGCAAGCCTTCACCTCAGCCCTTCGAGTGTGGGTCTAAGAGGAATAGGAAGATGAGGGGTGCTGAGGACCCATTGGAGGAACAGCATGCTCAAGCTGTTGTGGGGGTGGGGGGGGGGGAGGTTGTTGTCAGTGGGGGCGGAGGGGGTGGTGGAGGAGGGGTTGGGGGTGTTGGAGGGGTTGGGGATGTTGGAAGAGTCAGCACATCTTTTAGCTGCAGGCACAACTTCCTCGGAGGAAGCCACATTTCTAGGCCTCGCCACCTTCGAGGCAGCGGGTCCAAGTGGTGTGCGGCAACGCACCCCCAGGGTAGAACCCCGTATGCCACCTCTACGGAGGTTCAGTCGGCAAAGCCGGTCTGCTGAAAGACAGGCAGACGCACACCTGGACATGGTGGGACAGTCGAGGGGGAGCGTTGAACTCGGTTGAGAGCTCCTCCAGGCCCCGGGTGGCATTTCCAGCAACATTGCCGCACAATCTGCGACACAATCTGGTGGACATGTCGCAGATGGTTTCTGCGATCCGGGAGAACACCGAGACTGCCAATGCCCTGTGGCAATTGATGGTCTTGACTTTTGGGGCACTGGGGCAGTCCCCAGTGTCGTCATCATCATCATCATAGGCAGTCCCTTGAAGTGAGGATAACTTGCTTCCACGCCAAAAAAGGGTTGAGTTCACAGGTGTTTCAATGAAGGACCTATATTCCAGATCCCGAACTGCATAGTGAAGGGTGTAAGATGCCTCTGCATAGTTTTTTTTAACGTGGGGTGGCCGTTGAACACCAGCCACCACACAGGCTTGACAGAGCTAGGTCTTGGTCCAGTGGCAAGTGTTATACCACCTAGACCAACAGCACCTGTGAGTGGGGAGGCAGAATAAGAGCCTTCTGACTCAGAAGCCGGGCCTTCCGTACCCCGAGCTTCTCCAGGGGATCCACAAATGTCATCTCCATTGTCCTTCCCCCGACAACAGCAGCGTCTGCACGCCTTGCTGCACTGCGTCTTGGTTCCAACGCGGGTAGGGGTAGAGGGATGGGGGCAAGAAGCGGGTGGGGGGGGTGTTGTTAATGTTGTTTGTTATGGTTATTTGATAAAAACGTTAAAAATTATTTGAAGAAAAAAATGTATTTAACTATCAAAATTAAAGTTTACAGTTTTCAACAATGTTCAAGTGTTTTATAAATCCTTTTGTTCAACTTAACGATTCTTGTGCAGTGTCTCATTTTTAGAATAAGAGGGGTAATAGTCAACATGGTGAGATAAAGTGGGCAGGCAAAGGTGAAATGTAACTCACTGTTACATAAGAACATAAGAAATAGGAGCAGGAGTAGGCCATACAGCCCCTCGAGCCTGCTCCGCCATTTAATAAGATCATGCCTGATCTAATCATGGACTCAGCTCCACTTCTCTGCCCGCTCCCCATAATCCCTTATCCCCTTATCATTTAAGAAACTGTCTATTTCTGTCTTAAATTTATTTAATGTCTCAGCTTCCACAGCTCTCTGAGGCAGCGAATTCCACAGATTTACAACCCTCTGAAAGAAAAAATTTCTCCTCATCTCTGTTTTAAATGGGCGGCCCCTTATTCTAAGATCGTGCCCTCTAGTTCTAGTCTCCCCCATCAGTGGAAACATCCTCTCTGCATCCACCTTGTCAAGCCCCCTCATAATCTTAGACGTTTCTATAAGATCACCTCTCATTCTTCTGAATTCCAATGAGTAGAGGCCCAACCTACTCAACCTTTCCTCATAAGTCAACCCCCTCATTCCCGGGATCAATCTAGTGAACCTTCTCTGAACTGCCTCCACAGCAAGTATATCCTTTCGTAAATATGGAAACCAAAACTGCACGTTGTATTCCAGATGTGGCCTCACCAATACCCTGTACAGCTGTAACAAGACTTCCCTGCTTTTATACTCCATCCCCTTTGTGATAAAGGCCAAGATTCCATTGACCTTCCTGATCACTTGCTGTACCTGCATACTAACCTTTTGTGTTTCTTGCACAAGTACCCCCAGGTCCCGCTGTCCTGCAGCACTTTGCAATCTTTCTCCATTTAAATAATAATTTGCTCTTTGATTTTTTTTCTGCCAAAGTGCATGACCTCACACTATCCAACATTATACTCCATCTGCCAGATTCTTGCCCACTCACTTAGCCTGTCTATGTCCTCCTGCAGCCTCTTTATGTCCTCCTCACACATTACCCTTCCTCCCATCTTTGTATCGTCAGCAAACTTGGCTACGTTACACTCAGTCCCCTCTTCCAAGTTGTTAATATAGATTGTAAATAGTTGGGGTCCCAGCACTGATCCCTGTGGCACCCCACTCATTACTGATTGCCAACCAGAGAATGAACCATTTATCCTGACTCTCTGTTTTCTGATTGTCAGCCAATCTTCTATCCATGCTAATATATTACCCCCAACCCCGTGAACTTTTATCTTGTGCAGTAACCTTTTGTGTGGCACCTTGTCAAATGCCTTCTGGACATGTTCTGGACTGTTCAAGCAAAGCGTTGATTTATGAGCTACTGACGTAAGGTTTTTGCAGTGGCCCCCCCTGTCGAGGTGGTGGGGCTGGTGGCATGGGTTCATTGCCAGGCTCCTCGTCTTCCTCCTCCTCCTCCCCTCTCTCCTGAGATAGTCTTGCAGTGCCCAGTGACAATTCCTGTCCCCTCATGATGGTTAAGTTATGTAGCGTGCAGCACACCACAATGAACTCAGCGACCTGCTGAGGGTGGTATTGGAGGCTGCCTCCAGAGTGGCCCAGGCATCGGTAGTGCTGCTTGAGCACTCCCATTGTCTTTTTGATGATGTTGCGTGTGGCTATATGGCTGTTATTGTAACGATGCTCTGCTTCTGTCTGTGGGTTCCGGAGGGGGATCATGAGCCTGGTGGCGAGGTCGTAACCTTTGTCCCCCCAGCTCTAGCCTTGTGGCTGACGCTCGGAACAGGTCAGAGACACTGCTCTCACGCAAGATGAAAGCATCATGGACGCTCCCTGGAAACTGGGCATTGACTGCCATGATGCACTGAATATGGTCGCAGACAATCTGTACGTTCAGGGAGTGGAATCCCTTTCGGTTTTGGTAAACCTCTGTCTCCTGTAAAGGTGCTCGCAGGGCGATGTGCGTACAGTCAATGGCAGCCTGTACCTTGGGGAAACCAACAATTCGTGCAAAGCCTAAAGCCCTCTTGTAATGTCTGTAGCTCCACACTGTGGATGCCTGTGTTACTGCAGCTAGTGCTGTTAATAAAGAGCAGGTCACCTGACCAGCAGTTCAGGGGTTACTGGAACCTGCAGCCATTTTACAGGCTGTGTGTTGTGTGTGCTCTCTAAGATATGACACCTCTCATTCTGCGCCTCCATGGTCATTGGTAAGTTTTGAAATCCATCCTGCATGCGTACAGTGCAGTAGTCACCTGGCGAATGCTGCAATGTGTAGCATGCTGTGAGATGGAGCATATGTTCCCCGCTGATGCCTGAAAGGAGCTGGAGGCATAGAAGACAAGTGCCACAGTCACCTTCATCTCGACGGGCAGTGCAGTCCTGTTGGTGCTGGTAGGCTGTAAGTCTGCCTTTATGAGCTGGCATATCTCTTTGACCACCTCTTTTCAAAAGCGCAGCCTTCTAATGCACTGTGCCTCAGACAGGTGCACCTGTGAGCGCTGTTCTCTGTAAACTTGTGGGGGGTAAGGCCTGCTCTCCATACGTCTGCAACCTCTTTGATTACGTTCATAATGCTTTTGAAAAAGCTTTCTTCTGGCTCTATTCTGTGTAGAAAAAGTAGCCAGCATTATTGGCAGAGATATTATAGGCCCCATTCTTTTAAATGTGCTCAAATAGCCTCAAAAACAAACTATAAACTCACATAAAGCTCACTGTGTAAAACGCAGCCTTCTCTCAAAATCCTTTTACGCACTGGACTTCAGCTCTGTATTTCAAAATGGTGTCGTTAGCGCTGGGTGCGTCGTGGGTCCGAGCAGGTAAGACTTGAGTTTTCACGTCGGGTTTTTTGGCCGGCGGTAAAAATGGCGGCATTGATGAATTTACCGCCTGCGGTGATAGCGGGGTGTGGCACAAAGATTGACATCATAAAAACGGTGAAAAAAAAGGGTCAGCGGTATTTTTACCGCCGGCAGATAACCACTGGCAAAAACGGCGGTAAATGGGTGGAAATCTGCTGAATTTCCAGCCCTACATTTGTGCCTCTGAAACTCTTCCCTAATAATGGTTAGTTAAGCTTCAGACAGTAGTTTCCCCCAGCCATTGTTCGTCCAGTGCAAGTCAGAATGCTGGAATGCAAGAAGAAAGAATGAAAGAAACAAAGACTTGGAATTATATAGTGCATTTCACGACCACCGAATGTCTCAAATAGCTTTACATTCAACAAAGTACTTTTGGAGTGTGGTCACTGTTGTAATGTGGAAAACGTGGCAGCCAATTTGCGCACAGCAAGTTCCCACAATGTGATAATGACCAGATAATCTGTTTTTTTGTTATGTTGATTGAGGGATAAATATTGGCCAGGACTCCGGGGATAACTCCCCTGCTCTTCTTCGAAATAGTGCCATGGGATCTTTTACGTCCATTTGAGAGAGCAGATGGGACCTCGGTTTAACGTCTCATCTGAAAAACGGCACCTCTGACAGTGCAGTGCTCCCTCAGTAATGCACTGGAGTGTCAGCCTAGATTTTTTGTCCCTGGAGTGGGACTTGAACCATTTATGATGGTAAAAGGGACCTGTTTAAACAAGAGTTGCACCAAATACAGAAATGGAGCACTGAGCGTGCGCTGGAAATATGTGATGCCGTAATATGTTATTTAACCGTCTGACAAATGGATGCATGATTTGTATATTAACCATGATCTAAGCGCTTGATATTAATCACGGTTGATTATCAAAATGTAATTTTCTGACAGGTCAAGACATTTTGTGTTGTCTAGTAACAGAACAGATAAATCATATACTTAAACTTGCAAGAATTTTCTTTTCCATTGGACTCTCAAAACAAAACTTACACACAATTAGTGTTTAATTTCCAAAGCATTCCAGGTTCAAGAACATTTTGTACTAACTTTAAAATGTTTATATGAAAAAATGACATATTTATTTCTGAACTTACTGTATATTACGCAGGCTACTAGAATCAGTTTCTCTGCTTTCCTTCACTTCACACAACACTCCAGCACATAAAGGTATCAGGATGAAAGATCTTGCTTATCTATTGAATGCATAGAAGTTCCTTATGTGTCTACACCCACTATTCTCACTATCCATATGCTGCAACATATAGTTTTTACAACGTTAAAAGTCAGATGGAAGCGCAATAGATATTTGTCTCATTCTTGGTATATACATAAGGTTACCTTCATAAAAATGGTCACTGCACTTAAATAAATATAGTAATTTGTCATGTAAACTGCTTTGAGAAGTTTCAATGCAAAAGGTGCATTTTAATGCATTCATCATAATTATTCTGATCTATTTTCTGTGTGGGAAAAATAAAAAGGAAATAACTTTCATTTATTTAGTGCATATCATGACCTCGGGACATCCCAAAACGCTTTATAGCCAAATCATTATCATCATACGCAGTCCCTCGATCGAGGAAGACTTGCTTCCACTCTAAAAGTGAGTTCTCAGGTGACTGAACCGTCCAATACGGGAATTACAGTCTCTGTTACAGGTGGGACAGAGAGTCATTGAAGGAAAGGGTGGGTGGGGAGTCTGGTTTGCCGCACGCTCCTTCCGCTGTCTGCGCTTGACTTGTGCATGCTCTCGGCGACGCGACGAGACGCGAGGTGCTCAGCTCCCTCCCGGATGCTCTTCCTCCACTTAGGGCGGTCTTGGGCCAGGGACTCCCTGGTGTCGGTGGGGATGTTGCATTTTATCAGGGAGGCTTTGAGGATACCCTTGAAACGTTTTCTCTGCCCACCTGGGGCTCACTTGCTGTGCAGGAGTTCTGAGTAGAGCGCTTGGTTTGGGAGACACAGCTGCAAATTTGCCCACAAGGTTCCACAAACATTAATAAGATAATGACCAGATCATCTATTTTTTTCAATAATGTTAGTTGAGGGATAAATATTGTCCAGGACACCGGGAAGAGCTCCCCTGCTCTTCTTTGATAGTGCCATGCAATCTTTTACGTCCACCTGAGTGGGTGGATAGGAATTTGGTTTAATGTTTCATCTGAAAGACAAGACTTTCACAGTGCAGCGCTCCCCCAGTACTGCACTGAAGTGCCAGGCTGGATTCTGTGCGCAGGTTTCAGGATTAAAACTTGAGAATTAAAAAATGGAATGTTATTGTTTTTGTGCACCAAGAACATCTATTGGTTCAACATGGAGCAGTACAGCTGTTGAAGAAAAGTGCATAGAAATTAAAAATGTAGAAGGATATCCAGTCATTTGTGCAAGTGATTTTTATTTTTATTCATTCTTGGATGTGGGGTTGCTGGCAAAGCCAGCATTTATTGCCCATCCCTAATTGCCCTTGAGAAGGTGGTGGTGAGCTGCCTTCTTGAACCTTTATGGGGGCCGAAATTGATCAACTTACCGTCCACTGCCGCCGTGTTCCTCCTGAAGGTCTGCCCAGTGCCACTTTCGACGTGGCCTGGAGCGAGCGGGAGGGGAGAGCCACCGGGATGCGCCCGGTGACATCAGCGGATGGCCGAGTGGCGCAACTGACCTTCCGCCTGCCGAGCTGCGATATTGACGCGTGCGAGAGAATGGCTGTGGACCGCTGGCTGGAGGCTGGTCTGTCCCTGACGGCAAGTCTGAAGATCCTGAAAAAAAGGTTAGTGAACATTTTTTTTTCCCACGCGACTTATCTGGATGGGCTCCTCTGAAGGTCTTCCGGTAGTTTTTATATTTTTTCCTGATGGTTTTTATTTTCAGCTGTTTGACTCTCTGTGAGCCCAACTCCATCCTCGGCGGCACTTGGGCGGCAAGCGCCTTTGCCGCCGAAAATGGGAGCTCACACCCCGATTGGCGGCGTAAGTCCCCCATTTGCCACCCGCTGACCTTCGAGGGACCTTGTTGATGAATATCCCGCCCAAAGTACCGACAGGTACCTCGACGGCCATCGGTGTGAAACCACACGAGGTACCTTCTGGGGACAAGGTCACTCTGTGACCTGAACTCTTTATTCACAGGACTCCAAAGACAGTGACCCTGCATGGGACCTTCCTTTTTTATACCTGAGTGATCAGGTAAGGAGTGTCTCCCACAAGTTCACCCCTTGTGGTCAAGGTGTGCATCTAGGTTGAGTGTATATGGTAATACAGTGGTGTTACATTGTGGTTACATACATGACAGGGGCCTTCACTAGTTTTGGGCCCTATGTCCTTAAATCGCTGCAGTCCGTGTGGTGAAGGTGCTCCCACAGTGCTGTTAGGGAGGGAGTTCCAGGATTTTGACCCAGCAACGATGAAGGAATGGCGGTATATTTCCAAGTCAGGATGGTGTGTAACTTGAAGGGGAACATGGAGGTGGTGATGTTCCCATGCACCTGCTGCCCATGTTGTTCTAGGTGGTAGAGGTCGCGGGTTTGGGAGGTGCTGCCTCAGAAGCCTTGGCGAGTTGCTGCAGTGTATCTTGTAGATGGTACACACTGCAGCCACGGTGCGCCGATGGTGGAGGGAGTGAATGCTGAAGGTGCTGGATGAGGTGTCAATCAATTTATAAAATATAATATTGTATAAAAATGAAAATATATGATAATATATAGTTGAAATTTACTTTACAATTTTAGACATTTTTGTGAAATATTCACCCATTTTCTTTCAGGTTCCAGTTAGTATTTTGTAGATGAGCTAGTTGGTAGTTATGGACACAACTGTCAATGGATATGAATCACATATTTAACTGTTAGCTTGTTGAAAGAAAATTGTTATTGTGTACTCATGCACATTTTCAACAAGTTAAAACAGAAAGTGGGGAGGAACAGGCATGAGCAGGTGTGCCCAGAATTATTGCCCTGAGCAAGTTCGAAGCAATGGCTCCCTGTAGAGAGGATGAGGGCTCTGGGCACGGCCATCAAATGAATCACACCAAAAACACCCGAAATAGCGCTGGGGGTGAGGAGCTGAGCAATTCAGCTAGGAATGCAATAGTAATAGCAGACTCAATAGTTCGTTGGATGGCACTTTTGAACTAAAACCTAGCGTCCAGATGTTATCTCCCAGGTGCTGGGGCAAGGGACATTTTGGAATGACGGCAGATGATTATGGAAAAGGAGGGGGAATACAATCATTGTGGTCCACGAGAGCTAACAATATAGGATAGAAAAGCCCAGAAGCTCTGCAAAAGGAGTTTAGGAAACAGGCTGATGGGTCTAGATCAAGGGGATTATAGACATCAGATTAAATGTAAGAGATCTAGGACAGAGAGCAGGAGAAATGTTCCTACACAGAGCGTTGTGAGGCTGTGGAATGAACTGTTAGTGATTGAAACAGAGATCATGTCAATATTTAAGAATAGATTCGATAGGTGGTTGAAGAAAGGGAGATGGAAACAGGCAGGCATATGGAATTAGGATTACTGCTCATGTGGTCGATAAACATCAACACTGACTGGTTGGACTGAACAGTCTATCATTTCTATGTATAAAATAATGAGCTGAAAATAAGTCTTCATTAATTAACAATTTCCGACTAACAATTTGTATTTACCTTTTTAAAAATCTTTTGAAGAAAAATGTAGAACAGTATCATCTCTGATCTTAACATACATCCTTTCCAACTCACGAATATCGAACTGGCTAATAAGAATATAACACAAGGTTTGTATGGATTTAAGATAATTATATGCTGATCTGACTTGAAGTAATTTGAGAAGAGGCTGACAGAGTGCTATCAAACATATAAATGCAATATCCCAATTTAAACAAAATTAATTACCATTCTTTTGTTAACAATGAAGGTGTAGGATGTGCAGTCTGTGTTGTTTCATTGTTCAAGCTGCTGACACACGAAAACTATCCATTAATTCAAAAATATGGACATGTAAAACATTTCAGACTGTTTAGAGTTTGATATATTACTACCTTCACGCTTTTAAAGTATTACCGTAACATGGTTCATATTTACACGAAGATGCCAAAATGCGACGAGTTAGTCACCTAAATTTTCCTGGCCTGGTGCCTAAATCACAATATTTTGCAACGTGATAGAGAGCAGAAGGAAAATGATTTCAAATGATAGTCTTCAAAAATGATGAGAAACGAGATGGCAAACCTGAAAAACTAGGGCCAGGATTAATTGCCAGAAAATAGACAGAACCATAGAATCATTGGGCTCAATTTTCCCCAATGATCTGTGCCATGTTTTTGGCATGCACCATTTTTTTTTTGGAGTAAATTAAAATCTCCAAGTTTCCCCAAAGTTTCTGCGCCAGCGTAATTCACTTAGGTACGATTTTTTCAGGCTATGACTTTTTTGCGTCATGGGGGTGTAACCTGATGTCTGCACCAGTTTTTGACATTTAAGCTAGTTTGGCCAACTTAGATTTTTTCTACGACGGCGTACGTGATCACTCCTGAAAAACCGTCTGGGCATTTAACAAAAATCAGCCCACATTACAAAATCGGCACTGAAAAACGCCATTGTTTTTAGCCGAAATTTTGGAGGGAGTGAAGAAGGCATTATTTAGACACATGGAATATGCATCATAAATCTTCATTTTTTGAAAGTCAAAAGGGAGAAATTATTTCTATTGGGAAGTTTAACGGAATTCTTGAATTTTTGATTTTTTTTAAAAGTACCTCTCTTCTCCCCTCTGGGCTCGAGGGTCGGAGCGCCGGCCGGCAGAATCGCTCCCTCGGCCGGACACAGGGCCTCGGGGTTTGGCTTCAAAAGAAGCCTGGGGGGGGACGGGTGGAAGTCGAGCCCCGAACCCCTGTGTCCTTCCGAGGGAGCGATGCTGCCGGCCAGCGCTCCGACCCTGTGTGCCTCGAGCCCGGTGAGCACCGGAGATAGCACAAACATTTCCTTACTCAGACACAATGTAAAACTAATAAATATCACACCGAGTAATAATTGCAATGCGTGTTTGTTGCCCCAAATGTCTTCATTGAATGCCTAGCTTCCCGTAGTAAGCAAGCCTATTGCGCATGTGCAGACCAGGGTGTGGTCCATACTAGGGCGTCCACCTTGGAGAGAGCGAGGGGGAAGGAGAAGTGTGAGTGCTTTGTCCTAGTGTTTTGAGGTTGTTGCAAAGCTAAAATTTCATTTTGGGGGCAATATTGACAATGCCATACCTCGTGCAAGCCTTCTGCATGATGGTGCTGTGGAGGAGAAGATTGATTAGACAGCCTCACCTGAGGAACCTCAGAGCACATAGGATGATTAGGAGGCCTTACCTACATCGGGTGTATCGAGACAGGCATTCATACCTGCACCTGAGTGATGCAGACTGTGTGAGAAGGCTGCGTTTCCGCAAAGAAGTTATAACTGAGATCTGTGAGTTAATAAAAGCAGACCTGCACCCTAGACGTGTCAGGAGGACTGCTTTGTCAGTTGAAGCTGCACTTTCATTTTATGCATCTAGATCATTCCAAGCCACAACTGGGGATATGTGCGCCATTTCTTAATATGCAACACGTACCTGCATTTGGCAGGTGACTGCTGCACTGTATGCCCGGAGGAATGACTACATAAAGTTCCCCATGACCACCCAGGCAATGCGTGACAGGATTATGGGCTTCCCCAGGATTGTTGGCTTCCCCAAGGTACAGGGCTGTATTGATTGTACCCACATTGTCTTGCGAGCACCTTTGGAGGATTCCGAGATGTACAGGAACAGAAATGGCTTGTCCACGCAGTACTTGACGTTTAGCAAAGCCAGACTGTGGAATTTGCAGGACTTACCCTCTCCCTCGAGTGTGGGCCCAGCTTGTGCAGTGGTAGTTACTTTTCTCCAGGCAGGACCCATCAAAGCAGCGACCCTCTCTTCCAAGGGTGTCAGTGGGTGCAGATTTGTCGGGCCTCCTTCTATTAGAGTTCTCTCTCTTTTGTTGTGTGCCACCTTTCTCTGCAAAGATGAAAATACAACTTTTTCGAGAGTGTCTTTCTGCTGGGGTGGGACATATACAGATGGTCACATTTACAAATGCAATTCCATTGAATAAATGAAAATATTACTTACACTAACTGCTTGACCAAGGTTCTACCACTTCTTTTTGCACTGGCCTCCAGACCTCGGGGTGGTCACCATTGCACAGTAATCTTCTGCAAGTTGGTTCCAGCATTTCTTCATTATTTTTGGTTTAACTTTTATTTGACATCTGCTGGTGTCCAGCTCGTGCCATCTGGCCTCAATTACAGTAACCAGGACCTCCACTTCATCCTGTGAAAAATTCTTGGTCCTTGAGCCACATTGCATATTGCAACACCGATTTTTTCCACTCAGAAGAAAAGTTCTCACATACAACTGGATCTTTAAAAATGGCTGAATGCATTGAGCTTGCGCGCCCATACCAGTCACATAGAAAAAGTTTTTTTTCAATTCCCCCGCAGAAGGCAGCCCCCATTTTTCGATGCAGACCTTAGGCTCCACCCCCAAAGCTAAAGGACAGACTATGCGCTGCCAAATTCAAAAATTCAAATGGGGAAAGTTACAAGTTTTTTCGGGCCCCAAAAAATGGACATAACTCTTGAACGACACCAAAAAATGGCATTGGGGAAAATGGAGTCCATAGCATGGTTACAGTACAGAAGGAGGCCATTCGGCCCATCGAGCCCGTGCCGGCTCTCTGCAAGAGCACCTCAGCTAGTCCCTGTTGAGATTTGCTTATCTCTGGTCTTTCAAATAATCAGGTTCAAGTGCAGACCAATATGGTGGGTATATTGGGGTGGGAATTCAGTCGCCCCTCTGTTGCAGCGTTACTCCAGGCAGAGTGGTAAATTTTGTGTCGGGAAACGGTTTGCGTCTCCAGCCACAAAATTCACCAGCTGGGCCCCGAGTGTGGGGTGGAGCGCTAAGGAAGGCGTTCCACATCTCCTTTATGATGCAAGGCCGGCTGAGCAACGGAAAATCCCGAGCTAAAGAGCTGGCCTCGGAGCGCCCCAAGAGAGGCTTCTGTGGGAAAAAAGAAAATCTGAACCACAAACATTCCCAATACTTTACTGACGTCACATCCACATCAATTGCAAAAATAAAAAACAATCACATTTACCTTGGGTAGGCATTCCTTCCCTTACTGCGGCCGGTCCAGCTCAGACTGCCCGCTTTCCCAGGCGGTCCCACTAGGGTGCGCTGTGGGACGCTACGGATCGGGCGCAAATCAAATTTCGAACCAGTGTTGCACACCGGCTCGCCTCTACCAGGCGGTACTGCTCCGTGCCCCCTGCAAACCTGGCACCGAATGTCCCGGCGGAGTGCTGGAAGCTGGTCACCCGCCCAGAAACCCGCCGCCATTACTGCCCCTCTGGGGCAAAAACAGAGGCGGCAAAAGGCTAAAGATTCTGCCCAGTGTGTTCAATCGGAGTTTAGGATGGAATATAACACACTAGTTATACTGCAAAAACATACGACCATGACAAGTAACTGTCATGGTCGAACAACTCTTCTTATTTGTTCTCCTTCTTGTCTCGCATCTCTCTCTCTCTCTCTTCTTGAACAACCCAAAAGTGTCAGACTTAAATCAGCATGGGTTCATTCTCAAAAGAGTGTTCGATCACCTGATCCACTCTTGGGAGCTCCTCGCTCCATGGTCTGCCAAAGGGTTCTTTAGCTCTTCCTTTTATTCTCTTTTTAGGGTTGGGCCGGAGGTAGAATAATGGACAAGACCATTTAACCTATAGACTTTCCCCTTGAAACAAGGTGCCCAATGGGACGGCAAGTTCTTTGTCTAAATCAACATAACAAAAACAGATTATCTGGTCATTATCACATTGCTGTTTGTGGGAGCTTGCTGTGTGCAAATTAGCTGTCGCATTTCCTACATTACAACAGTGACTACACGCCAAAAGTACTTCATTGGTTGTAAAGTGCCTTGAGACGTCTGGTGGTCGTGAAAGGCGCTATATAAATGCAAGTCTTTTTTTTCTTAAACTTGCTGATGAAGACCCTATCTCAAGGAGGGGTCTTCAACCATCACACATCTTTTCTTGCTTATACATTTTAGAAGCCAATCCATCTGGACCCTCTTATCTCATCCTGCCCTCTTCTCCCAAAGCTAGTCTCTTATCTCACTCTGACTTGCCCCCTGCACCCCCCTCCCCGCCACCATCCCCCCTCCCCCCCTTCCCCCGGTCTGGAGTCAGTAGCCCATACACACCAAGCTTGGCCTTCAGACGCTTTCAATCAGAGGCCTCATTGTTCGTATCTGCTTATTATCAGTTATGTATGTTCATGGAGCTGGTGTGTACACTAACTATTTCATTTCGTTATTAAACTATTGTACCATGAAATGTACCATTAAATTCTATTCTGTTCTATTCTTACACACTGGTTTACTTACGCATTTTAGCAAGCAATTCTATTAAACAAACTCCAATTCCTAACTTAGTATTATAATATGGTTATTAGCAATAATGGAAGAAACATAGGTTGGGCCTTCATTGGCCAAATTAAAAATACATTAAACAAAGCCAAACCCCTAACTGACAAGTAACAGACAGCTCAGCCTGACAAGGCCGAGGTCATGCTATGGGCTCCTGTGTGGGATGTTGTGCATCCTCTAACATAACTCATTAAAAACACTGTCTTAAAACAAAACTTACATAGTTTCAGTAAGATATTAACCCTTTACTTTTCCCGAGCAGAAACATACAATTATTTAAACACAGTATCATTCACGTCACAGTTTCATTTGCATAACGATATATTTTTAGGTATCCCTAATTTCTAACAATCCCACTCTTTCCCCGTAGCCCTGCAATTTTTTTTTCCTTCAGGTACTTATCCAATTCCCTTTTGAAAGCCACGATTGAGTCTGCCTCCACCATCCTTTCATGCAGTGCATTCCAGATCCTAAACATGCGCTGCGTAAAAATGTTTTTCCTCATGTTGCCTTTGGTTCCTCTGCCAATCACCTTAAATCTGTGTCCTTTGGTTCTTGACCCTTCCGCCAATGGGAACAATTTCTCTAGATCCCTTATGATTTTGAACACCTCTCTCAAATCTCCTCTGCTCTGAGGAGAACAACCCCAGCTTCTCCAGTCTATCCACGTAACTGAAGTCCCTCATCCCTGGAACCATTCTTTTTTGCCCCCTCTCCAAGGCCTTCACATCCTTCCTAAAGTGTGGAGCCCAGAATTGGACACACTACTCCAATTGAGGCCGAACCAGTGTTTTATAAAGGTTCGTTATAATATCCACGCTTTTGTACTCCATGCCTCTATTTATAAAGCCCAGGATCCCGTATGCTTTAACCACTTTCTCAACTTGCCCTGCCACCTTCAACGATTTGTGCACATATACCCCCAGGTCTCTCTGTTCATGCACCCCCTTTAGAATTGTACCCTTTAGTTTATATTGCCTCGCCTTGTTCTTCCGACCAAAATGTTTCACTTTGTACTTTTCTGTGTTAAATTTCACGTGTCCACCCATTCTACCAGCCTGTCTATGTCCTCTTGAAGTCTATCACTATCCTCCCCACTGTTCACAATACTTCCAATTTTTGTGTCATCTGCAAATGTTGAAATTGTACCCTGTACACCCAAGTCTAAGTCATTAATATATATCAAGAAAAGCAGTGGTCCCAGTACCTACCCCTGGGGAACACCACTGTATACCTTCCTCCAGTCCGAAAACCAACCTTTCAGCAGGAGATTGACAGAAACCACAGGAACAATGTTGGAGGCCCAGTTGTGCCAGATCTCTACCATTTCCTGAAGCTCCTGATGACCTCGTAGGGCCAAGGGTAGGGCTAGTGGCAGACACACCCGATGTTCCTACTCTAGAGACTCATTGGTGGCCAGTATGTTGAGTGATTAGATTCGGACCTCCACAGAAAAGGAATGACTTGCATTTATATAGCACCTTTCACAACCTCAGGATGTCCCAAAGCGCTTTACAGCTAATTAAGTTCTTTTGAAATATAGCCACTGCTGTAGTGTGGGAAACGCGGCAGCCAATTTGCACACAGCAAGGTCCCGCAAGCAGCAAAGTGATAATGACCAGATAATCTGTTCTAGTGATGTTGGTTGAGGGACAAATATTAGCCAGGACATCCCTGCTCTTCTTCAAAATAGTGCCATGGGATCTTTTACACCACCTGAGAGGGCAGACAGGGCCTCGGTTTAACATCTCATTCAAAAGACGGCACCTCCGACAGTGCAGTACTCCCTTAGTACTGCACTGGAGTGTCAGCCTAGATTTTGTGTTCAAGTTGCTGGAGTGGGGCTTGAACCCACAACTACAAAAGCAAAATACTGCGGATGCTGGAATTTGGAATCAGGTCAGGCAGCGTCTGTGGAGAAGAAGCAGAGTTAACGTTTCGGGTCGACGACCCTTCGTTAGAACTGGAGAGTGTTCGAAAAGAACAGATTCTTAACAAGCACTGAAAAGGGGAGGGGAAGAAAGAACAAAAGGGAAGGTCTGTGATAGGGTTGGAAGATAGGAGAGATAAGAGAGACAAAAGGGATGATGGCCCAAATTCAAATGGGAATGGCAGGAGTTAGAAAAACATGAGTCAAGATAGGGTGTGAATGGTGGGATAATGACCAGCTCCCATTGGAGACAAGGAGCAAACAAGAAAGAAACAGGCTCTGAGGGGGGAGGAAGGGAGCCAAAGATTGGCAGCGGTTACGCTCTGAAATTTTTGAACACGATGTTAAGTCCAGAAGGCTGTAAAGTGCCTAAACGAAGGAATGATTTGCAGCATTTTCTGTTTGAACCCACAGCTGCCTGTCTCAGAGGTGAGAGTGCTACCACTGAGCCATGGCTGACAAAGACAGAAAGGACCATGGCTGGGTAGGTGTTGGGCCTGGGCAAGCCCTCCCATGGGCAAGCAGGTGCTGGAGATTCCACCAGTCATGCGCAGGTGGGTGTCAGAGACCTATGTGAATGAGATATCCTTCCGCTGACCCTGCAAGCTCCGGCAGCGACAGGCACCATATGACAGGGGCCATATCTTTGGTGGATCTTTTGTTAGCAGGTTGCAGGTTCAAGTCCCACTACAACTACTTTTAGCTGTATCAGTAATCAAGTGCCTCCCTGATTAAAAGGGGGGCACACTTCAAAAACTTTCCAAGTGCCCCCTTGTTTTTTCTTTGTTTTTTTGAGGGCACTAGAAACACAAATTATACAAATGCCCCCTGGCTAAAAGGTGTGTGGGGTGGGGGGAGGGGGGCACTAAAACCGACAACTTAAACAAATTAAACTTTGGCAGTAACTTAAATCAAATTCAAATTTGGTTGCTGGGGGTGATGATGCACTCCAGTCCCTCCGGCGCCCACCTCTCGCGGAAGGCCGCGAGCGTACCGGTGGACACCGCATGCTCCATCTCCAGGGACACCCTGGCTCGGATGTAAGCGCGGAAGAGAGGCAGGCAGTCGGGCTGAACGATCCCCTCGACCGCCCGCTGCCTGGACCGGCTGATGGCCCCCGTGGCCGTGCCCAGGAGCAGTCATACGAGGAGGCCTTCCGACCTGCCCGCTCCCCTCTGCACAAGGTGTCAAGTTCCACTACAACCATAATCTAGACTGGCACTTCAGGGTAGTACTGTGGGAATGCTGCATTGTCAAAAGTGTCATATTCTAATGAGACATTCAATGGATGTCTCATCTAATTGCTCAGCTGGATGTAAAAGATCCCATGGCAATGTTTGAAAAGGAACAGATCTCCTGGTCAACTCTTCTCCTTCAGCTGTGACTCAGTGGGTAGCACACTCGCCTCTGAGTCAGAGGGTTGTGGGTTCACGTCCCACTCTAGGGACTTGAGCACAAAAATCTAGGCTAACACTGCAGTGCTGAGGGAGAGCTGCACTGTCGGAGGTGCTGTCTTTTGGATAAGAAGTAAAATCGAGGCCCTGTCTGCTCTCTCAAGTAGACGTAAAAGATCCCATGGCGCTATTTCAAAGAAGAGCAGGGGAGTTATCCCCGGTGTCCTGGCCAATATTTATCCCTCAATCAACATCACTAAAACAGATTATCTGGTCACTATCACATTGCTGTTTGTGGGAGCTTGCTGTGCGCAAATTGGCTGCTGCGTTTCCTACATTACAACTCCAAAAGTACTTCATTGGCTGTAAAACGCTTTGAGACATCCGGTGGTTGTGAAAGGCGCTATACAAATCCAAATCTTTTCTTTTTCAACAAACACCAGCTAAAACAGGTCATTATCTGCTCATTCAGTCCTTTGTGTTTGAGGGACCTTGCTGTGTGCAAATTGGCTGCCGTGTCTGCCTACATAACAACAATAACTGCACTTCAAAAACATTCCATTGATTCTAAAGCACGTTGGGATATCCTGAAGATGTAATACATCATTTTTTAAAATGTTTTCAGGTACCTTTATTTCTTACTCTCGATATATTTTGCTTCTGTCTTTCCAACTACTGTTGTTGAGCAGCCCTGGTTTCTTCGGCCGCAGAGAGTGTCCTCGCTTGCTCCAGATAATTTAGAGAATAATCACAGCTTGCGCAGGATGTGAAGGCCTTGGACAGAGAGCAGAAAAGAATGGTTCCAGGGATGAGGGGCTTCAGTTATGTGGATGGACTGGAGAAGCTGGGGTTGTTCTCCTTAGAGCATTGATGGTTGAGAGGAAATTTGATCGAGGTGTTCAAAATCATAATTAACAGAGAACCCTTTTCATATTACTTCAGCCTCTTGTTCTATCCTGTGCTTTCACAAGATCCTCCTTATCTTTGGAATGCAGCAGAATAACATCACATTAGACTTTGAGGCTTCAAACGCAGAACAAATTTATTAAACAGTAAAAGAACAAGCAAATAGCAGCAGTAAAACAACTTCTATTTTTACAGTCGTTGTTAAGTTTAGCCAGCTCTGTATACGTAGTAAAAAATAATATAGTTCACAACTGCTATGCTAAACTATGGTATGAGCAGCGGCCTCATTAGGCGCAAGGATGGCACAAGGCATTCACTCCAATCCAGGCGAGATCCAATTCCCAGGCCTAGGTGTTGCTTAAGAACAATAAAAATGTTTGTGCATTGTACAGCTGTAGTTCCAACAACATATGTATTTCATTTTTTCCCCCTGTGCACAGAGTTTATGCTGATTTAAAACAAATTTGATGTATAGATGGTGCAGTCATGAGGTTAATGATTAAAACCATTATGCTTAATTAACATTCTTTTTAATAATTGATGAAATCGAGGCAAATTTACAAAAGCTTACACATTTATAGCATCTTTCACCTAATGAAATGTCACAAGGTGCTTTACCTGCCGACTGTATCGGCAGGGCCCAGGTACAGAGGAGTGAGAAACATAGAAAATAGGTGCAGACCATTCGGCCCTTCGAGCCTGCACCACCATTCAATAAGATCATAGCTGATCATTCACCTCAGTACCCCTTTCCTGCTTTCTCTCCATACCCCTTGTTCCCCTTAGCCATAGGGCCATATCTAACTCCCTCTTGAATATATCCAATGAACTGGCATCAACAACTCTCTGTGGCAGGGAATTCCACAGGTTAACAACTCTCTGAGTGAAGAAGTTTCTCCTCATCTCAGTCCTAAATGGCCTACCCCTTATCCTAAGACTATGTCCCCTGGTTCTGGACTTCCCCAACATTGGGAACGTTCTTCCCGCATCTAACCTGTCCCATCCCGTCAGAATCTTATACATTTCTATGAGATCCCCTCTCATCCTTCTAAACTCCAGTGAATAAAGGCCCAGTTGATCCAGTCTCTCCTCATATGACAGTCCAGCCATCCCTGGAATCAGTTTGGTGAACCTTCGCTGCACTCCCTCAATAGCAAGAACGTCCTTCCTCAGATTAGGAGACCAAAACTGAACACAATATTCCAGATGAGGCCTCACTAAGGCCCTGTACAACTGCAGTAAGACCTCCCTGCTCCTATACTCAAATCCCCTAGCTATGAAGGCCAACATACCATTTGCCTTCTTCACCGCCTGCTGTACCTGCATGCCAACTTTCAACGACCGATGAACCATGACACCCAGGTCGGGGCGGATGAGCAGTGACTGTTTGTGGCGAGATGCGGTGAATGTTTATGGCGGAGGAACGGCGAGAGATCGTGGTGGAGGTAAGACAGATGAGGGTGCAGGGCCCAGAGGAGGCGAGAGCTCGGGCAGCACGGGCCAGCCCACACTGCGATATGTGCGCGCACTAGGTCCGTGAAGCAGAGCAGGTCTCCAATCATCTTGGGTAATCCTTGCCACTGGACCAAGATCTAGCTCTGTCAAGCCCGTGTGGTGGCTGGTGTGCAACAGTCACCACAAGTTAAAAAAATCCACGCACAGGCATCTTCCACCTCCTCAACTGGAGTTCAGGACTGGAACATCGGGTCCTTCATCGAAACATCTGTGAACTCGTGGAAGCAAGTCATCCTCGTTCGAGGGACCGCCTATGATGATGATGATGAGCGATATCCTTTTAAACCAGTTATTTTCTTTTTCCTTCCCTCTATGGAAGCTAGCTGGTCTAATTATTTTGAACTGTAATGTAAATGGGCCAGTAGCAGCCAGAAAATGGCATCGCATTACTGACGGCCCTGGTTACACTGGCCTTCCTGGTAGGGGTCATTTAATTGGGCCGCCAGATCATCTGCCTATTTCAAGCCGAAGTGATTATCTGCACGAACATTTGTGCGTCCTTCTGTGCATGTGCACGGTAGACCCCCGCCCCTTTTTGCACAGCGCGCTCGATCCGGTCGGACATGCACAGTGCGATATATAAGGAAGCTGGAAGAGGGGCCGAGCCACGTTGCCGAGCCTGGAGCTGCTGCCATTGCTGCTCGACCTGAGCCTGCTACTGGAGCTTTTGGGTTATCTTTAGAAAATCAAAGACTGCACTAAAGGAGCCTCCAGGACTTTTAACGTTGAATATCGCTATTTCAAGCGGGAGGCTACTTGTAACATTGGGGTCCATTGAGGTACACAGGACACTGATTACAATTTGGAGTTACAAATGGGCAGAGCGTGTGCTGCATAGACTCTGCCCATTTCTACTCGTGTTAAACGGCCCAGCCAGCCTCCTGCTCCACAAAAATATTCCGGCTCGCTTTCGGCCAATGATGTAGTCCGCCCAGATCCTTTCCACTCCCCCTGGCCAAGAATGGTTTGGAGCGTGCAGCTCGCTGGACCTGTACAAATGATCCAGGTCTCAAAACAGCAAGGCCTCGTGGCAGCAACAACCGGTGGGCAGTAACCCACTGTCTTCAAAGATTGTAGTGTTTTTCTCTTCATCTCTGTGGTCCTTTTTGTAAATTGGTTGCTGTAACATATCTTTCTATCCTTTTCTTTTGTTCCCCTATATTTTTCTTTCTTCCACATAAAGCCCAGGGATATGAGAGTAGTTTTTTTCACTTGTGCCACAACCACGGGCAAAGAGTTGGGTGGAGGGGGAGATGATGGGTTTTAACTGAGGGTGGAAGACTGGGAGATAACCCATGCAGTAAAATGTGAGGATATACGTTCCTCTCATCCTGCCCACAAGTTGCGCCAATGCATTTGTGAAAGTACTCTATTAACTCTACGAGGCCCCAGCGTTTTTCATCCTTCAACCTTTTGTCTCCCTTTCCCTCTCCTCCTGGTGAAGACAGTGAATCTTTGCTGGGGTACAGTTTCACAGGTGACCTGTGCCTCGCTCAGATGAGCATTCTTCACAATGACTCTCAGCAAGCTATTCGATCTGGGGAAAAGTGGGGCCATCACAGTTCAATTCTATCCTCATCCAATGACGACATACAAGCACTTCCAGATGGCATAGCTGGATAGGAATCAGGAGCAGGGGATTTTCGCCTCCTGAGAGGCACTGCGGCCAACTGTAGAACTCTCACTGCTGCCCCAGCTGAGTTTGACTTTCAACAAAGATTGGGGGACCGAACCTCAACCTTCCTGCTCTTTGCCACTCTGCCTCTCTATCAAAACTGGCCGAACCTCAACGAAGACTCCTGAGTTGATAGTTTTACAACAAGGCTTCCCCTACTGTTGGAATAACCCTCCCTCCAGAGCGCTTGTCTCTTTCTCTGGCTGTCATGAGAAAAAAACATTACAATTGCCACATGTGACCAGCTCAGTAAAAATAGGCGAAACACAGGAGACTGCAACCTCACACACGATGCTCCCAAATGTCGCGGTCGCTGGTAGAACCGATGAAATTGACAGTCATCAAGACTGGGGAAATTAAGTCATTTCTCAACACATGCAGGGGATGTGAAAATGAATGAAATGACAAGTCCCACACCCAGCTATATTTCTATTAGTCTTTCCATCAGTTATTAGCAGCAGTTTCCACAACAGTTTTATCACCACAGACATCAGCAACCAAGCTCAGAATCCTCCCACCGTTTGGATTAAATGATCACATTATCTTTACCAAATATTTACCCTCATACTGTCTTATTTGTTCTGCTACTCCTTCCTTTTCTCCTTCCATTTTCTTGATGTGTACCTAAACACTTCCCTCTTTGCTCATTACCATGTCTTCTGTATACTCGCTGCTTATTTGTCAGCCTCTGTTTGTCATTGTTGTCTCCTTCAACCCCTTCAGTACTTCATTTTTCAGCTTATTTCACACTTTGCACTGTCACCTTTCTTGCCGCGTTTAATCACTCTGTGCTCTGCTTCATCTCCCTGTTCACTTTCCTTTAGATTATATAGACTGTTTCATAAGTTTGACTTGAGGACTGTTAAGCAGGCACACATAGCTCAATGTCAATGGCCAAGCAGCTGGTGAAACTAGTCTGTAGCTTTTTTTTCTTATAGAGCACCCTTTTGTCATTTTAATGGCAATATGTTTATTCTAGGTACTTATGAAATCAAGAACATGCTGCTTTGTTTACACTGCAGCCACATCAGGGCATTTCAGATAAGGAGAGAACTGAACCATAAACTACTCAGTAGCATTAGCTCTATGAAATTTCCATATAAGGACGAGCAGTGATGAAGCTTTCCATGTTGAATGGATTTGGGTTTATCCAAATTTGTCAAGCGCAGATTATCCTGGACTTTGGATGACACATGCTGGTTGGTTCAGGTAAATGCAGCCTCTGGTTTATTAAGCACAGATGCATTTGTTTTTCTCTTAGTTTTTAAAATTTGTGGTTAAGGTTCACTGAGCAAACACCACCTGTGGACAAGAGGACAGCCAGCAAACTGCTAATCCCATTCTTTCGCCAATCCCCTGAGAATGCACTCCAGCAATGACTTGTCCTCTAGCTGGTCTCCAGTCGTCTTGGTTAATCTTTGCCACTGGACCAAGACCTAGCTCTGTCAAGCCCATGTGGTGGCTGGTGTGCAACGGCCACCACACCTTAAAAATATCCACACACAGGCATCTTCCACCCTTTGAGATTTAGCTCGGGATCTGGAATATTAGGTCCTTCATTGAAACACCACTGAACCTTTTAGCGTGGAAGCAAGTCATCCTCGATTCGAGGGACTGCCTATGACGATGATGTCCTCTATTCCCCCTCTCCCCGCAAGGAGACATCTAGACTGTTCAGGCCTTGCTACAGAGTAGCTGAGGTCAGCAGAGTGGCAGACTGAATCCATCTCCCTTCACTTCATGACGCAGTGCATTGGTCCCATGCCACCCAGCGTACAGCGTTAAAAACTTCATGCTAACTAAGGGTTAATGTGAAGATGTGCAATAGGTAGTGCAGGAATTTAATGGTGTGCTTAAATTGACTTTGGGATTTGGTGATCTAAAGTGTAATTGACTTTGTTCCTGATCATCTAAAGAAATATGGAGCAAGTCAGAGGTCCCGTTTTTCAGATGAGACGTTAAACCAAGGCCCCGTCTGCTCTCTCAAGTGGACATAAAAGATGCCATGGCACTATTTTGAAGAAGCGCGGGGGAGTTATCCCTGGTGTTCTGGCCAATATTTATCCCTCAAACAACATTGCAAAACAGATTATCTAGTCATTATCACATTGCTGTTTGTGGGAGCTTGCTGTGCACAAATTGGCTGCCGCATTTCCCACATTACAACAGTGACTACACTCCAAAAGTACTTCATTGGCTGTAAAGCGTTTTGAGACGTCCGGTGGTCGTGAAAGACACTTTATAAATCCAAGTCTTTATATTCAATATTCATGGGTTGCCAGAACACTTAGTGAGTGATAATATCACGTCATGGTGTCATCATATCACATGTAGCAGACTAGTCATAACACGAACAAAGCCTTGAATAATTTACAACACATTCCACATAATAATGTCGAACTGGCAGAGTCCAGAATGAAGTGCCATGTCTCGGACTCACATCGTGTAGCTATGAGCCAAGCAGTGTCCATTCCTCGGCCGCTAAATGGTCTCTGAAACAATGTTCCCGTTAAGCTGCACGGCCGCACGGTGGTCTGGAGGTTCCGCGGTTGCCTCTCGCCAACTTTTACAAGGGAGAAACCGTGCGTGAAAGTTTGAATGGGCCACACAGCCAGTTAAAGGAGCTCCACACTCAAAAATAAATGTCATGGAACATTGCTCCTAAGCATCCCGCATGGCAGGGAGGATGCACATGCTCATTACAAGCTGGAACTGCGCTGCCCGCCTTATTGGTAATGGCCACAAAAAAAAAATCGGTGTGCAGTGCCCGTGCCTGACAGAGGCATTCGCACCTTTGCATATGCAAATAAGGGGTCTAATGCATGTTTGAGGTCCGCACTGCAAGATTAGTTTGCCCTGACGTAGGTGGTGCCAGCGTCGGCTGCACTCAGGAAAACCAGATGTTGAAGGGATCGCTGCAGGCCAGAACTAACAAGAAAAGTTTCTAAAAAGTACTTACCTAAATGTGGAGCCAGGAAGAGCAGGAGTATTCCTCCCAACCCCATATTCAAATAATGTGGGCTGCAGCAAGCCACCGCTGCCCCTCCTCCGATCATTGCTCTCCCTGCCCCCCCCTCCTCCGCCAATCACTGCCACTGCTGTCCTCCACCAATCACTGCCACCGCTGCCCCTCCTCCAATCATTGCTATCCCTGCCCCCCTCCAATCACTGCCACCGCTGTCTCTCCACCAATCACTGCTATCCCTGCCCCTCCCTCCGCCAATCACTGTCACCGCTGCCCCTCCACTAATCACTGCCATCGCTGCCCCTCCTCCAATCACTACCACCGCTACCCCTCCACCAATCACTGCCATCACTGTCCCTCCACCAATCACTGCCATTGCTGCCCTTCCACCAATCACTGCTATCCCTGCTCCTCCCTCCGCCAATCACTGCCACCGCTGCCCCTCCTCCAATCACTGCCACCGCTACCCCTCCACCAATCACTGCCATCACTGTCCCTCCACCAATCACTGCCACTGCTGCCCCTCCACCAATCACTGCCACTGCTGCCCCTCCTCTAATCACTGCCATTGCTGCCCTTCCACCAATCACTGCTATCCCTGCTCCTCCCTCCGCCAATCACTGCCATCGCTGCCCCTCCTCCAATCACTGCCACCGCTGCCCCTCCCCCCCCCCCCCACTGCCCCCTGCTGATCATCGCTCCGAACCCCGCTGATTGCCACCACTATTCACCCCTGCCCATTGCTGCCTCTACCAACCCATCGCCCCCCCCCCCCCATCCCACAACTATCTCCCAACCCAGTCGCCTTTCCTTCCTCATCTATTTGAGGGCCGCTGCAGAGCTAGCATCAGCCCAATCTTCAATCGCGCCTTGCCTGAAGCTCTTAGCAGCTCACCGCCTCGATGTAAATGTGGGCCAAGGCCCAATAAGTGCCCGAGGCCTCAGTATTCAGGCGCAGGAATTGTTCCTTACACCCCTCCTGTGCCCCCCCCAAAATTTCTAGGCCATTATGTACTAAACGTCACTTCGGACGTAGGCAATTCTATTCCTTACCAAAAATGGGGATAAAACCAACCTTCGCATTTCATGAGTAGCAGACATAAACTAAAAATAGAAGTCGCCAGATGTTTGCTTGCTCTGAAACTGAAACCACAACTGCTTGCTATTTTTAAAGTAATATATGCAGTATTTCACATGCATTAACTTATGTCTTTTAGTAACATCTACAGAGTTCCACATGGACACAGACGACACCCAGCTTTACCTCTCCACCACCACACTCGATCACTCCACTGCCTCCAAGCAGGGAATAATTGGACTGGTGCACGCAGATGTAATCAGTCCACAATTTAAAGTAATACATTTGCGTTTATATAATACTTTGATGTTGAGATTCTCTACAGTACAGGCGAAGGAACTGGAGGACAGAGTTGCAAAGAGCCTATTTACTAATACAACTGATGACAAGCACTTTATAAATTACAGTCTAGCTTTGCTACATATTAAAAGAGTGTAGCATGAGGCAGGTTCTGTTGAGGTATAAAACAGACTTTATACCGATATTAAAAGGAAATATTTTGCTGTTCTGTATCAATTTGACAATAAGCAGGTTTTGAGAGCAAGTATGTGAGCTCCAATGTCATCATAAGTATACCATCCTCCATTGTCGTGCCTGCTTATTGTGGGCAGGTACAGCAGGAGCGGCGAGGTCGGGGCGAAGGAGCGGCGAGAGAATGTTGAGGGACGTGATCGGGGCCCAGGAGAGGCGAGAGTTCAGGGCCCAGAAGAGGCGAGGGCTCGGGGCATCACGGGCCAGCCCACACTGCGATATGTGTGCGCACTAGGTCCATACAGCACAGCTGGTCTCCAATCGTCTTGGTTAACCCTTGCCACTGGACCAAGGCCTAGCTCTGTCAAGCCCGTGTGATGGCTGGTGTGCAACAGTCACCACATGTTAAAAAATCCACACACAGGCATCTTCTACACTTCAGGATGTAGTTCGGGATCTGGGATATTAGGTCCTTCATTGAAACACCTGTGAACTCATCCCTTTTCGGAGTGGGAGCAAGTCATCCTCGCTTCGAGGAACTGCCTATAATGATGATGATGATTCCCTTAGTTCTACTGTTAGAACATTTATCATTGCTGCCCTCTAGTGCACGGCCAAATAACGGCATCAGGACAGAGGATAAATTAACCCCTGTGAAATAAATAATGAGCATTATTTTAAAATCCGATTCAAACCAGCAAATACTGTTCCTCTTAACATTATCCATCACAAACAATGGGACGGAATTTGTTGGGGAAAATACCCGGCGTCACACACCGTTATTAATGTGCAAATCGGCCAGTAAGTTCAGGGGATTAAGAGATACACCGTGAGATACGAATTTCCAGAACTTGCTGGTTGATTTAAGCTGGTTCAAAGTTTGCTTCGTGCAAACAGCATCTCGCCCTTAGCCAGCTCGTTATTTTGAAAAACTTACTGGATTTACACGCTGTCCCGGATTCTGCGGTCAGTGGTGAATGAATGGCAACAGCCTGGAACTTGCGGTGATTACAAAGCCAAAACACGCAGCGCCCTCTAAAGGGGAGCAAACAACTGTATAACTCCTTAACCAATCAGATTGAAGAATCCTTACTGAGACCCGTAGGCCCCGATATTAACTCGGAGGAGTGTTGTAGGCTGGGGGGCGGGGGCGGGGCGGGGGGGGGGATGCTGGGGTGGGGAGGGGGGTCCCGATATTGCGTGGGAAACTCGGATGTAAGTTCAATGCATCAGTCAGTGGTATTTTAACACAGCCAGCTCATTATTATTTTACTTACGGGTTTGATGACGATAGCGTGGTGTGATAAGGACCCGCATGACGCAATCTCAACTCCAATATTTAAAGGGCCAATCTAAAGATGGAAATGTGAGGTGTTTGGAATTGGAAGCAAGAGAGGAAGACATTGACAATGGCTTCAGTATGCTCAAAGGCTGCATCCCGCTTCAATGATACCTTCCTTGATGTGCTGCTGGGAGCTGGGAGGTGTCAGAGGAAGATACTCATCCATAGCAATGGGAGGAATAAACCTGCCACAAAGAAGGCGTGACTGGAGGTGGCCCAGGAGCATTATGCCACGCTCATGGATTCAGTGCATGAAGTGCTTCAATGACCTAACTAGATCAGGAAAGGCGAGTACAGTTGCATATTCACCTACATCCTGCTGTTTGCATCACCCCACCACTTCACTCTGCCTTGTCAAGCCTACTCCATCACATCACTCATCACAACCACTTACTTTGCAAGCGTACCCATCATTCTCTTTCGATGTAATTCCTCACATCCCCATCTATCCATCCACCACCACCACTCACCCTCCTTATGCAATTTGATACCTTTCACACTCACCAAATGCTACTGCATGCATCGAGCGAACACATGCCATTGCAGTCACTCATTGTTTTTTTCTTTCTTCCGTTGCAGGAGAAGTGAGCACAGAACACAAGGGAAAGGGAGAGAGCTGGAGGTGGTCCTCCACATATTTCGCAGCGAACAACTTCGGAGGAGGAAACGCTGGAGATCAGTGTTTCAATACCTCTGGCCATCGGAGATGGAGAGACTTGAACCTCGCAGGTACCTGGTGACAATTAAATATTAGTGACTCACATGTCATACAACACTCAGTCATGCTGACTTGATTTCAACAGCGAGTGAAATATGATCATCTTCATAATGATAAGTTGCAATATACTTACTGGTACACTCATAATAAAAGATGAAACTGAGTACTGTGTACAATGAGCAAGTGTGACCTTAGCTCCTTTAATAAGACTCCAGAGTGCAGGTACCTCGTGGGTGGCCTGCTTATATACTGTTGGGATCCCTAGGGACTCCAACAGGTGGGCCCTCTGGTGGTCAGGTGTCATGCAGGTTACACAGAGTTAAATACATTATACTTACCTTGACAGTACTAATTCATATCTTTTCTCTCTGCCAGGGCTTTCATGCGTGCAGCTGGAGTCCATGGACCACACAAATGATGAATCCTCAGAGGGGCTGTGGGCCGCTGACTGGGAGATTCTGGGTATGTCTCCGGCAGAGCCTTGGAAGGATCCGGAGGCAGAAAAAGTTGAGGGCAGTGGTCACTTAAGACAGCCACAATTAGCTGAAGATCTCTGCCACCACCTGACAAAACAACCCGAGCCTCTTGAAACACTATTGTTTGGACATGTCAAGGAAAGGCAGCTTCTGCCTGTACACCCTGTGTAGTGGCTCCTGTGAGCTGCATCTCTTTGCTGCTCTCCTCTTTGCTGTCCAGCTGCAGGTCTCCCAACAGCAGACTGGTACTGGCCATACTGCTCCTCGTCCGAGGTCCAACCTAAGGGCACCCATCCTGATCTGATTCAGAAAACCTCCAAAGTGTAGAAAGTAAAAGTACAGTGAACAAACTCTTTCCCACTAGTAGGTAAGAAAGCAGCTGTGATTACTCTGTATTTGAGTATAGGAGCAGGGAGGTCTTACTGCAGTTGTACAGGGCCTTGGTGAGACCACACCTGGAGTATTGTGTGCAGTTTTGGTCTCCTAATCTGAGGAAGGACATTCTTGCAATTGAGGAAGTGCAGCAAAGGTTCACCAGACTGATTCCCGGGATGGCAGGACTGACATATGAAGAAAGACTGGATCGACTAGGCTTATATTCACTGGAATTTAGAAGAATGAGAGGGGATCTCATAGAAACATATAAAATTCTGATGGGATTGGACAGATTAGATGCAGGAAGACTGTTCGCAATGTTGGGGAAGTCCAGAACCAGGGGTCACAGTCTAAGGATAAGGGGTAAGCCATTTAGGACCGAGCTGAGGAGAAACTTCTTCACTCAGAGAATTGTGAACCTGTGGAATTCTCTACCACAGAAAGTTGTGGAGACCAGTTCGTTAGATATATTCAAAAGGGAGTTAGATGTGGCCCTTACAGCTAAAGGGATCAAAGGGTATGGAGAGAAAGCGGGAATGGGGTACTGAAGTTGCATGATCAGCCATGATCTTATTGAATGGTGGTGCAGGCTCAAAGGGCCAAATGGCCTACTCCTGCACCTATTTTCTATGTTTCTATGTTTCTATTTATTACAGCATTTCCATGTATTTTAATTAGACCCCTCAATTACCGTTGTGTTCTCACTTTGCTTTCACTGGCGAGTTTCAGGAATCCAGTGGTTACGACGTTAATCTTAACCTGTGTTGAAATATTGCTCCAATTGAGCATATGTTAATGGGCAACCCACCTCTCCCAAGGGGGTTGCAGAGGATCAGCCTAATGCGCTTGAGTTAAACGCAGAAGTCGTCGGCTTGGAGCTGGCTTTCCAACGTACTGGCATTTTTGCCAGATTTAACCCACCACCCGCATCCAAACCAATGCGTTCCTCCAGGTTAAATCCCATCCCTCCGCTGAGTCTGAAACAGGAAGTGCAAATTCGAATAGTTAATTCAATGCCAAATTATGTACAGAATGCGAAATAGAGGGAGAGAAAGAAAATTGGGATTAACAGCGAGAGATAAAAGAGACAAAAAAAAGTTATGAACAGTTTTATTGAAATTTAACATTTTTTAAAAATCTCCAACAATACTTAAAATCTGAAGTAAAGAGTCCATAGTTTTCAGTGCCAGAGAGGTTGTCTGGCAGTAATTAACACTTATGTCCTTAAAAATTCATTTACACTTGAATGGACAAACCCTGACTTTTTCTGGCGTGTTTAGTGGGTATCTATCATGTAAGTACCTCAACTTCATGCCCTTCCGTATATTTGAATGGCGAGTCTCTTGGTGAAATATTGGTATAGCAAAGCTTTTGGAGGAGCAGGGCAACTCAGATCGCAATTTCCTAGTTTCTGCTTTTAATTGTGCATGTGTGGTCGCCAAAGTTGCTGTCCGATTGACTCTTTAATAACAGTAGTGTTGTTAGCCTCACCGTTATTTTTACGGGAAAATCTAATCATTAATTACCCATTAAACGTGCCACTGGAAAGTTAAGTGTACTAATCAATAACATTAAGTACCCTTTTAACAACATGATAATTGTTAATGACTGGCAATCAACCTCTCTGGCCCAGAAAGTGAACTATTTAAACTGTGGAGTCTCATTCCTTCAAGTAGTGAATTGTTGTTGAAGATTTTAAAAACGTCAAGTTTAAAATGTTTTAAAATTCTTACTTTTCCTTTCTGTCTCTATTTATTCTTTCTCTTAATCCAATTTTTCTTTTACTCTCTTCATTTCTCTTTCTGTATCTGATTTTACTCTAATTCACACACTCTAATTCACCCTCCTTCTCAGTCGTTCCTTTGTTTATTTCTCAATCCTTAAACCTCATTAGTTAAGAGGATACACTGTTGGTCCTATCATTCACTAAGATCCCAGATACCCGATTGCCATTGCCATGCTGTCAGCAGCTCGCACTGCCAGCAATTTATGAGGCAAAACTGTTTTGAACTGAAGGGTGCAGGAAAAAGTCGAACTAATGGCGTACGCTATGAGATGTCCTGCTCCAGCAAGTTCGAGCCCAATAATTTTGATTGTCTTCAACCTCTTTCTGTCGCCCCTTCCACCCTCACCTCTAAAGCTAGGTTTGAAGAACATAAGCATCCATGCAGCTGTTTCAGCCACTGCCATCTCATTCCCTGCTCCCCCAGCCCCTTCGCTAACCCCAGCCCCAACCCCTAATCACCCTGTAGTTTCTTCCCATTTCCACCACTGCCATCTCCAAGATTATTTCTTCTGTAAGATCCACCTCCTACTCCCTTGATCCCCTCTCCATCCAACTCTTGAGCACTCAACTATCTTTCCTTGGCCCAATGCTTGCTGATATCATGAATAGTTGCCTTTTCAGGCATTTTCCTCCTCCAATTCACAATCACTGCCAAGACCACCCGACTCAAGTATCCAACTCCTTGTCCTCTTCAGTTCCTGATCCAATTCCAGCCTCCACTTCTTTTCCCAATATATTGTCACCCCAATTCTGTCATCACCTCTCCTACAACTCCCTGTGTAAATCCCTTCACTCTGTCTTCTGTCACTCCCACGGCACCAAGGATTGGGTCAAATTCCCCAATAATATTCCCTGGGACTATGACCATGGTGAATTATCCCTCCTTGACCTCTCCACAGCGTCCAGCCTGGTTGATTACATCATCTTTCTCCACCACTTCTCCACCGGTGGTCCACTTCCATGGAGGTTTCCCTGTGTGGATCCACGCCGACATGTCTCAATGCAGCCAGTACATCTCCAGCAATGGCTTGTCTCCCGTCTCCCACACAGTCACCTCTGAGAAATAAATCCTATCCTCGGCCTCTCCCTTTCCTTACTCACATATTGCTCCTCAGTGATATTCTCCATCGGTGTGAGGTTGGTTTCCAGATGTTAGCTGACCAATGTTCCCTGTAGGCTGCACTATGTTCTGAACGGCCTGTCTCTTTCAATGCGCGGTCCCTTTAAACTTCTGCGGCTTTCCAATGTAAAAGTTTGTGAACGGCCTGCGTGGGAACTTGCAGTTCACTGCACAGCCGCCCACTCAAGCAGCTTAGAGGCAGCAATGACGCTGACAATAGTTGGCTCTACATTTCCAAACCTGTTTGACTCCAAAACTGCCCTTGTGCTGCCTGCCAGACATCAACTACTAAATGATCACCTGTGACAGGGACTGTGGTTCTCGTATTGGACTGTGCAGCCACCTAAGAACTCATGTTAAGAGTGGAAGCAAGTCTTCCTCGATTCTGAGGGACTGCCTATAATGATGACTAGATGATCAAGAATTTCCTTCAAATAAACACTGGCTGAAGCCATTTTATTTGTATCCCATTAAAAAAAACACATAGCCTTACCACTGATTCCATCTCCCCCCCTCCACCGACTATTTGCTGAGGCTGCAACAGATAATGCACAACTTCAGTGTCCGACCTGGCTCACAGTCTTGAAACTCCATCTCCAAGCTACTATGAAGATTGCTTCCTTCCACCTCCACAACATTGTCTGCTCTACTTCCACAACATAGCCCAAGTCCTTATCCATGCCTTTATCACTCGTCTCGATTTCTCAAATATCCTGTTAGTTGACCTCCATAAATTCCAATTCAACTAAAATTCTGCTTCTCTCTTCCTGTCCTGCACAAAAATCTGTTTGCTCATCACCCAAATTCTTGCCAAGCTGTGTTGGCTCCCGATCCTTCAACAGATTCCTTTCAAAATCGTTTACAAATCCCTCCATCACCTCACTGCATTTAATCTCCATAACTTTCTCCATTCATATATCCTGTCCCAAATCTTTTGTTCCTGCAACCCTTGCTTCCTATGCATTCCCCTCCCTCCATTCCACTATTAGTAGCAATGTTTTTAGCTGCTTTTTCCCTTCTCTCTGAAACTCTTTCCCTAATCTCCTCCACCACATTCCTACACTGCCAACCTTTAAACACCTTCTCAACAGCTATAGCTACAGCAAAAACGACACCTGGTAAAACATAATAGAACAGCAAAAAACTGAATCTAACTTTTATTCAAATGCGAGGGCACTCAAACCAAGCTGCATTAGACACTGTTTGAAATGAACATAAATATAATGAGTTCTGCTAAAAACAAATCTGAACATTGTAATATATTTTTTAAGTTCAGTAAAAGTAGTATTATTCCACACATTAAGACGGCAGATAATATCTACTATAATATGAACAAATCTGTAATTGGGATCTGGTCCCTGATGGGCAGAGGCCTAAAGCATAAAACTGTCTCCAATTCAACACCAATTGGCAATCTCGCTCATAGAGGCCACAGAATGCATAGTCTGGGAAATGGAGAAATGTGCAAAGGGATGCTTATCTGAGTTTTGGATTTAGCCATACATTGGGGCAGAGTGAAGGGAATTAATTCTGCAGCTGGATGTTATTATGTATGTAAACTTTACCAATGTGTAAGACTTGCCACCAGGGGGTGCACCTGTTGGAGACCCATGGATCACCTGCACAACCCGGGCAAGCAGGTGTAAAAGGCAGTCTACCATGCTGCTTGCCCACTCTGGAGTTACATTAAAGAGAACAAGGTTACAACAGTTTGAGCTTACAGTATACAGTCTTGTGGAGTTATTCTGAACATAACAAACGTCATACACCTGATCTGGGAGAGCTTGATGTTGAAGTTCCACAGCCATCACACGGATATCACAAAATCTGTTATTTCTAAAAATATATGGGCCTGGATATTAACAGGGGTGGGCTACGTAGGCGAGGGGGCTGAGTTTCAGACGGGAAACCTGGAAGTCTGGGTTTCCCCGCATGCTGTGGCATTTTAATTAAAGTTAAAGTAGAAAATATCAATTGCAACTCAGAGAAGGTAATGTATTTTTTTCATTTGTATTGTTCTCTTTAATTTTGTTATAAAGTTTTTAAAGATGTAAAATATTGAGTATGAGGCCAAACTGGCTGAGTCACAAGGCATTATTCAATCGCCATTCGATTCATCAAGTCTCTGTGGACCTTTTTCTCGATGAGCCATCTAGTCTAATCCCACTCTCCTGCTCAATCCCATACCCGTTAATACTTTTCTTTATCCAGCAACGATCTAATTACCTTTTAAAACAGTTTCTGGACTGCTTTAACAACAGGTTGTAACAACAAATGCAATATTCTTATCACCCTCAGTGCAAAGATATTTTTTCTAACCTCCTTTAATTCTTTGTGTGACGGTTTTAAATTAACGTCCTCTTGTTCCTGTCTCACTGCTGAGTGGGAGCAATCCATCACCATTTTCTTTATCACAGTCTTGAAGATCTCTATCAGGCCACCCCATAACCTTCTCAGCTCTAGTGAAAAAAGCATTAACTTCTCAAGTCTCTCTTCATAACTTTAACCCCTCATACCTGTTAGAACCCCAGTGAATTGATGCTTCACTTTTTCCATTGATGTTATACCTTTTCTATAATGGGGTGCCCAAAACTGTACACAATACTCAAAAGGCGTCCGAACTAATGTCTTTGTACAAGTTCAACATTACCTCCTTGCTTTTGTAGTCTATGCCTTCAGGTACAAAACTGATAATTCATTCTACCATTTTTACACTCTTACTGACTTTCATTGCCACCTCTGTAACAACCTGTGCACACCAAGATCTCCCTGCACCTGTACTTAATGTAAAATCTTGCTATTTAAAGTGTATTTCCTTTCCCTGTTCTTGCTTCCAAAGTACATTACTTCACAATGTTGTACACTGAACTGCTTCTGCCATCTTTGCCTTTCAAACCTCTCCTTTCATGGCATTTCTGTGTTCTTTATATTTGTCCTGGCAATCTTTTTTTATTGGCTGCCCTTTAAGTGCTAAAAGCTTCTCCTTTTAGTTTGAAATTTTATCTGATCTTCCTATTCATCCATGGGACCTCAGCCTTTGATGCGCTTCCTTTTATGGAGAATCAGGAATCCTCAGTCCATTAGCGTTTTCTAGCAATATTCTGCTGCGTTTTACTCCTGCAAACTCTCCCATTAAAATGAGTGAAAACAGGGATGTTAGAATCCCAAATCTTTCGCCGCGCATTAAAAAAGATACTCGCTGGTATTACCAAAATATTGAGACAACGATACAGAGAAAGAGGTAAGCAGAATGTTTTAAATGTAAATGATAATATTAGCCCCAGATATGTCAGAGATGACAGAGCCTATAAATGAGAGTGCAGCATTTCAATTTATTACTTTTAACACAAGGGGGAGCTCTCACCCGATTTTGTCCTTGTTTTATTCAAATCACCTCCTGTATTGAATTACGCTGAATTGCACATTGTGAAGATTCTGCAGTTATCATTCTTTTTAATATAGCTTGGGTTTTGTATGCTCAGTATAAAATTTAGTTCAGAGCAAAAATAATTTGCCAGTTCTATTATTTATTTTTCTATATAAGAAATGATTCCTAATGCAAATGTTTTTATATTATTTCATCAATAAATTAACAGCAACTTGTATTTATATAACATTTTTAACGTAGAAAATGTCCCATTTCATTTCACGGAGGTAAAAGGAACAACGGACACCGAGCCAAAGAAGAAAGAGCGAAGACCAAAATTGGTTGGAGGAGGGTTTTAAGGAGAGTCTCAATGGAGGAGAAGGCGAGGCAAAAGGGTTTAAGGAGGGAATTGTAGAGCTCGGGCACCAGCTGGCTAAAAGTACAGCCACCACTAGGAGAGTAAAAGGAGGGAGGCATGTGCACGAGGTGGGAGTCAGAGAAACAGAAAGTTTGGGAGGAGGGCATATAGGGCTAGACTTTCCTACGAGCCCCTCAACACCCGATTGCCCGCTCAGAAAAAACACTCACACTTGGTGAGTAATGCTGGCGAGAACTTCCACTTTTATGTTAAAACTAATTAAAATTAATCGCCCGACGAAAAAACGGGCCTTGTACCTTTATTCTCGGCGGTTAAGGGGAAACTAAGTAAAACGAGCAGTTTTTAAAAATTTTAGTCCGAGGCTGCAGTTGGGCCTAGGGAGGGGGGAAAACTTGAAAAGAAATTTTCAATTAAAAAAAATAAAAATGTAAAAAACATTCCCAAGACACTTTTACACCTAATCGCCATTTTAAAATTAAAAAATAAATAAAGAACCTTTAACTTACCTTTCTTTGCAGAGTACTCACCTACTGCCCTGTTTAAGCAGCTTTCACAGGGCGGTTCCCTTGGCGATCTGGACGGGTTTCCGTTGAGGTCAAACTTTGTGATTTTTCTCGGCGGTGCACGTTGGCGGTTTGGTCCCGGCGAGCGTTTTCAGAATTGGGCGATACCACTAAAAAACTAAGGGGGAAACTTTCACCTGGCGAAAAAAGAGCTGTACCGCTGAGAAAATCGCCGAGAACCCGCCGAAAATGATATGAAAGTCTAGCCCATGGGGTTGGAAGGGGCTGCAGAGGTAGGAAGGGAAAAGGCCATGAAGGGATTGAAACCAAAGATGAAAATGTTAAATGTGAGGTGTGGGGGAACAGGAAGCTAGTGTAGGTCAGTGGGACCAGGTGAAATGGACAAGCAGAATAGACTATGGCAGCAGAGCTTTGGATGAGTTGACGTTTACAAACGTGTGAAAAGATGGGATGCCAGCTAGAGTAGCATTGCAACAATCAAATCCGGAGATGACAAAGGCAAGAATGAGGGTTTCAATGGCCGATGGACTGAGGTAGAGGTAAAGGCAGGTGATTTTATGAAGGTGGAAGTCGGCAGTCTTTGTGATATTGAAAATATAGGCTCGGAAACTTAGCTGGTTTTTGGACAAGACCGCGAGGTTGCAAAAAGTCGGGTTCAGCCTGTGATAGTGACCAGGAAGGAGAATGGTGTTGGCGGAAAGAGTACGGAGTTTGTGGCAGAGGCCAAAGATGATAGCTTCAGTCTTTCCAGCATTTAGCTGGAGGATATTGCGGCTCATCCAAGGATGAATACGGGACAAGCAATCTGACAACACAAAGGTAGTGAAGATATCAAGAGAGGCCGTGAAGGTAGGCCAAGGCGTCTTCAGCATACATGGAAGCTGAGCTCATACCTGCTGATGATGTTGCTAAAGATCCCCAGCATAGAAGCACTGACCACACTCGACCAGCTCCGCTGGGCGGGCCACATCGTCCGCATGCTCGACACGGCACTCCCAAAGCAAGCGCTCTACTCGGAACTCCTACACGGCAAGCGAGCCCCAGGTGGGCAGAGGAAACGTTTCAAGGACACCCACAAAGCCTCCCTGATAAAGTGCAACATCCCCACCGACACCTGGGAGTCCCTGGCCAAAGACTGCCCTAAGTGGAGGAAGTGCTGAGCACCTCGAGTCTTGTTGCCGAGAGCATGCAGAAAACAAGCGCAGGTAGTGGAAGGAGCGTGTGGCAAACCAGTCCCTTTCCTTCAACCACTGTCTGTCCCGCCTGTGACAGAGACTGTAATTCCCATATTGGACTGTTCAGTTAACAGAGAACTCACTTTTAGAGTGGAAGCAAGTCTTCCTCAATTTCGAGGGACTGCCTAAGATGATGATGTTAAAGGGTATTATATAGATGAGGAAGAGGAGGATGTATCCTTGGGGTCTCCCAAGAAAGAAAGACTTGCATTTATATAGCGCCTTTCATGACCACCAGATGTCCCAAAGCGCTTTACAGCCAATTAAGTACTTTTGGGATGTAGCCACTGTTGTAATGTAGGAAACACGGCAGCTAATTTGTACACAAGCAAGCTCCCACAAACAACAATGTGATAATGACCAGATAATCTGTTTTAGTGATGTTAATTGAGGGATAAATATTGGCCAGGACACCAGGGATAACTCCCCTGCTCTTCTTTGAAATATTGCCATGGGATCTTTTATGTCCACCTGAGAGAGCAGGCAGGGCGTCGGTTTAACGTCTCATCCGAAAGATGACACCTCCGACAGTGCAGCGCTCCCTCAGTACTGCACCGGAGTGCCAGCCTAGATTTTTGTGCTCAAAGCTCCGCAGTGGGACTTGAACCCATTAACCTTCTGACTCAGAGACTGTGTAAGGGTGGAAAACGAAGCCGCTGCTAAAGATGCTCTGGCTCGTAATGTAAGAATAGAACCAAGTGAAGGCAGTCCCACCAAGCTGGACAACGCAGGAAAGGTGTTGGAGGAAGATGGTGTGATTGACCGTGTTGAACGTTGCAGAGGGGCCAAGGAGGATCAGTAGGAATAATACAATATGGTTGAAGTCACAGACAATATTGTCCTTGACTTTGATACGGGCCGTTTCAGTGCTGTGGGATGGACAGAAATCTGATAAACCTTGATAAAAATCTGAATAAATTAATATGAAACGACGAACGGTACATCAGTAATATCTTGGTGTCATTTTCATTCTTATTTTGTTATTTTTCATGTTATTTGCGCATCCATCAGGCTAAATACCTTTCATGGTCAAAAGGACAGACAACAACCAATGTTCCCTTTAAGCTGCACTCTGCAGCTCCTGCACCTTAAAGGGGCCACGCACCCCCCCCCCCCCAAAATTAAAGGGAACATTGGCAACAACCCATTTCTGAATGATACTGCATAACCTGTCATTTGAAGCTGCAGGAACTGGTTTGAGATGACTCTGCTCTCTGTTAAATTTTCATTCTCAAGAACGCCTCATCTGTATTTGCCACATTCTCAGCTGAAAACAGGAACTCACTAGATGGGGAAAGTGTGTTGTGCTAATGCTCTATTGGGCTGATGGAGCCATGCAACTATCATTTTGGTTTACAATCAAACAATTAAAATACCAAGTATAAGAAACCATTAATGGGAAAGCCCAATGCTTTTAGGGGTAGAATACAGCAGACACAACTCACAGAATCACAGCTGCTCATGTCAATCTTACCTTCGATGGGCATTCAAATGCACCTTTCTTAAATGGACATGTTCTAAGCTGGAATCTTAATGGAGTGTTTCATGATAACACATTGAGATAGAGTGATAGGCCTTGGTACGATCTGTTGCCTGGTCACCCTGGAGAAGACTAATGTTGATGACCAGCTATAAGGCATGGCAGCACAAGATAACAACGGCAGGCACATCATGAAACATAAGAACATAAGAATTAGGAACAGGAGTAGGCCATCTAGCCCCTCGAGCCTGCTCCGCCATTCAAAAAGATCATGGCTGATCTGGCCGTGGACTCAGCTCCACTTACCCGCCCGCTCTCCGTAACCCTTAATTTCCTTATTGGTTAAAATATTAACTTTTAAAAAGCAGAATTTTCACTTGATATACTTAATAATGCTGAAACCATAATTTAAATATGTATAGTTATTATACCTTTCTATTTAGTACTACAAACATGTAGACCCACAGAAAAGACAAATGTTTTTGATAGATTACTTGTGAGAAATTGTTACAATGTAGCTTTAATAAGACATGATGCAACATTAAAAACTAGCTACTTTGGTGCATGATCATGCATGAAAATATTAATTTTCCACCCCGCTGAGTAGCAGTTTTATTATCCCATAAAATCATATTAATTTATTCTTAAGGGGCCTGCAAACAGTAAGACATCATCATTTGAACTAATAAACAAAGCTATTTATGACCATTTTTACTTTAATTTGTGCAGTAAAAAGGTACCTGCTATTTTTAATCAAATAGAAATTGAAACGTTTTTTAAAATAACTTTTGACATGTAATAATCCTAGGCTTCAGGATTGAGCTGAGTAATTCCAGAGTTATTTTTAGCAAATGAACCATAAACTAAAAGCAAACACGGCCTCATTCCCTAATATGGAGATTTTTCAGTCGGATTCTCAACTTGTGTAAAATCTAAATTTTATGCTTTATATTCGCTCCTTTTATATTTTTGGAAAATTGTCCTCTTTTCCCTATTATGGCCACTAAAAACTATCAGTAAAGCTGATCTGTCAGGAGGCTGTGGATTCAAGCCCAAATGCAGGATTTAAATACATAGTCGAGGGTGGCTGACATTCCAGTATTGAGTATTGCATTATTACAGGTGAGTATTATTGTTTAGGCTTTTTCCAATACCCTTTTCCTGTCCAAGTGACTCAATTCTCTACCACAGAAAGTTGTTGAGTCCAGTTCATTAGATATGTTCAAAAGGGAGTTAGATGTTACCCTTACGGCTAAAGGGATCAAGAGGTATGTAGACAAAGCAGGAATGGGGTACTGAAGTTGCATGATCAGCCATGATCATATTGAATGGTGTTGCAGGCTTGAAGGGCTGAATGGCCTACTCCTGCACCTATTTTCTATGTTTCAATGAGTTTCCATAAACTGATTATGTCTCCTCCAAACTGAAACCTGGACTTTTTATTCTATATGCACCAAATTAGCAAAGCCCAGATCTCACAGTTACCTCGATCGTGTAAATTACTTACTAGAGAACATGTCTCTTGGCACTTTGGAAGGCAGAATATGTTCATAAAAACAGACAACTTTGTCCAGGCTAAACTACTGCCCAAATTTATTAACAAATAAAGTGATTCAGAGAAGCAAAAAGCATTGGCAAAAATTAGACAGCACTATCAGTAATTTACATGGTATATAACTGTTGGTGTGTTTAACAGTCTGTTGGTTGCCAGTATTGGCTTGATACTGGAGGAAAAGGCCCCGATATTTACTGGCAGGATTTCCAAGTTGGTGGGGGCGGGGGAGGAGTTCTGCTCTGAACGCCATGGAGATTTAACGCTCCAGTAGAGGCCACAGCTCAGGAACAGGTAGGTTTCCGGTTGCTTGGGGTAGAGATTGCGGGGGGCGGGGAGGGTGCTGGTGCTGGGGCTGGTGTGATTTGGAAGGTGACAGAGCAATTGCGGGGTGACGGAGAGAGATGGGGGCAGAGATGACGGGTCAGTGATCACAGGGGAGGGGTTCAGTGATAGCTGAGGGGGTCCAATCGCAGAGGGGTGTGTCTGATCGGGAGGGGAGGGGTGGACAGGTTTGCTTGGGGTGGGCCGGGGGGAGCACCCCTACTTCTCCTGGCCCACAAGCAGTGCTGGAATAGCAAGGACCTCTTCCATGTAGCAGCCCTCACCTCCCTAAAGCTATTGGGTTTCCCAAGGCCTGGGAAACCCAGCTGGCCAGCATTAAAGCTGGAAGAGAGGGAAAATTTGAGGCATGCAGTCTCATTAAAACATGTAAATGAGCAACTGCATCCTGGGAGCTGCTCCGTCCCACCTCCGTTAAAACCAGAATTGGCGGGTTCGAGGTGGATTGGATTCTGGTTTGAGATATTTTACATGTTAACATTCCAACTAACCCAAACCCAGCCATTTTGGTTTTTTTTTCGGGTTACACACAAAATGTCTTCTCATAAAGGTGTACACCAGCTGTAGCAAGAGAACAGGAAGTACAGAAACTAATACGATATACTGTTCATATTGCAGTGTTGTATATTCTTATGACTTAATAGAGGGACTGAATTACTTGTGGTTAAGTGCTCCCTATTTGACTGCAAAGTAAGGTTTTACTTTTGCACTACAGGGGCAACAACTTCAATAACAAAGTTATTAGCATTTAAACCCCCTTTGATATCAGTGGCTTTTATTTTAAAACTTGCATGAATACACTTTGCTTTAGAACACAGCCTTTGGACGTAACTCTTTGTTTCCCGAATCCTTTCTGTGGAAAACTTACGAAATCTCAAAACATGGCAACAAAAAATGAATAAAGACAACTAGTTCTAAATGTTTATACAAACCAAAAAAAAGAATAGTTGATAATGGGCAGAATGTAGAATTTTCCTCCACATTCCTCCCTTCATTACCTTTTTGACCAATGTCCTGTTAGCTGACGTGAGCCACTAAATTATTTTCAATTTATCTTTCGTCCCTTCCCTATCCTACATTGATCCTTCCTCTGTATCTATCATTCATCCCTTAATGGTGGCAGTCCTTACTTATGCACTTACTATTGGCCAAAGGGCTCTATAAGTCACATACCTTGGGGACATTGGGCGAGGACAGTGATGCCCCTGCACTGTTGCACAGCCCGGTAACATTCACTTTATAGGGTCAGCGTGATGAATGAGCACTCTTGAAAGGTACTGGAGGGTGGATGACCAGCCCCTTTAGACCCATACCCCACAAGAGTCACCATCTTCAGCAAAGGAAAGGAAGAATAGTTTGTGTGAGAATTGCAGCTGATCCAGGCACATTGCAAAGTGTTTTGCACGGCATCTTGGGTCATATAATTGCTCCCCCCAAAGTCACCAACATACATAATACTAGGTTTGTCAGGTAGGAGATTATGAGAGGAAATAGCAAAAGATTCTTGAATAATCTTTTTCCCTTTATATTAGGAACACAAATGCTGAGATTCGTGAATAAAAAGTTGTATGGATTTTTGAATAAGGATGAAAATATGTCACTTATTGGAAGAGGTCCATTATTTTCCATAACCTCTGGCTTATTTTTGCACATTTTAAATATTGTTGGTATTACTAGTACATGCTGAGTTTTTATGTTTGCCATAATATTTAAAGTTGGAAAAAGCTGTTCTAGAAACATAGAAACATAGAAATTTACAGCAGAGAAAGAGGCCATTCCGGCCCATCGTGTCCGCGCCGGCCGACAAAGAGCTGCATGGTCCTTGGTCAGCAGACCTAAAGGTTACACATAAACCTATGAACAATGACTGAAAGGCAAAGAGCACCCAGCCCAAACAATCCACCTCACCACAACTGCAATACCCCTTGTTCTAAAATATTCTACACTCCACCCCAACCGGAGCCATGTGATCTCCTGGGAGAGGCAAAAACCAGATTAAAAACCCAGACCAATTTAGGGAGAAAATATCTGGGAAAATTCCTCTCCGACCCATCCAGGCGATCGAAACTAGTCCAGGAGATCACCCTGGCTGTATTCTATTCCCTGCAGTACTTACCATCGTATCTGTGCCGACCAACAAAAGGTCATCCAGTCTAATCCCAATTACCAGCTCTGGGTCCGTAATCCTGCAGGTTACAGCACTTTAAGTGCCCATCCAACCATCTCTTAAAAGTGGTGAGGGTTTCTGCATCCACCACTCTTCCAGGCAGAGAGTTAATATCTATTAATATTTGATCTTAATTATGATTAGTAAAGTGATCATGGAGGTTTGAAACTATTGGAAAACCTACATTATAATATGAAATCGACAGGACATTCTGTTTTAGATATCCTTGAAACAATTCTGCCTTTCCTCCCCTCCCTTCCCACCATCCAGGGCTCTCAACACTCCTTTCAGGTGAATCAGAGATCTACTTGTACTTATTTCAATGTAGTATATTGTATTAGCTGCTCACGATGCAGATTCCTCTACACTGGGAAGCCATAACGCAGAATGGGTGATCGCTTTGCCGAATGCCTTCAGTCAGTCCACAAGCATGACCCCGAGCTTCTGGTCATTTTAATTCTCCAGCCCACTCCCACTCCGACCTCAGCCTCCTACACTGTTCCAATGAAGTTTAATGGAAGCTCGAAGAACAGCAACTCGTCTTTTGATTCTGAACTTTACAGTCTTCCCGACTCAACACTGAGTTCATCAATTTCAGATCATAATCACGGTTTCCATTTTTACGGACAGCAGCTGTTGGTAATGATTCTGCTTTTGCCATTTACACCTCCTCTAGACCCATAATTTGTTCCTTTACCTGTCCCATTACCACCCCCTTCTGCCTTACATCATCATCCCTTTTGTCATTTAATCTCTCCTGCCTTCCACCCTGATGTTATATATGCAGACTATAGATATACTCTCTGTGTAGTCACTGTATTGTTGCACAAGATGGAGACTTGTTACCTGATGTACTATCAATAAGGTTTACGCTGTGTATATACTATGCTGACACCACTAGAGGGTGCAACTGGTGGAGACCGGGGTTTCCTGCCCCTGTGGCAGAGGCTGTCCACCAGAGGGCACTGCGGTGGGAGACCTGAGGGTCATCTGCATAGGTGTGCAGACCCCAGTATAAAAGGCTGCCCACCATGTTTGTGCCTCACTCTGGAGTTACGAATAAAGGACCAAGGTCACGACAGTTTGAGTACAACACATGGCCTCGTGGAGTCATTCATAAGTGCAATACAGACATAATACCTATCACAGACTTTTCTTTTTGTTCTTTCCTCCCCTCCCCCTTTCCCTGCCCCTGCACTTGCTTAAAACCTGTTACATCTCTAACATTTTCCAGACATTCTGACAAAAGGTCATCAACCTGAAACATTAACTCTGTTTCTCTCTCCACAGGTGCTGCCTGACCTGCTGAGTATTTCCAGATTTTTTCCTTTATATTTCTGTATTTATACTTGCTAGTTTTTGTCCAACAAATTGCTGCGTAGGGTGATGGCTTATTGCAATGAAAGAAAGAAAACACACAAGAACTTCTATTTATATATTGGCCCAGAATTTTCGTTGGGTAATCACGGCCAACTACCAGCGTTTGCTGTCATTACCTTTCTGAAACTGACTGCAACTTCAGGATTTAGCGCATGCACATCTAAACGTGGAAATCCTGATGTTGCGGTCAGTCATTCACTGCTCCGACACAGACAGCGCTGTGTTCCTCCTCCCATAGCTGCCAATCAGTGTAACCAGTGAAACTGTCAAAAACTTCGGCTTTTCCACAGTAATGTCGCTGTTAAATACACCATTAAAGGTTAAGCCTTGTTGGAATAGGTGTAACTGGGGTTTTAACAGTGTATTGACGGCTAAACAGCCATTCTGGCCCTGAAAAACTAATTTTTATATTTGTGGTCAAATTTCTTCATTATGATAACATTTACATTTTATAAAAAGCTTAATTTTTTAAAATGTTTGTTCATGATATCACAGCTTCTACCTTATCGCCATGTGAGAGTCCCAATCTTTATTTCGCTCTTGTTAACATAATTGTAAAAAATCCCTGATTATAATCGCTCAACCATTGGTGGCCGTGCCTTCTGTTACCTAGACCCTAAGCTCTGGAACTCCCTGTCTAAACCCTGTTAAAAGCAGCTTCTCATTTCTTGGTTTCCTGTCTGTGAGAATTCTACAATGTGATTGGCCGCTTAGATAGTTGGTTGATGTCACTGCAGCATCGCACTAGGGAATTCCCACTTCATTGAGCTGAAATCACTTGAATGGCGAAAAAGGCAAACTTCTCACCACAGAGGTCACGAGATCCCACTGGATCATGTGAGATCTCTATGGGCACCTTTCTTTGGGCCAGCAACGAATGCTTTTGCTTCACCACTGGCCGCAAATGATAGGGCATCTCAAAGGGCTTTACAATCAATGAATTACAACAACAACTTGTATTTATATAGCATCTTTAATGTAGTGAAACGTCCCACAGGAGCATTATGAGATTTAAAAAATTTTACACGAGCCGCATAAGTAGAAATCAGGGCAGGTGACCAAAAGCTTGGTCAAAGAGGTAGGTTTTAAGGAGCGTCTTGAAGGAGGAGAGAGAGGTAGAGAGGTGGAGAGGTTTAGACAGGGAGTTCCAGAGCTTAGGGTCTAGGTAACAGAAGGCACGGCCACCAATGGTTGAGCGATTATAATCAGGGATGCTCAAGAGGACAGAATTAGAGGGGGATTACTGTGGAAGTGCAATCACTGTTGTTATGTCGGCAAACATAGCAGCCAATTTGTACACCACAAGGTTTCACTATGAATGGATAATCGGTTAACCTGTTTTTGGTGCTGTTACTTTAAGGAGGAATGTTAGCCAAGGCACTAGGAAATCGATGTTCTCTTCTTCAACTAATGCGTGGGATCTTTTACATTATCTGTGCAGGCAGATAGTTGCACATTTGGTTTAATGTCTCATCTGGAAGACAGCACCTCCAACAGTGCAGCACTCTTTCAATCCTGCACTGAAGTCTCAGCCAATGTTACGTACTTAAACCTGTAATGTGGCTTCAACTCACTGGGTCATACGTGAGAGTGCCGCCAACTGAGTCAAACTGACAGTCTTCAGAAGCAAAGTCTGGGTCACAAATGACAAAGTCAACAAAAACAATTATTAGTATTATGTATAGAAGAACTCCACGAGACTGAGTACTTGAGCTAAACTTAGTGTGACCGTAGTCTTCTTTATTACAACTCCAGAGTGCCTAAACAACATGGCAGCCAACCTTTTATACTGGTCCTGCATGTGTGCAGGTGACCATGAGAACTCCAACAGTCGCGCCCTCTGGTGGTAAGTATTACATAGTTGCATACATACCAATTAGGATTTCATCCTTCGACAAAAAGTAACTGCAAGGCAGCAACAGATCAACATGCAAAGCACAAACGAACGATCTCTCGCCATCCCAGTAACTTGATGGAATTGGTCAAGACAGCACTCTTCAGGAGTTGAGGCACTAAACATCTCACAAGAAATTAAACACACATTTTTACAGCCAGTGATCACTTTGATGTAAAAATGGGTTATTTTACGTTCGGAATATGACTTTAAAAATTATTAAAGGTGACAAATGATTGGCTCAGATCTTGGAGCAAGAACACATCCCATTTACAATGGCTTGTTCCACCTCCCCAGCTGCAGAGTACAGAAATCAACATCTCCTGTTAAAGTTGTGTGCTTTCAACTGCGGGTTCTGCAAACATGTAATGCACCGCCTTTTTCACAAATACACTGGAAATTTAGACAAGGGGAAAAATAGCTCAAGCCACTAATTCTCCTAAAATATTGTACATTCATTGAATAGGAAATGAACAGCTTTAATAACTGGTATAGAATGAAATAATTGGATGCTTGCCATGTTCAGTAAAAAGGAAGGACATTACAGGAATACGGATTTTGCAGCCAAACCAAGAAAATCTTGGAACCAATCAATGGTTCACAGCAAACCTGTATTCACAATTTTATTTTATATCATGCTTATTGAGCGGATTCTTTGCTGCTTTGTTTCACAGATGCTTTTATCTGTTCTGATGCAGAAATCTACAAGATAATGTACAATTCATTACTTTGTCTGGGGGTGTTGGCAGTTGTTGTGCTGTTTTAATTTCTTTAGTTTGTTGGCTGTGTCCCAGAGACTGGACTTTCAGAGCTAGCAGTCGACCGCAATACCCTCTGGGGGTTGTAGTTCTTCTCGGCGATATGAGGGGCAGTTCAGGGGGTCAGCAGCCGAAAGAGGACTACAATCCCCAGAGCGCCGGCTCATTGCCATCTGTCCTGGAGTGAGTTGGCGAATGGACTTGAGTTCATAGAATGATAGAATGGTTACATGTGCGCGCACTAGGTCCATGCAGCAGAGCTGGTCTCCAGTCGTCCTGGTTAATCCTTGCCACTGGACCAAGACCCAGCTCTGACTGGTGTGCAACGGCCACCACACGTTAAAAAAGTCCACGCACAGGCATCTTCTTCCCTTCAACATGTAGTTCGGGATCCGGAATATTAGGTCCTTCATTGAAACACCTGTGAACTCATCCCTTTTTGGCGTGGAAGCAAGTCATCCTCGCTTCGAGGGACTGCCTATGGTGATGATGAGGATGGTTACAATAAGAAAGAAAGCCATTCAGCCCATCGAGCCCGTGCTGGCTCTCAGCTGGTCCCACTCCCCCGCCCTTTCCCCGTAGACCTACAATTTTTTCCCCCCCTCAAGATATTTATCCAATTTCCTTTTGAAAGATAAGTTTGAGTCTGCCTCCAGCACCCTCAGCCACAATACCCTCTGTGCATGGATTTTTTAAATGTGTGGGGGCCGTTGCACACCAGTCATCACACGGGCTTGACAGAGCTAGGTCTTGATCCAGCGGCAAGGGTTAACCACTTCAGATCTTAACCACTCGCTGCGTAAAAAAGTTTTTTCTTACGTCGCCTTTGGTTCTTTTGCCAATCACCTTACATCTGTGTCCTCTGGTTCTCGACACTTCTGCCAATAGGAACAGGCTCCCTCTATCTACTCTGTCCAGAAAGTGACAGATGGCCTGTAGCTTTCCTCAACTGGGGATCATACCGCGTCTCCCCGAGGCTCAGGTCTGTGCTTGGGCATTGAATTCGCCTTTACCATGTTTCAGTCCGAGTGTTGGTTTTGCTCATTCTCTGCTATCTTTGCATTACTTAATGTAAGGGTTGTGTTTTTGGTCTTGCCATGCTATGGGGATTATTTTTGCATCCTAACATTTTGCCGCTTTATTTTAGAGAGTCAATCAATAAATAAATAGGAAAAGTATTCTCTAACATTGCTCAGCAGATACAGAGCATTCTGTGGACAGGTATCTGCTACTCACAAAACACAACTCAACCTTTCCCCATAGGTCAAACCATACTGACCCCAGGCAACTCAGCAATTCATTCTAATGCACGCCGGTAAATGTATCTTAATATTATTTTATTTAACTACTTTGGAATTAGACAAATTTTATTTTCGCTTTATATATATAGATTCCTGAATAAATGTTTAATGCAAAGATTTCCTGTCAAACACAATATTTTAAGAGTCGTTTTACTTTAGGATACGATGTAAAATATACAATTAAATTTGTAAGTGGGAATGCCAAGGACTTTCATGTAAACAATTATTTAAAACCTCCAAATAAGAATGCCTGGAGTCCCCAGTTTAATTGATAACCACTGGGTTTGAGAGCTCTCCCACCTTTCATCAGTTTTATTGAAGAATAATGCTATAAGGATTGAAATAATGAAATGATTCAGCAGCAATGCCTTTTAAAGGCTCTTTCAGATATTTCCGAATTTAAAATATGTCATTATTTTTGTATAAATATGGATATGTTCAAAACATTTACCTAATCTACCACTCGGTGCTCCCAAATAATGATCGGACATTTAGAGTAAATGCACATTTCTTCGTTTTCTCCCAGACTTTTCTGTGGAAATAGTCCAGTATGAGCACACTAATACAAGTGCTGAAGCACAGAGACTATTACATTTTGATTTAAGGATACATATACTTTTTTTCCCTCTTTCTTTGTCCTTTAGTCTTTGCTTTGGGCTCTCTGTATCTCTTTGTTTTTTTGCTCCAACAATTCCCTTTGTTTCTCTCTCTCGGCTTCCCTCCATTTTTCAGTCTCTTTGCTTATCTCACATTCAGTGTTCCTGTCTGCTTTTCACACTGCCTTCGTTTCTCCCTCTTCCCTTCCTTTTTTGGCCTTAAAGTTACGTCTCTCAAATATTAACATACTATTTTAAACTTGTGTTAAAACAACAGACATTTTCATACTTCATGCATAGAAACATAGAAAATAGGTGCAGGAGTAGGCCATTCGGCCCTTCGAGCCTGCACCACCATTCAATAAGATAATGGCTGATCATGCAACTTCAGTACCCCTTTCCTGCTTTCTCTCCATAACCCCTTGATCCCTTTAGCCATAAGGGCCACATCTAACTCTCTCTTGAATATATCCAATGAACTGGCATCAACAACTCTCTGTGGCAGGGAATTCCACAGGTTAACAACTCTCTGAGTGAAGAAGTTTCTCCTCATCTCAGTCCTAAATGGCATACCCCTTATCCTTAGACTATGTCCCCTGGTTCTGGACTTCCCCAACATCGGGAACATTCTTCCTGCATCTAACCTGTCCAGTCGCATCAGAATCTTATATGTTTCTATGAGATCCCCTCTCATTCTTCTAAACTCCAGTGAACACAGGCCCAGTCGATCCAGTCTCTCCTCATATGTCAGTCCTGCCATCCTGGGAATCAGTCTGGTGAACCTTCACTGCACTCCCTCACTAGCAAGAACGTCCTTTCCTCAGTTTAGGAGACCAAAACTGAACACAATATTCCAGGTGAGGCCTCACCAAGGCCCTGTACAACTGCAGTAAGACCTCTCTGCTCCTATACTCAAATCCCCTCGCTATGAAGGCCAACATACCATTTGCCTTCTTCACCGCCTGCTGTACCTGCATGCCAACTTTCAATGACTGATGAACCATGACACCCAGGTCTCGTTGCACCTCCCCTTTTCCTAATCTGCTGCCATTCAGATAATATTCTGCCTTCCTGTTTTTGCCACCAAAGTGGATAACCTCACATTTATCCACATTATACTGCAGCTTCAGTAGTTGTCTGCAAATATTGATGAAGCACAATGCAACAACATTTGTTGTTATGTCTCTTTCGTTCTCCATTTTAATTTTTTTCTCAGTGTTTCTTCTTTTCTTGTATCTGACGACATTGTTTCCCGTCCTACTCTCCCTCACATTCAGCTGCTGCCAGGGTGAGACACTGAATGCACATTCATAAATGCTCCCTTTGTGCCCTGGGTGTCCCAGATGGTCTCTGTGGGCCACTCATTGATCCCTTAGTGTTGGACACTTTGGTAGCTATTGCCACCATTTTAAACAAAAATCTCAAGTCTCTGCTGAATTTTGTCCAAGTAACTGTTTGTGAGGCCTAGATATCCGTCATGTACCGCATGCTGACACTGCCATGTTACAAATTTTAGTCACTTTGGATTATCGGGAGCCCTAGCCACTTCAAAAAAAACAAGGGTCCTGGAATTCCGATGTCCCGGGTCCGTACGGAGTTTCTACGGACCCGGGAAGGCATCGGAAAAGCCAGGTTTTGGCGCGCAATGCGCAGGCATTGAAAACTGGCTTTTCTGATCTGTTAAGTTTCTGGCTTGACAGATCTCCCGCATATCTGGAGCGAGGACACTTGCAGGGTAAGATTTCCAATATTTACGAATATCTTGCCCTGCAAATGTCCTTTAAAATCTTGCGCCTGAAAAAGCAGGCATATAGCCTACCATTACAGGCGCAAGTGTTTAAAAATACACACAAATATTTTAAAATAAAGTTATAAAAACACATTTTATTGTTAACAACCCTCCCCACTACGGTAAGTTTATTTTAAGGCTTAATTAAAACTACTTTAAAAACAGTCGGGAAAATACTTTTTTTTATAACAGCTTTAACTTAAATGAATGTTAAATATGTAGTTTATTTTCTATTTTTTATTGTGTTTGTGGTGGGGGGGGGGGGTTCTCATTCATAGTAATAGGAGTTCCGGACTTACAGAACTCCTATTACTATGAATGAGAATCTATACTACACCTGATTGGCTGCTGTCTCCAGCTCCCGGCCTGCGCACGTCCCCACGTGCACGCGCTGCGACGCGCAGTCACGGGAGCCTCAGGCTCGGAAGTTCCAGCGGGGGCAGCAGCAACAGGCAAGTGCGCATCTTTATTCTCTTTTTCTTTCGTTTGCCCGCGGGAAGAGCTCGACCGAAATTTCAGGGCCAAGATCTTTAAGGTTCTTAGTCAAAGACAATCCCAATGTGAATAGCTGTAGTGACAAAACATCTGCCATTAAATAAATAATGCCATCTTGGTCCATATTCTTCTACTTGTGTTATTGTGTGACTTAAGCACGATACATTTTATGTGCAGTGTTATTGTGGACCATACTGAACCAACAAGAGTAATTTTTTCTTTGAAAATTGCCTTCCAATTTGACACTATATCACTCTGTTTTCTACATGAAATCCTGCTTATATGATATTTCTTTGTCTATCCTGACCTTTGCTCCAGTATACTTCTTACACAATTGGTTTGTGCACTACCAAGTGTAATGCATGAATTCCTCAAAACATGACACGACCATCAACAACAACAACACATTGTATTTATATAGCGCCTTTAACGTAGTGAAACGTCCCAAGGCGCTTCACAGGAGTATTATGAGATTTTAAAAAAAGTGACACCGAGCCACACAAGTAGAAATTAAGAGCGGGTGACCAAAAGCTTGGTCAAAGAGGTATGTTTGAAGGAGCGTCTTGAAGGAGAAAAGAGAGGTAGTGAGGTGGAGAGGTTCAGGGAGGGGGTTCCAGAGCTTGGATTCAGGGGGAGGGTGGGGGCAGTTGTGGGGCTGGAGGAGATTACAGAGATAGGGAGGGGCGAGGCCATGGGGGACTTAGTACGAAGGTCTTCGAGCTAAAATTTAACCAACTTTAGTGAGCATTCCTCTGAATTTTGCTTAATGAGTGGTCGGGCATAGGTCATTTTAATTCTAAGATATTTCATCGTAACAACTTACCCTTTCAAGTCAACCACATCTGATAGGTCAATGGTGCATAACATACGCTTGCGGCTGATTCAATAGCATAAAGCTTGTGGTGTGCCCACATTACAGTGTTCAATTACTTAATAGAGATGATCTGAAGTCTTCAAAACATTAGGAATTAAAATAGTTAAGATTTCCTAACCTCTTCTTGTTTATGAATTTGACAGCAGACTTCCTACGTTAAGAATATAATAATTAGTAAAAGAGGGAATTAAACAGTGGGAGGCATCATGAAAAAATGTTTCGTACACCAATTTATGGAGGGGAAGGGAGTGGAGAGGAATCAGTTTCATTTTTGTCACGAGGCAATCGAGCAACTGATTTGATTATGGGATCTGTCATGTATCTTACATTATTATATATAACTGTATCTTAACATGCTATACATGACTGTAATAAGATATGACCTGTAACCACCAGCATACCTTGCCACCAGGGGTGCACTTACAACAGACAGGTATATAAGGACAGGTCTCAGGCAAGTGCAGCATCCAGAGTGACCTTGACTTCACTACATGACTCGTGTGAATCTGTACTGAGAGGACAGGATTTTACAGTGGCGACGAGTTTCGGGATTACAGAATTCACAGAATGGCGAACAACGGATCAGATGAAAAGTACAATGCGGGAGACAATTGGGAGGACTTTATAGAAAGGCTCCAGCAAAGCTTTATAACCAAACACTGGTTAGGCGACGATGAGGCAGACAAGAGAAGAGCCCATCTCTTGACCAGCTGTGGCTCGAAAACATACGCTTTATTGAAGGATCTGTTGGCACCCGAGAAACCAGCAAGCAAGTCGTTTGAAGAATTGAGCACACTGGTAAGAGACCACCTGAAGCCAGCGAGCAGCCTACACATGGCCAAACACAGGTTCTACAACTACAGACGCTGTGTGGGCCAGAGCATACCCGACTTCGTGGTGGAACTTCGGAGGTTGGCTAGTTTATGTGAGTTCTCCGAAGAACTGAAGAGAGAAATGCTGAGAGACTTTTTCATTGAAGGAATAGGCCACGCAGGCATATTCAGAAAGCTCAGAGACCAAGAACCTGACCTTAGAGGCAGCAGCACTGGTTGCACAGGCATTTGGCCCGCATGTGCAAAAAAACGGCAGCTCGGCTGGTGTATGAATCAGATGGGTTGGAAAGCAGACCAGAAGATGGTGGAGACAGTACACGGGACACCGATGTACAGCGGGTCAACACGATCAATGGCAGCTGCTCCTACAACAGGATGCCTCCTATAATGATGAGGGTCCGACTCAACGGGATATCTGTCAACATATAGCTGGATACGGGAGCGAGTAAATCTCTCATGGGCGCTCAACAATTTGAACAACTGTGGCCGCATAAAAGAGACAGACCAAAACTCACAAGGGTCGACACCAAACTAAGGACCTATACCAAAGAAATCGTACCAGTCCTCGACAGCGCCATGCTCTCTGTCACACACAAAGAGACAGTGAACCGTCTTCCCTCTGTGGTCCCCGGAGACCCCCCAGCACTGCTGGGAGAAGCTGGCTGGCAAAACTAAACTGGAAATGGGATGATGTCCATGCCATGTCATTAGAGGAACGGACCTCCTGCTCAACAGTTATAAAGCGATTTGAACATCTCTTTCAGCCAGGTGTGGGCACTTTCAAAGGGGCCAAAGTCAAAATCTACATCACACAGGATGCTAGACCGGTCCATCACAAGGCCAGAGCTGTACCCTATGTGATGAGGGAAAAGATTGAACATGAACTAGACAGGCTTCTGCGGGAAGGCATTATATCACCTGTGGAATTTAGCGACTGGGCAAGTCCCATCGTCCCAGTCATGAAGCCTGATGGATCCGTACGAATCTGTGGGACTACAAATCTACCATAAACAGAGTCTCCCTACAGGACCAGTACCCGCTGCGCAGAGCGGAAGACTTATTTGCCACATTGGCTGGAGGTAAACTTTTCTCAAAATTAGACCTCACATCTGCGTATATGACGCAAGAATTGACCGAGGAATCCAAGCTACTCACCACCATCAACACACATCGAGGCCTTTTCATGTACAATCGATGCCCATTCGGCATCAGGTCGGCAGCTGCCATATTCCAGCGCAACATGGAGAGTCTGCTCAAGTCCATCCCGGGAACAGTTGTATTTCAAGACGACATACTTATCACGGGCAGGGACACCGACTCCCATCTCTGTAATTTGGAGCAAATACTAAAGCGGTTGGATCGGGTAGGCCAACGAGTCAAGAAATCCAAGTGCCTGTTTCTCGCACCCAAGGTTGAATTTTTGGGCAGAAGGATTGCCGCTGATGGAATCTGCCCAACAGAGTCCAAAACAGAAGCAATTCGCTTGGCACCCAGGCCCCGGAATGTCTCAGAACTGCGCGCCTTTCTCGGGCTACTCAATTACTTTGGGAACTTTATGCAGAACTTAAGCACGCTGCTGGAGCCACTCCACGTGCTACTCAGGAAGGGGTGCGATTGGTTTTGGGGGGGACGCCCAGGAACGCGCCTTCAATAAGGCACGCAACCTTCTGTGTTCCAACAGTGTTTTGACTTTCTTTGACCCAGGTAAAAAGTTAGTTCTCACATGCGATGCGTCAGCGTATGGGGTCAGGTGCGTTTTGCAACATGTCAATAGTGCGGGAAAATTACAACTCATAGCTTATGCCTCCAGGTCACTTTCGCGGGCGGAGCGCGGGTACGGAATGGTAGAGAAGGAGGCACTTGCGTGCGTGTACGGTGTCAAAAAGATGCGCGAATTCAACGGTGGGCACTCATGCTGGCGTCCTACGACTATACCATAAGGCACAGACCAGGCACAGACAACTGTGCCAACGCGCTCAGCAGGCTACCCCTGGCGACCACGGAAGGGTCTGATGAACAGGACTGCGAGATAGTCATGGCAATCAATGCCTTTGAGTTCACAGGTTCGCCCATGATGGCTCGCCAAATCAGAGCCTGGACGGCCAGCGACCCCACATTATCTTTAGTAAAAAGATGTGTCCTAACCGGTGACAGGGCAGAGGCTCGCGATGCCTGCCCCGAGGAATTAAAACCCTTTCACAGATGCATGCATGAGCTATCACTACAAGCAGACTGCCTGATGTGGGGCAGCCGAGTAGTCATGCCTCTGCGAGGCAGAGTGGCATTTGTCCGGGAGCTCCACCGCGAGCACCCGGGGATTGTTCTCATGAAGGCCATAGCCAGATCCCACGTCTGGTGGCCTGGTATTGACGCGGACTTGGAGCTCTGCATCCGAAGGTGCACCATTTGTGCCCAACTCAGCAATGCCCCCAGGGAGGTCCATTGAGCCCCTGGCCCTGGCCTACCAAACCGTGGTCGCGGGTGCACGTAGACTATGCGGGCCCATTCATGGGCAAAATGGTCCTCGTAGTCGTAGATGCATTTTCAAAGTGGATCGAATGCACCATTTTAAATTCGAGCACAACCTCCACCACTGTGGAGAGCCTCGCAACCATGTTTGCAACGCACGGAATCCCTGACATATTGGTCAGTGACAATGGTCCGTGCTTCACCAGCGCAGAATTTCAAGACTTTATAATTGACCACGGCATAAATCACGTCAAGACGGCGCCGTTCAAGCCGGCCTCCAATGGCCAGGCAGAGAGAACAGTGCAAGTCATTAAACAAGGCATGCTTAAAATCCAAGGCCCCACGCTGCAGGGTCGCCTGTCGCGGCTGCTGCTGGCATACAGATTTGTCCGCACTTATTGACTCCCGCGCAACTGTTGATGAAAAGGACTTTAAAAACAAGGCTCTCATTAATCCTCCCAGACATGCACGAAATCGTTGAGGCAAAGCGCCGTAAGCTGACTGAGTACCATGACAGAAATTCGAGAGGGAGATGGAATGAGATAGGGGACAAAGTGTTTGTACTAAACTATGGCAGGGGTCCCAAATGGCTTGCAGGGACAGTAACGGGCAAGGAAGGAAACAGGCTACTGGTAGTACAAATGGACAATGGCAAAACCTGCTGGAGGCATGTAGACCAAGTCAAAAGTAGATTTACCAACAACACTGCGTAACCAGAGGCAGACTACAATGTGGAACTTGCACCACACCTGGTGGACAGACAGAGGGAACAACCTGAGGAAAGGGCAATCCCAACAGACAGCCCAGGCGAGTCAACAACAATCACACCAATCGAAACAGACAGCCCAGGCGAGATACCAGCAACCACACCCAAAGAAAAACAGACACCAAGGCAAACAATTGAACCACAACTCAGACGCTCCACGCGAGAGCGTAGGCCACCTGAGAGACTGAACGTTTAAAGACAATAAGACCTTGGGGGAGGGTGATGTCATGTATCTTATATTATTATATATAACTGTATCCTAACATGCATACGTGACTGTAATACGATATGACCTGAAACCACCAGCATACCTTACCACCAGGGGTGCACTTATAAGGACAGGTCTCAGGCAAGTGCAGCATTCCAGAGCTGTGAAATAAAAGTGCAGGTCCAGAGTGACCTTGACTTCACTACATGCCTCGTGTGAATTTGTACTGAGGGGACAGGACTTTACAGTAAACAGTTGTGGGCCCAGCACCGATCCCTGTGGCACACCACGAACCACTGATTTCCAACCCGAAAAGGACCCATTTATCCCGACTCTCTGCTTTCTGTTAGCCAGCCAATTCTCAATCCATGCTAATACATTTCCTCTAACTCCGCGTACCTTTATCTTCTGCAGTAACCTTTTGTATGGCATCTTATCGAATGCCTTTTGGAAATCTACATACACCACATCCATCGGTACACCTCTCTCCACCATGCTTGTTATATCCTCAAAGAATTCCAGTAAATTAATTAAACATGATTTCCCCTTCATGAATCCATGTTGAGTCATAAGAACATAAAAACAGAGAATTAGGAACAGGAGTAGGCCATCTAGCCCCTTGAGCCTGCTCCGCCATTCAAAAAGATTATGGCTGATCTGGCCGTGGGCTCAGCTCCACTTACCCGCCCGCTCCCCATAACCCTTAATTCCCTTATTGGTTAAAAATCTATCTATCTGTGATTTGAATACATTCAATGAGCTAACCTCAACTGCTTCCTTGGGCAGAGAATTCCACAGATTCACAACCCTCTGGGAGAAGAAATTCCTTCTCAACTCGGTTTTAAATTGGTTCCCCCATATTTTGAGGCTGTGCCCTCTAGTTCTAGTCTCCCCGACCAATGGAAACAACCTCTCTGCCTCTACCTTGTCTATCCCTTTCATTATTTCAAATGTTTCTATAAGATCACCCCTCATCCTTCTGAACTCCAACGAGTAAAGACCCAGTCTACTCAATCTATCATCATAAGGTAACCCCCTCATATCCAGAATCAGCCTAGTGAATCGTCTCTGTACCCCCTCCGAGGCTAGTATATCCTTCCTTAAGTAAGGTGACCAAAACTGCATGCATTACTCTAGGTGCGGTCTCACCAATACCCTGTACAGTTGCAGCAGGACCTCCCTGCTTTTCTACTCCATCCCTCTCGCAATGAAGGCCAACATTCCATTCGCCTTCCTGGTTAGCTGCTGCACCTGCAAACTAACTTTTTGGGATTCATGCACAAGGACCCCCAGGTATTTCTGCACTGCAGCATGTTGTAATTTCTCCCCATTCAAATAATATTCCCTTTTACTGTTTTTTTTTCCCCCAAGGTGGATGACCTCACACTTTCCGACATTGTATTCCATCTGCCAAACCTTAGCCCATTCGCTTAACCTATCTAAATCTCTTTGCAGCCTCTCTGTGACCTCTACACAACCCGCTTTCCCACTAATCTTTGTGTCATCTGCAAATTTTGTTACATTACATTCTGTCCCCTCTTCCAGGTCATCTATGTATATTGTAAACAGTTGTGGTCCCAACACCGATCACTGTGGCACACCACTAACCACCGATTTCCAACCCAAAAAGGATCCATTTATCCCGACTCTCTGCTTTCTGTTAGCCAGCCAATCTCTATCCATGCTAATACATTTCCTCTGACTCCGTGTACCTTTATCTTCTGCAGTAACCTTTTGTGTGGCACCTTATCGAATGCCTTTTGGAAATCTAAATACACCACATCCATCGGTACACCTCTATCCACCATGCTTGTTATATCCTCAAAGAATTCCAGTAAATTAGTTAAACATGATTTCCCCTTCATGAATCCATATTGCATCTGCTTGATTGCACTATTCCTATCTAGATGTCCCGCTATTTCTTCCTTCATGATAGCTTCAAGCATTTTCCCCACTACAGATGTTAAACTAACTGGCCTATAGTTACCTGTCTTTTGTCTGCCCCCTTTTTTAAACAGAGGCGTTACATTAGCTGCTTTCCAATCCGCTGGTACCTCCCCAGAGTCCAGAGAATTTTGGTAGATTATAACGAATGCATCTGCTATATCTTCCGCCAACTCTTTTAATACCCTAGGATGCATTTCATCAGGCCCAGGGGACTTGTCTACCTTGAGTCCCATGAGCCTGTCCAGCACTACCCCAATAGTGATAGTGATTATCTCAAGGTCCTCCCTTCCCACATTCCCGTGACCAGCAATTTTTGGCATGGTTTTTGTGTCTTCCACTGTGAAGACCGAAGCAAAATAATTGTTTAAGGTCTCAGCTATTTCCACATTTCCCATTATTAAATCTTCTAAGGCACCAACATTTACTTTAGTCACTCTTCTCCGTTTTATATATCTGTAAAAGCTTTTACTATCTGTTTTTATGTTTTGCGCAAGATTACTTTCGTAATCTATCTTTCCTTTCTTTCTTGCTTTCTTAGTCATTCTTTGCTGTCGTTTAAAATGTTTCCAATCTTCTCGTTTCCCACTAACCTTGGCCACCTTATACGCATTGGTTTTTAATTTGATACTCTCCTTTATTTCCTTGGTTATCCACGGCTAGTTATCCCTTCTCCTACCGCCCTTCTTTTTCACTGGAATATATTTTTGTTGAGCACTATGAAAGAGCTCCTTAAAAGTCCTCCACAGTTCCTCAATTGTGCCACCGTTTAGTCTGTGTTCCCAGTCTACTTCTGCCAACTCTGCCCTCATCCCACTGTAGTCCCCTTTGTTTAAGCATAGTACGCTTGTTTGAGACACTACTTCCTCACCCTCAATCTGTATTACAAATTCAACCATACTGTGATCACTCATTCCGAGAGGATCTTTTACTAAGAGATCGTTTATTATTCCTCATTACACAGGACCAGATCTAAGATCGCTTGCTCCCTTGTAGGTTCTGTAACATACTGTTCGAAGAAACAATCCCGTATGCATTCTATGAATTCCTCATCAAGGCTACCCCGTGCGATTTGATTTGACCAATCGATATGTAGGTTACAATCCCCCATGATTACTGCCTTTTCTTTTTCACATGCCTCCATTATTCCGTTGATTATTGTCCGTCCCACCGTGAAGTTATTATTTGGGGGCCTATAAACTACGCCAGTGACTTTTTCCCCTTACTATCTCTAATCTCGACCCACAATGATTCAACATTTTGTTCATTAGAGCCAATATCGTCTCTCACAACTGCCCTGATATCATCCTTTATTAACAGAGCTACCCCACCTCCTTTCCCTTCTTGTCTATCTTTCCAAATTGTCAGATACCCCTGTATGTTTAATTCACAATCTTGGCTACCCTGCAACCACGTTTCTGTAATGGCCACCAAATCATACCCATTTGTAATGATTTGTGCCGTCAACTCATTTACTTTATTTCGAATGCTGCATGCGTTTAGGTAGAGTGTTTTAATATTAATTTTTAAACCATGATTTTTAGTTTTGACCCCTCCTGCAGCCCCTTCATATTCATACATATTGTCCCTTCCTATCACCTTGTGGTTTACACTTACCCCAGTGCTACTCTGCTCTGTTGCCTCCTGCCTTTTGCATTCTTTCTTGGGGTCCTGTTCATCTGAGCTCTCACCCACTCTAACTAGCTCAGAGCCCTCTCCTGGGTTCCGAATACTCCTCGCATTGAGGCACCAAGCTTTCAGGCTTGCCTTTTTATTACACTTTGAGCCTTTAGAATTTTGCTGTACAGTGGCCCTTTTTGTTTTTTGCCTTGGGTTTCTCTGCCCTCCACTTTTACTCATCTCCTTTCTGTCTTTTGCTTCTGTCTCCATTTTGGTTCCCTCTGTCTCCCTGCATTGGTTCTCATCCCCCTGCCATATTAGTTTAACTCCTCCCCAACAGCACTACCAAACACTCCCCCTAGGACATTGGTTCTGGTCCTGCCTAGGTGCAGGCCGTCCGGTTTGTACTGGTCCCACCTCCCCCAGAACCGCTTCGAATGCCCCAGGAATTTGAATCCCTCCCTGCTGCACCACTGCTCAAGCCACATATTCATCTGAGCTATCCTGCGATTCCTACTCTGAGTAGCACGTGGCACTGGTAGCAATCCCGAGATTACTACTTTTGAGGTCCTACTTTTTAATTTAGCTCCTAGCTCCTTAAATTCATCTCGTAAGACCTCATCCCTTCTTTTACCTATATCGTTGGTACCAATGTGCACCACGACAACTGGCTGTTCACCCTCCTTTTCAGAATGTCCTGCACCTGCTCCGAGACATCCTTGACCCTTGCACCAGGGAGGCAACATACCATCCTGGAGTCTCGGTTGCGGCCGCAGAAACGCCCATCTATTCCCCTTACAATTGAATCCCCTATCATTATCGCTCTCCCACTCTTTTTTCTGCCCTCCTGTGCAGCAGAGCCAGCCACGGTGCCATGAACTTGGCTGCTGCTGCCCTCCCCTGATGAGTCATCCCCCTCAACAGTACTCAAAGCGGTGTATCTGTTTTGCAGGGGCATGACCGCAGGGGACCCCTGCACTACCTTCCTTCCACTGCTCTTCCTGCTGGTCTTCCACTCCCTATCTGGCTGTGGACCCTTCACCTGCGGTAAGACCAACTCGCTACACGTGCTACTCACGTCATTCTCAGCATCATGGATGCTCCAGAGTGAATCCACCCTCAGCTCCAATTCCGCAACGCGGTCTGTCAGGAGCTGGAGGCAGATACACTTCCCGCACACGTAGTCGTCAGGGACACCGGAAGTGTCCCTGAGTTGCCACATGGTACAGGAGGAGCATATCACGTGACCGAGCTCTCCTGCCATGACTTAACCTTTAGATACACTTAATTTGGCGACAACACTGTTAACAGGTTACTTACCGATATATAAAAAATAAAAAGAAAAGCTATTCACCAATCACCAGCCAATCACTTGCCCCTTTGGCTGTGACATCACCTTTTGATTTCTTTCTACTTCTTTTTTGCTTTTTCTTCCGGCTGGAGCTGTACAAGCTGGGCCTTTCATAGGCCTCACCACGCATCCCGGACTCGCGCTGCTCGAACTGCTGCTCCTCCTCCGACATTGGGCCTTTCGTAGGCCTCACCACGCATCCCGGACTCGCGCTGCTCGAACTGCCGCTCCTCCTCCGACGTTGGGCCTTTCATAGGCCTCACCACGCATCCCGGACTTGCGCTGCTCGAACTGCCGCTCCTCCTCCGACGTTGGGCCTTTCATAGGCCTCACCACGCACCCCAGACTCGCGCTGCTCAAACATAATGCATGGAGGGAGATTGGAGGAGAGGTGTTAGGCACCTCCATATATGTGAGGACGTACCCTCCCAGGAGGGTGCTGGCCAGTCTGCACCCGGCCCTTCCAGGGTGGCGATGGGTCAACGCCTCCTAGCTCTGGGGCGACGGGGATCCTCCTCCTCCTCCTCAGGTGGTACTGCTGGCTCAACCTCCAGCAGCTGTCCCCTCATGATGGCCAGGTTGTGCAGCATGCAGCAGACCACGACGATTATGGAGACCCATTGAGGAGAGTACTGCAGGGTGCCACCAGAGCGGTCCAGGCACCGGAATCTCTGCTTAAGGATGTCTATGCACTGCTCAATGATGCATCTGGTGGCACAATGAGCATCATTGTATCCGTGCTCTGGCACTGTCCTGGGGTTCCGCAGTGGAGTGAGCAGTCAAGTGGACAGGGGATATCCCTTGTCCCCAAGCAGCCAACCGCAATCCTGATTCGGGTCGGTGAACACGGCGGCCACACTGGTCTGGCGCAGAATGAATGAAGCATGGCTGCTGCCTCCCTTCACGGTGCTGACGATGATGCCTTCTCCTGCGTGTCGCCCTGCTTCTGAGCAGGTGTACCAGGTGTCACCCTCCCAACACTCCTCCCATCCTCAGGGTGAACCCTGCCAAGCAGGTCTCTGCAGCCCACAGGACTCCACTAAAGAGTCAGACCTGAAAGTTGTACAAGAGTATGTGCAAACCTCTGAGCAACACTCAGCAGGTTTAATGGAGCCAAAACAATTAATAAAACTGCATGAAAAGCTAAATACTGCGGATGCTGGAAAATGAAATAAAAACACTAATAATTAATAAAACAATATCGAAAGATAAATACTGCGGATGCTGGAAAATGAAATAAAAACACTAATAAGTAATAAAACTATTTACCTACCAAAGGGCCCCAACGGTGTCGCATTCGAGCACCGCATCGGAAACCTCGCGGGGACACTGGTGGCTTTCCAGCGGCCCGCACGCTGCAGAGCTCACCGCTGGAAACTCACCTTTACAGTGGCTTCACCGTGCCATTTCCGGCCGAAGTGCACACCGCTCAAATCCTCCCCGAGCCGATTTTTTTGATCGACCGACCAAAGTCCGCGGGAGCCGTCCCTTTGGAAATGGTGAACTTCGGGCCCTGAAACTTCGTTTATTTCCTACACGGGGAAATGCTATTTTAAATATTCACTTTAGAATTTGTTTAAATATGTTGAAAATATATATCACTAAGAGCCTCTTTGAAAAAATGTCATAGATATCAATAACTCTCAAACAAAATGGCTTGGGCATGCAATTTTGCAGTGGATGACTTAATGCAATACAAATTGATTAGATGGAACATCGAAACCCAGGAATGTCAATACGCCTGTACTAATATCACCTCGCACTTCTTAAGCAGCAAATGGAACACTTAACAAAGTTGCGTTGAAGACATAGGACCCGAGTTTGGTGAAACCTAAATTCCGTCCAAGTACCTGTCGGTCCTTTGGGTGGAAATTTGGTGAAAAAATGTGGGGAAAACCGCCTGGCTGAAAAAAATGGGCCGATTCTGGGAGCCAGCGGCTGGCGGGTCGCATTCTGGGCGGTAAATGCGATCCTCGGCAAAGTAGCGCCGAGGATAGAATCGGGCCCAGGGAAGGGGGAACAGAAAAAAAAATATGTTTTTCAAAACAATAAAAAAAAATCTACCAGAAATCCCTCAGGGGACCCCATCGACCAAAATCCCTGCAAAAGAAATAAAGAAAACAAGCGCACTAACTTTTTCTTGCAGGTCTTCATACTCACCGTTCAGTTAAGACCTGCCTCCATACGGCGGTCCATTCTGCTGCTGGAGTGGAGGACCGCCCAGACCAATCCGGGGAGCGTGCGGGCTGGAGGACTTTTGTCGGCGTTGCACGCCGGCGCACACCAGCGGACGCCCCCCAGCCGTCTTCTCTCCCCGCCAGCGTGAGGACCCCCAACCAAACTCGCTCGGAGGGGAGAGCGCCCAGAAAACATGGAGACTGCCGATAAAGTGTTAAGTCGACCAAACTCGGGCTCAATGGGTATGTCACAGATGAGGACATCTATTGTGAGTTCTGGAATGGAGTACCAGGGTAACACAATAAAATTATCCTGGACATATAAAGTTAAAGTCTGAGCTGCTACAAATATAAATGAATAGAAAGCATCACACATGATGACTGAATTGTCATGTACAGCAAGGGGTGAATTTCTGAGAGGGATCTCCCACTCATCAGAGGTCTTTTGTGTCCGCCTGCACATGCAGGAGAGGAGCTCAGGGGTGGGGGGAGGGGGAAGGGGAGAGAAGCTTGGTGGGGGAGGGGGGGAGGGGAGAAGAGAGGAGCTCAAAGGGGGAAGAGAAGGTCAGGAGCCCAGGGCGGGGTGGGGGTGGGGTGTGGGGAAGGGCAGGAACTTGGGGGCATAAGGAAATAAGGCCAGGAAGTTGTGGGGGGGAAAGGTGGTTCGAGCACGGAGAGAACAGTGATAGCGGTACAACGTGATCCAGGTCGAAAGTGGGAGGGCGGGGGGAGGGGGACAGATGTGAGAATGAGCGTGATCCAGATGGGAAGACGGATCACGTCCTTCCCCTCTGTTAGACGTAGATCACATTTTTCCAACCAAATGAATTAGTGAATTCCTTCTCACATATGGAGCAGGTGAACTGCCTCCCCCTCTAGTGTGAACTTGCTGGTGTGTCAGAAAATTGGATACACACATGCACCCCACACACACACATCCCACACTCCTGCACCCATTGATTTATTGACTGGCAAATCTTTACTAGCTTCCTGCTATAGTAGCACCACCTGAAATCTGGAGGCCATTGAGTATTTGCACTTCTTATTTTCCATTTCCTATTTTAATGCGTGTTTCTTAACGTTGTAGTCTTGACCTTGGTCCCTTCTTTCTGAATTAAAGAATACTGATCACTTCCAGAAGGAAAAAAAAACTCCAAAAAAGTAACTAACCCATAATTCGAGTACCAGCCATGGACAACCGTAATTACGATTGCAGAACAATAGGCAACAGAGGATCTTCATGAAGCTAACTACAGTTCCACTTTCTGTAGGCTACCTGACAAGACTGGATCAAATTACACATTGCAGGGTTGTCTACAGCAGGCAGGATCAAATTACCGATTCCAGACGAACTGTTGGGGGTGTCTTGCCCTCCAAGGGGACCAATCAGAAATCTGGTCCAACCCACTGGTGTTGCAAATAAATGCAGCCCCCACTCATCTGCCATAACTTCATTTATTGCAGTTTTTCTGGGGTTTTCGTGGCTCTTCAGCTGAAGATACAATGGATGAGTGGAAGAACCCCAGTGGAACTCTACTCCCTTATTTTTAAAGTGGGGTTGAAAGACATATATGGGTAATCCGCTAAAAGTAGGGATTGTTGTACATATATGCAAGACATTGCAGTCACACAAAGAAATGCTGAAAAGAAAGTTACAAGAAAGATACAAGTTAAAATAGCGGGCTAATCAAATTTACATTGCACATGCTATATTGGCAAAGGGAGTGTACTGCAAAAGGTCTTTCCATGGCTCAAATCATACTGCCTTAATCCACACTGCTATGGCTAAAGGCCAAACTTGCACAAAATAAGAGGATAAGATGACCAACAGATGGTGGATCCTTGCAGAAGAGGCCATTAACAGGCTGCCTCCTTGTTCCGTATGAACAGCAAGTAGTGAAATAGGGAGGAGGTCTGTGAAGAGCTAGGGAGTTTGTCCACAGGAGGTGCAAGGGATACACAGATCATATGGTATGCACCATATTAAAGATTATTTATTCCATATGTTACATTAGTGCTTCCGTGTACACTGGTTTATACAAATACAGTTACAATAGACACAATACCCAAATTAATGTGTCATTACACACTGTACACAACTGCTTCTTTCCCATCTGCTCTCTTCACCGAGCAAGGAGAATCAAGTGTCTTCAGGGTACAGCCACAGAGCAATAGTCACAAGAGATCCAACCTTCACTATACATACTTGCATTAAGCAGTATTCTAGATATAGACTTGTCCATAAATATATAGTAATATGGATGAAGGAGCACAGTGTGACATCCAGGTTACTGGTGCTACAGGGTTACCAGAGGTGGGGTTGCAGGTGGGGGAAATAGGGGTGGGTGAATGGATGTTAATGAGAGGGAGGAAGAGAATGATGACAATGGTGTGGAGAGTAAGTCAAAAGAATGGATGGGGCGGGGAGAGAGAGAGGATTGGGACTGGGAAGGGTGGAACGCCGTGAAAGGCAGGAGTGGCTGACAGCCAACAGAGAGTGGATGGCAGTGGGAGAAGAGGGGAGAGGAGAATAGATGGCAGAGAGGGGAAACATAGATAGCAGTGAAAGAGGAGGGAATAGATTGCAGTGAAAGAGGAAACTGCATGACAACGAACGAGATGGAAATGCCTTTTACTGGAGGAAGGAAGCAATGGATGATAACAAAGAGGAGAGGGAAGAATGCAGAAGCTGGGAGTGGTACTTCGGGGTGAAGGAGTGTGTCAGAATTAATTAAGAGGCAATAGGGATGGAGAATGCCACCATCAACTCGGGGGACAGGGATAGCAGAGGAGTACTAGCTGAACTGGGCTATGAGGAGAGAGGCACAATCTCATTCATGAGGACACAGGATGGCTGGAAAGGGAAATGGCACATTGAGTTATTCTTTTCTGGGGCTGGGGCAGGGTGGAGGGAGCTTTACTCTGCGTCTTGCTGTACTATTCTAGGTGCTTGATGCTGACACTGGGTGCCTGAAATTGAAAGAGTTCTATTCCTCAGCACTAGATGAGCACAAAACACAGAGGGAAAAATGTTAGCCCCAGAAACAAGAAATTGCTTCAGCACAATACAAGTGAGTGTGGCAGTTAAAAGTGCAAGGAAGTTTGTTATTGCAATTACCATTCAGCTGTTCTCCCAACTCTCTTCATTTATGTTCACAGAACATTACAGTTTCCACAGGGTGCCTTACATAACCCGAGACCGGAAACTGACACTGTGTGCAGTGATTAGGAATAGCATGCCACAGGATTAATTCAGCTATCTTATGCTCAAAATTGCACAGACTTAGTAGCGAGCACTCCTGTTCTTTCCAAAATGTGGAAAACGCCACACTCTCAAACTGTATAGTTCAGGGTAAAACTAACAATCAATTTATTTACATGATATTTAATTACAGTGAAGCAAAAAATAGCAGATAGTTTACAATGCAATGACATGTTATAACTGGTTTCCAAAACCGAAATAATGAGGTCTGAAATCTCAAGAATCCTCTGAAGAGTCTTTTAGCCACGTTTCTGAAGATTGTAATGTGTGCTTCCAACCATAGAGCCCCATCTCACTGGCACAACATGTAAACAAACAGTTGAACTAAGGGAACTGCACAACAGGGAATGGCAGCCACATATACTACCCAAGCAGACTTTCAATGCCCCAAATAAAAGCAATCCTTTCACACTAGGCATGTGTCTTTGAAGAAGACCCAGCTTCAACAATGAAAACTTGCATTTATATAGCGTTTTTAACGTAATAAAACATCCCAAGGCGTATCACAGGAGCGTTATCAAACAAAATTTGACACCAAGCCACGTAGGAAGATATTAGGTCGAATGAGCAAAAGCAGGTTTTAAGGAGCATCTTAAAGGAGGAAAGAGAGGTGGAGAGATGCAGGGGTTTAGGGAGGGAATCCTACAGCTTAGGGCTTTGGCAGCTGAAGGCAGTGTTGCTAATAGTGAAGTGATTATAATCAAGGATGCTCAAGAGGCCAGCTGGTAGGGCTGGAGGAGATTACAGAGATGGGGAGAGGAGAGACCACGGAGGGATTTGAAAACAAGGATGAGAATTTTTAAATTGGGGTGTTGTTTACTGGGAGCCAATGTAGGTCAGTGAGCATAGGGGTGATGGGGAAACAGGACTTGGTGCAAGTTAGGACACAGGCAGCAGAGTTTTGGATGACCTCAAGTTTACGGAGGGTAAAAAGTGTATTGGAATAGTCAAGTCCAGAGGCAAGAAAGGCGTGGATGAGGGTTTCAGCAGCAGATGAGCGGAGCCAGGGCTAGAGTTGTGCAATGTTATGAAGGTGAAATTAGGTGGTCTTAGTGATGGCACGGATATGTAGTCGAAAGCTCATCTCGGGGTCAAATATGACATCAAGGTTATGAAGATTGGTTCATCCTCAGATAGTTGCTAGGGAGAGGGATAGAGTCGGTGGCTAGGGAATGGATTTGTGGCCGGGACTGAAGACAATGGCTTCGGTCTTCCCAATATTTAGTAGGAGGAAACTTCTGCTCATCCAGTACTGTATGTCGGACAAGCAGTGTGACAATTTAGAGACAGTGGAGGGATTGAGAGAGGTGGTGGTGAGGTAGAGCTGGGTGTCGTCAGCATCCATGTGGAAACTGACGCTGGGTTTTCAGATGATGTCGCCGAGGGGCAGCATGTAGATGAGAAATGGGAGGGGGACAAAGATAAATCCTTGGAGGACACCAGAGGTAACGGAGCGGGAAGAGAAGCCATTACAGGCGATTCACTGGCTATGACTGAATAGGTAAGAATGGAACCAGGCGAGTGCAGTCCCACCCAGCTGGACGACGGTGGAGAGATGTTGGAGCAGGATAGTGAGGTGTAGAATATTAATTATTTCTATCACTCAAGAGGAGGGATGTGAACAACAGCCCTTTGCTGTCTGGAGAACTGCTTACCAAGTCAGACCTGAAAGCAAGGCATATTTGAAATTTCAGCTGACGTGCCATACCTTAATGTATGTGGCAATTACAGACAATGAGTCTCGTCTACTTGCACAGTACAAATTTGGAAATATTACCATTTCAACAGCCTGCCCTATTAACCAAACAAACTTAACCCAATTAGATTCTGTGTTGCAACAGTCCCGTCTCCCCTTGAAACTAACAGCTACCTCCAGACAGTATTCATGCGTCGGTCTCAAATCTCACTCCAAGACAAAAAAGTTCATTTCAGAAAGCAGCTAACAGTTTCATTTTAAATTAGCCATATAACAATTCATACCTTTCATATGAAGAAAGACTTGCATTTATGTAGTGCCTTTCACGACCACCAGACGTCTCAAAGAACTTTACAGACAATGAAGTACTTTAGGAGTGTAGTCAATGTTGTAATGTGAGAAACGAGGCAGCCAATTTGTAACCAGCAAGCTGCCACAAACAGCAATGTGATAATGACCAGATAATCTGTTTTTTTTGTTATGATTGAAGGATTAATTTTGGCCAGAACACCGTGCTCTTCTTCAATATACATCCACCTGAGAGGGTAGACAGAGCCTTGGTTTGATGTCTCATCTGAAATACGGTCCCTCTGACAGTGTAGCGCTCCCTCAGCATTGCACTGGAGCGTGAGCCTAAATTTACGTGCTCAAGTTCCGAGAGTGAGACTTGAACCCACATCCTTCTGACCCAGAGGAGAGTGTGCTACCCACTGAGCCACAGCTGACACTGCTATGAAGAAGATATAATAGTGATGTTTTATATTGTGAAGTAAGGTGGAGCTCTACTTCCATCACAACTGCTCACTGCCAGTTTTGTCCCCCTGTTTACACCTATTTACCATTTTGTTATAATTAATACAGAAAGCAAAATACAGCCCTAAGGCAGTTTGCGAGCTCACACTGACTATTGAAAAAATAAATATGTAATTATTCTCTAGACAAATATGTGCATCACCCTATGCCATGTAAACTACTTAAAACAGATAGAACAGCCATGCTATAAGTACTTTGCTAAGCAGTAATTTATACAGCTTCAGTATGTAGCCAGGGAGGTATTGAAGTAGCTGGAGCATCATGTATCTTTAAAAAAAATTCTATCTGGGATGTGGACATCGCTGTCGAGGTCGGCATTTATTGCCCATCCCTAATTGCCCGTGAGAAGGTGGTGGTGAGCTGCCTTCTTGAACCGCTGCAGTCCTTGTGGTAAGCTTGGTTTAAATACATTTTAGGAAACAATACATATTGTGAGCAATAGTTTAACAATCAAGCCCACGCTGAATTAAAACAGAATTGGACTGTGCCGTGGCACACTTTGTCCCTATATAGGTCATGAGTTGTTGCCTAGTTACAGAATACTTCAATTAAGTTTGTAGGCGATTCTTTGCATAAAGATAATCCAACTCAATTGTTGGTGCTGCATAGAACTAACTCTTCAGATTGCTGTAATGAAACCCATTCTAGATAGAGCACTGCTTTCAAATTAATATGCCAGTACTTACAGAATTCGTAAGTATGTGTTCAGGCATATCAGACGAAGATTTGCTGGAGAAGTGCAGAACAAGGGTTACCAAAACTGGAAATCAGAAAGGTATTCACACTAGGAAGAAAGCAATTAGTGATATCTTCTGTTCCTGGTTTCCCTGCAGTCTGTAGTTACACAGGGATTGACTATCTTTGTGGCAATTGTCATAATCACGTCCAAAATATTCATAATGTGATGTGGGCAGCTCCACTTTTTCATTATTGATGTTGGATCATATATCACAATCTAAAGAAAAAGCCTTTGAATCCTTATTTCAAAAGAAGTGGATTTTAGAACAGCATTAAAAGAAAAACATTTGAAGTTAAATCTTACTGATTTTTTTTGCAGGATTAGGACAGGGCAGTTTAAAAAGACAATGAAACAATTTCATTTTTTTTCCAGCAGCTTTTAAATGATGAGATCTGCAGCTGGCTTATTACACAATGCTGATATTTTTCATGAAAGTGTATTTGTAGTTAATTGCATTTCAGGAGGCAATGTGCAGTTTTCTGAAGGGTTGTGTTAATTGTTACCCCAACTTGGATTATTATGGGAAAAAAAGGAAAAAGCAAACTAAAGTGCATCACATTTTGCTAATTATTTCTGCTCTTGAATAAAGGAAGACTGTTCAAAAGGAAGAATCACTGATTAGCCGAACTGTATAATTTTAGTGGTTAGAATAAAGAGAAGACTCAAGGCAATAATCAAATCATTTTTTCATGAAATTCAGGTATATTATTCAGATTTTGTGTGAGTGAACTTCAAAGTCAAACTAAACCATAATTCAAAACTGTTATAAAATCTACTGTTACTATCTATAAAGGTAGAATATGGAATCTGTAGAATTGTGTGCCTTACAGAAACAGGAAAAGGTACAAGAGGCAACGATTTCTTCATGGCATAAAGAAAGTTCCATCAAATGATAATCGATGAGGAAATTGCTTTTCAGTGGTAAACGTAAAGGAAAATCAGTTGAGAGTGTAATTCCCTGCATTCGTCTAAGGCGTAAAGAGCTGAAAGGCAAATAACAAAAAAAATGGCTGAGATAGAAAGGGTTTGAAAGCTTGTTAATAGCTTGTTAATGCTTGTAATGGTCTTGTTAAAGTGAAAAAGTGAGAAAGTTGTGCCGCGTGCTTCAGGGCAGTGTGTAAACAAACTTTCATAACACCTCCTGAGAGCAGATGGGTTCGGCGCAACAGTTCAAGAGTGTTATCAATCACACTGTGCATGCAGATCACCGGTCCCGGGAAGAAAGGAGATCGTCCGGCTCGGATGCCAGTCAAGGTGGCGAGCAGTGTCCAGGAGGAGGGAAGGCAATCAGAAACGAGGACTAGTAGCGGCCGGGAGCGGCCCACAAAATTAACGTGTAGCTTGTAGGAGCAGTCTCTTTAGGGACCACTGATTGGCTGCGAAGCTCCTGTATTTACTGGTAGCGCATGCTGCGATCAATTGCTAACAAATTTTGGAAAGGGGGCATCAACCAGCATTAAAAACCCCTGTTTTGCACTTGCAAAGGTCCTAATGCTTGATTCAGGCACAGGCCCTGGACGCTTATACAGGAGCCTTTACCAATATGGCGGGTGACCATATTGGACGGTTAGGGTTAGGGTTAGGGCAAATTGCTCATGTCAAGATGGCCCCATTCCTGTTGGGAATAGTGGGAGATGGTTTCTCAGAATCCACACCCAGGTGGGGTGGTAGCCAGTTTAATTGGCGGCCCTATTGGCCAATCCCCTGAGAGGGGAAAGGTAAGAGCGTGGCTGCTAATTTTCTGTCTAGGTGAAAAGGCGCGAACAAAAACCAACATATGTGGTCAGTCCAGATGGTCTGCTGAAAGAAAGGCCATAAAACTAGTGCTGCTGAAGCCCACATAAGCCTTGATCTGTTCTAAAGCAAGTGTATTTAGCCCACCAACAGGTTAAGGATTGTGGAGATTTATTATTTTTTGTTCATCACAAAGAAGCGCTTTGAAGTCAAGTGAAAGAAATTTGTTTTGATTATAAATGTTACTCTAAAAGTTTACTTGCTACTGCAAAATAAAGCAGCTGATAGAAACATAGAAACATAGAAAATAGGTGCAGGAGTAGGCCATTCGGCCCTTCGAGCCTGCACCATCATTCAATATGATCATGGCTGATCATTCCCTCAGTACCCCTTTCCTGCTTTCTCTCCATACCCCTTAATTCCTTTAGCCGTAAGGGCCACATCTAACTCCCTTTTGAATATATCCAACGAACTGGCATCAACAACTTTCTGCAGTAGAGAATTCCACAGGTTGACAATTCTCTGAGTGAAGAAGTTGCTCCTCATCTCAGTCCTAAATGGCTTAGCCCTTATCCTTAGACTGTGACCCCTGGTTCTGGACTTCCCCAACATCGGGAACATTCTTACTGCATCTAGCCTGTGCAATCCCGTCAGAATTTTATATGTTTCTATGAGATCCCCTCTCATTCTTCTAAATTCCAGTGAACATAAGCCGAGTCAATCCAGTCTTTCTTCATATGTCAGTCCTGCCATCCCGGGAATCAGTCTGGTGAACCTTTGTTGCACTCCCTCAATAGCAAGAATGTCAAATTGTATCGAGCCTTATTTCACCAATTGTTTTCAATCTATCTATGAAAGATGGGAGAAGTGCATGGGAGAGCACATGTGAAAGACACAATGGCCCCAAGTTTCCACACGCGGCGAAAAAGGCGCACCTCAGAGCTGGGCGTCTGTTTTTCGCGCCGAAAACGGCGCCGGAAAAAAAGTGCGGTATTCTCGAGCTCCTTGGAGCTCGATGTCTGCTTGGCGCGGCGCACAGGGGCCGGAGCCTACCACTCGCGTCGATTTTGTAAGTAGGAGGGGGCGGGTACAATTGAAATGAGGCTTCTTGGTGCCGGCAACCCTGCGCGTGCGCGTTGGAGCATTCGCGCATGCGCAGTCTGAAGTAAACATTGGCACTCGGCCATTTTTAAAAGTACTGCAGAAAAAGTGAAGATTTGTTTCTTGGACCCCTGCAAAGGCTTGTATTTTAATTTTCTTGATATTTCTGTGTGTGAGGGAGTGCTTTTCGCAGCACTGCTGAATAAATCACCTGCTGAAATCAGTGAGTTCAGCTTTTCACTGCTAAACTTGCAGAACCGGTGCCTGCAAATTAAGGACTGTGCGTTTGGAGAAATAAAAGTGCCAATTCAACTTTGCAATTGATCAACTTCCACCAAGAACAAAGAATCTCTTGCATGAGCAAGCAAACCATTGCATAATATGTGGTGTTGACAATGCAACACCCATTCTGCAAATTTAAATATAAAGATGTCGATGTGGCTGCCTCTCCCTGTCCAAATGGCCTCAGTCAGTCCCCATCACAGCTCAAAGGCTGCTGCTGCTCCCGACCAGCCACTGACGCCGCTGCAATCCCCTGGCCGAATGGCCTCAGTCAGTCCCCCTCACAGCTCGAAGGCTGCTGCTGTTCTTTCTTCGGCTCCCGACCAGCCACTGATGCCGCTGCAATCCCATGGCCGAATGGCCTCACGTCCGCTCCTGATTCTTCGGCTGCCTTCGAGCCACTGACGCCGCCCCATAAGCGTGGCCGAACGGCCTAAAGAATTTTAAATCTGCAGCTGTGTGTGTCCTGTGTTCATTCTTTGGCTCCCAACCAGCCACTGACGCTGCTGCAATCCCATGGCCGAATGGCCTCAAGTCCGTCCGGGTGCTGCATCTTCGCGGGGAATGAAGGCCTGCCTCAAGCACCGCAGCTCAGCTCGAAGGCTGCTTGCTGCCTGCCCCTGCCGCCGAGACACTGACGCCACACCCCTGCCTGAAAGGCCTGCCTGAAGCACTTTCACACAGGTAGGAACATGGTTTATTTAATCTTTTCTTTGCTTATAAATTTTTATTCAGGTTGGATTTATTTGTATAATATAAATAAGGATTGATTGTAGAATTTAATGACTTCCCTTCCCCCCCCTCCACCCCCCCACCTCGTTCCGGACGCCTAATTTGTAACCTGCGCCTGATTTTTTAAAGTGTAGACAAGGTTTTTTCAAGCGTACAAAAATCTTCACTTACTCCATTCTAAGTTAGTTTGGAGTACGTTTTCACTCACGAAACTTTGAAATCAGGCGTCAGTGGCCGGGCACGCCCCCTTTTGAAAAAAAAATTCAGTTCCAAAGTGAAACTGTTCTACCTGACTAGAACTGCAGGAAATTAAATGTGGAGAATTCCGATTTCTAAGATACTCCGTTCTATACCAGTTGCTCCTAAAAATCAGGAGCAAATCATGTGGAAACTTGGGGCCAATATTTGGTTCAGATCACAAGGGGACATTTCAATGTAAGGTGCTGGGAGTACCACCTACAGGAGTGACCAGGACTGCTGAACTAGAGGGAATACTTAACACAGACTTTGAAATTTATAACACTCAGGTTAGAGCATCAAAAGGCAATCCAACATTGACATATAATCACGATTATGGAACTAATGACACTTCTTTGCAGTCAATAGTGAAGCCACTGAGAACACTAACTTATGGTATCGATTAGTATTAAACTGCGATTTAACTAACGTTAGTTTGAGCTGCATATGGATCATAACAGAGAATTCTGATATTCCATACTTTTCCACCTCATCTTTTTCCCTAACCCCAGAAGGTGCCACTTTGAGGAGTAGTCAAACGAAGTGGCTCTAAGTAGCAAAATTCTTAGATGAGGTGGAAGAGTCACGCCCTTCATACCTCATTAACCTGCTGCCCTTTTCTGCAAATGCTCCGACCACTTCCTCAGGGGTGAGTGCAATGTATTTGCTTCAAGGGTTCTTTGCTTAAGGATTCATAGCAGCACATTGCAATTAAGAACTAGTTGGTTTAATAACAAAATGTTTAACAATCACACTACACATTACCAATTCAACACCAGGCTCACAACCACCTGCCTCGAACCCAACTGGCTGGGCCCAGCATCCAATTATTTCTTCTATAATTCCATCTGGAAGACCATTTTATGTATTGATCACTCTTTGAGTGAAGAACCTCCTAATATCAGTCCTAAATTAATCTTTCACTAAGTTGAACCCTTGTCCTACTCACAATTTAGTTTAGAGTTATATTCCAGATTTACCTTTTCTATATCGCTCACTATTTTATACACCTCTCTAAGATCACCTCCTTTCAAGGACAAAAAGTCCGTTTCTCCAGCCTTTCCTCACAACTCAGACCTTTTTGCCATTCATTCACTGGATGTGGGCATCGCTGGCAAGGCCCGCATTTATTGCCCATTCCTTATTACCCTCAAGTGGCATGGCCGGTAGCCACTTCAGAGGGCAGTTAATCATGTTGCTGTGGGTTTGGAATCACCTATAGGCCAGACCAGGAAAGGACGGCAGATTTCTGTCCCCAAAGGACATTAGTGAATAACATGGGTTACTGCAATGAAATCCAATGGTTTTTTGGTCACCATCACTAGGTTTTTATTCCAAATTTACTTAGCTGAATTTAAATTCCCCAGCTGCTGTGGTGAGATTTGAACTCTTGTCTAGGGATTGTTAGTTCAGGTCTCTGAATTATTAGTCCAGTAACATTGGGGGGAATTTTTCGGGGGGTCAGCGGGCGTGTTTGGTGGCGCTGAACAGACCCGACACGCAGCGGTGTGGGAGGCAATTTGAGGCAATTATTAGCTTGTTTAGAAGCTCTTAACGGCGATATTTTACTCACCTTTTAACTTGACCAGGTTGTCCACAGATTTCACGCTGCTCCTGGACCCTGTATGTTCATCTGAGGTGGAGGATGAGTGGCCATTGAAGTAGATGATTGGTGACAGCTTATAAATCTTGTATAAAATCCTCACAATTTACACCAGCACACTTTCCAAACCCAGAGACTCATTGCTTCTCACCTTGGAAGACAGATTGTGCTTTCTGCAGGCTGCAAGTCTTTGTAGCAAACTCTCCAGTCAGGCTCATCTCATTGCAGCAACCTCTCTCACCTTTGACAGATCGCTTCTGTCATCTCACCTTCAGCTATTATCTACTCCATCAGGATGGGGACCATTTATACTCTGTCACCTTGGCTCTCAGAATCTGACCACGATGAACTCTAACAGCAGCATCACCAGGCACACCAGCAGCACCAACAACAACACCAACCTTCTCCGCAATCAACTGATGCTGCACAGGACACAGGGCATCAGCACCTGACCACGTTGCTGCCCGGGATGCCAGGGATGACCTCACCATGGCCAGATTGACTTCACTGGATGGTGTACACCCATATGGCTGTCACATAATGTGCCAGGTTAGCACCACCCCACACCAACACCATAAAACATCCCTACAATATCCAAGCCATTCCTTTCGCATTACGTCTCACCATTCACAATAACTCACTGAGGCACTTCAAAAGGTGCACACAGATCTGTCCAAGAATGAAACATGTTGAAAATAAAGGTTTCAATGCTTAACATCACATTAACAGAAACTTTACATGAACATTGTATAAAACACTCAAGTACCTACCCTGTGTGTTGTTAGTCGGTATGATTGAGCTAGGATGAGGGTTAGTGCGAGGGGTGGCTAGTGAGATGGGGAACTGATAAAATAGAGAGATGGGTGGAGGTGCAAGGTCAGTTGGTGTGAGTAAGGATGTACAGGAGTAGGGTTGGGAAGAGAGAGTGATGGGGATGTGATGAGTGGCACAGCAGGATGAGGTTGAGTGTGGCTTTGCAGTAACGTTTCGTGATCCACTGAGATCATTGAAAGATTTGTGCCACTGCAGCCTGGTCCTCCCGACGACAACCCTGCCTGTATCCTCCTGTGCAATGTGCAACCAGGCTGCGTAGTCTCCTGGGGAGGTGTCTTCCACCCATGGGAAGGGAACAGAACCTCCCTGCGTGCTGTGGCTCCCTCCATACGCATCTGGAGGGAGTCATAGAAACATAGAAACATAGAAAATAGGTGCAGGAGTAGGCCATTCGGCCCTTCGAGCCTGCACCGCCATTCAATGAGTTCATGGCTGAACGTGCAACTTCAGTACCCCATTCCTGCTTTCTCGCCATACCCCTTGATCCCCCTAGTAGTAAGGACTACATCTAGCTCCTTTTTGAATATATTTAATGAATTGGCCTCAACAACTTTCTGTGGTAGAGAATTCCACAGGTTCACCACTCTCTGGGTGAAGAAGTTTCTCCTCACCTCGGTCCTAAATGGCTTACCCCTTATCCTTAGACTGTGACCCCTGGTTCTGGACTTACCCAACATTGGGAACATTCTTCCTGCATCTAACCTGTCTAAACCCATCAGAATTTTAAACGTTTCTATGAGGTCCCCTCTCATTCTTCTGAACTCCAGTGAATACAAGCCCAGTTGATCCAGTCTTTCTTGATAGGTCAGTCCCGCCATCCCGGGAATCAATCTGATGAACCTTCGCTGCACTCCCTCAATAGCAAGAATGTCCTTCCTCAGGTTAGGAGACCAAAACTGTACACAATACTCAAGGTGTGGTCTCACCAAAGCCCTGTACAACTGTAGCAACACCTCCCTGCCCCTGTACTCAAACCCCTCGCTATGAAGGCCAACATGCCATTTGCTTTCTTAACCGCCTGCTGTACCTGCATGCCAACCTTCAATGACTGATGTACCATGACACCCAGGTCTCATTGCACCTCCCCTTTTCCTAATCTGTCACCATTCAGATAATAGTCTGTCTCTCTGTTTTTACCACCAAAGTGGATAACCTCACATTTATCCACATTATACTTCATCTGCCATGCATTTGCCCACTCACCTAACCTATCCAAGTCGCTCTGCAGCCTCATAGCATCCTCCTTGCAGCTCACACTGCCACCCAACTTAGTGTCATCCGCAAATTTGGAGATACTACATTTAATCTCCTCGTCTAAATCATTAATGTACAATGTAAACAGCTGGGGCCCCAGCACAGAACCTTGCGGTACCCCACTAGTCACTGCCTGCCATTCTGAAAAGTACCCATTTACTCCTACTCTTTGCTTCCTGTCTGACAACCAATTCTCAATCCATGTCAGCACACTACCACCAATCCCATGGGAGTCATGAGAGAGTCTGGGTGCAGCCGTGCTCCTCTGTGCAGCACTGGTCAGTGTTTGCAGCACCTCAATGCTGAACCAAAGCTGAAATGTGATGCCTCATTCCATGCTCCGTTAGTCTACAGTTATGCAATCTTCGGACAGAATTCTGGTTTACCTAGTGTGGGAATATTCTTTTATCCTGTTGTGAAACATTTGCTTTTAACTTTTTCTTTTTAAACTTTCTCACCGTATGTCCTCTGCTTAGATTCCACCCCCACTAACTTGTACATTATCCCATGGTTGCTGAAGGGAAATTTTCCTTTTTGGTGCTCCTGGGAGTGCATGTCAGGAAAGTCCACATTTCAGCCCTCGACTTTCCATCAATGAATAGAAGATGATGGACTGGAGATGTGCAATTTCCCGACATGTGCTCCTGGGGAATGCTGAAGCAGAAAATCTACTCTTATGTGTCTGGTACTAACTAGCTCATCAGCTCGTGCCAATGTCACTCAGTTACCAGCTGCGGAGGGTAATGCTGGAGCAAGTCACGTGACTCACATTTCAATTTTCACTCTCTTCCTCTGAGAAAACAGTTCACTTTCACCTCACTCCTTCCAATTGGAATAGTCCAGTTGAGATTTGGAGCTCATTATGCAAAGAATTACTGTCATAAATAAACTATAGCACTCCATGGACTTACTGGTTTACCAGCACAATGCATTATTAGCCAACTACTGACCTACATCGTTCTTATCGTTCTCCTTTTTGAGCTTTTTGTAATTTGTTGCTTTGCTTATTTGAAAATAGTTTCAGTGTTAGTTTTTTAAAATTTTCTATGAAGTATCACAAGAGATATTCTGACATATTGGGCCGTAATTTGTGGCCCCATTGGTGCATACGAGGTGCACGTGTGCCTGTAGGGCTGGGTTTAGGCATATGGAATCACTAGACGTATGAATGGGGATCCCCCTTCTTTCAATCGTTGGGCCAGCCAGGGGCACTCGTGAAACGCTCGCAAAACACTTGCACCACTGGGATACGTGGGCCTCCATTCGCAGGTACCCGGAGAGGCCCAGGACCTCGAGTCTCCATACCTCCGGGACCATCAGATAAGTGGGTAGAGATTTTGCAGGTTGGAGGCATCCGCTCGCGGGAACCTCCGAACGCAATTTCAGACCCAGTAAGTAAAATATGTAGAGCAGTGTTTCCATTAAGTGATCAAAATGACCTAAACCCTGCTTGAGAGCTGGAAAGCTTGATTTAGGTTGCGAGAACTTGATACACTCCTGGTCTTACAGGTCATCTGCATTCTAGACAATGAGACTCTATCCTTTACAAATAATGTCTGTTCATAATGCATTCTTTACTAACATTAATCAAAGCCTCCAAATCACCTTTCTCTAAAGCTTCTCTCACAAGATGTCAAATCTCATCATATTGAATGACTTGCCTCTTTTAATTGCTATATTACTCCAGATTAGTAATGTTAAGTATTTTAATCTGCTCTGTTCAATTATTTATTTTTCCAATGCTAAAGATTTTTCAGGCTTTGTTACTGGAATCAATATTGGAAGTATATGTGTTCTAACAGATCAATTGTTTCTTGTTGCTACCTCTCTTTATAATGCTAATCTCAGCAGTTTAGATATTTTACACACATCTTGTACTTAGCATTAGCTGTAACATGTTCTCTAGCAATGGAGTAATCATTGGAGATCTCTCAAGATTTTAAAGTGGACTGTCTCCTAGATGCATCAATGGATAAATACACTGTATGGTGTGCTATTGAACCACAGAACAGGAAGGTCCCACATTTGATATCTCTGTGTGAAGCAAGCATGAAGAAAGACAAGAGAAAAGAGAGAGAGGGAAAGAAAAGAGAGAGAGAGAAAGAAAGAAAAGAGAGAGAGAGAGAAAGAAAAGAGAGAGAGAAAGAAAAGAGAGAGAGAAAGAAAAAAGAGAGAAAGGGAGGGAGGGAGGGAGGAAGGAAGGAAGGAAGGAAGGAATAAATAAATGTAAATGTTGTAATGTAGGAAAGGTACTAAAATGTAGGGAGGTATTAAAAGTTGCTTCGGTGTTCCTAAGCAAGATGGGAGGTGCGGGGGAGTGAAGGGGGGCAGGGGGCAAGGAGGGGGAACAACAATAGTTTCTGTTTTTGATCCTTAACCAGTGAGCTCTTTTGAAAGTATTTATGTATGGGTAAAATGTGAGTATGAGATTGGATTTGATTATGATGTCTCCTTCATGACTGAATAATTTGCCAAAACTCACTTGGAGCTTTGTATGCTTATTTTGATCATATAAGAATATTGGAACGGAATTCATTCTCAAGCCGAGTTATTTTTCCTGAATATTTTCTAAAATAATTTAGCAACATGTTCACATTTTCATGCAACGATATTCTCCAGATGTTTCATGCCTGCAGCATTCCACAAGAATGCTGGTATTTATTTGAAGTAACAGTTACACAAGGAAAGTGTCTCAAACATCGATGAATTAACGTTATAGCCAATAGTATTTGCCAAAGCTCATTTTTAGAGTTCCCAGATTTTTAAGTTTGCTTGGAAGGGCCACTGTCAAAATACAGTAGAAATCGCTTCTCGATAGATACCTCATGGTACAACTTTGATCTCATATAGAAGCGGGTCAAAAGCACGGTCACCATATTGGCATGAAAGTAACAATGCATCAATGTTCTAACAGTGAAATAGCGCTAGTACATTGTTTTGGTTATCAGTAAATGTCTCTTACCACTTCTACCTTTCCTGTCTTCGGTTTTCCTTTCTTCATATTTTTTCATCAGTCAGAATCCTAAGTAAAACTCATGGCTGGGATTTCTACAGTTTTTTTTCAACAGACACGGCTGCTAGAGCTAGGAGTAACCCAGACGAGGCAGCCCTGAGGTAAACAAAGAATATTAGAGAATGGTTCTAAAGGAACTGCCGTGGAGAGAATTGGAGCAGAATGAGGATCACAATGAAAGTTGTTTAGCTGCTTAACAGAGGAACTAATGAGAGCAGGAACTAGTCAAGGGTAATGATTCAGTGAAAAAAGGCACACTGGGCCTTTATACACATCACTGCTACAATAAGAATATTTTATTCTTGCAGTTCTGATAGAACATTGAATATTTAAAAAGATTTACTGCAATACATTGCTTCAACTGTCTTATTATAGCACCTATAAATGTTCATGTCATAATATAAATACCATGACAAACCAGAAAATCAGCATTTAGAGCATTAAAAATAAATCAAAGGCCTCAATAAACTGCTCAAACTTCAGTTTCTTACTTTATATGATATGATCCAAAGTAGTTAATTATTACAACTGAGAAACACATTCCTGTCCCTCTGTTGTGATCTATATTTTATCTTCTGTGCTTACATGATGATTTATATTTTCATTGAATGAATGTTAAGAGTTTGAATTGTTTTTTTGTTGTTGCAGGAGATGGAGTGGCTGAATGGCTTTAGTAGGTTTCAAACTTTACACAGGTAGCTGAAGACTATGTACAATCTTTGGGACTTTTACTTGGCAAGCGAAGGTACAGTGACCATGTGAAAATGTTCCTTGCCTTGTTTTGATGAATAACATCTCATGATGAACTGTTTCAGAATGAACCATATTTAAGAGATTAAAAGCTCATTACCATGGAAAATAGAATGCTATTTACAGAGGAGTAGAGTATTGTTTCTGACAGTCAGCTGTATTTCTTGTGTGGGGAATATTTCCAGTCCAGTTTATTTTTGTTTGTGTCTGAATTTTTGCCAGAACTACTCACCATGGTTTCCACAAATACTGCTGATGCAGGTAAAAACAACTGAGATTTTATTAGCTCCTCCACTGGTAACAGGGTCTAGCAGGAGCCAGTGTGTATTGGAAAATTGTGACACACATCAGCGATCCTACTGTAATACTGGTGGATCTGCTGTGCCATTGCACATGGCAAGTTGGAAAAATGGCCTCTTTCTTCTTGCCTCTTGGTTGAGAAGCTGTGGGTGGAGTGTCATGGTATGACGGGGAAAGGAGGCCCCAACATCTGCAGACTGCATTTGTTTTCATTCATTTATACCTATTGGTGTCCTGGCCAATATTTCATCATCATCATAGGCAGTCCCTCGAAATCGAGGAAGACTTGCTTCCATTCCAAAAGTGAGTTCTCAGGTGACTGAACAGTTCAATACCGGAATTATAGTCTCTGTCGCAGGTGGGACGGACAATGGTTGGAGGAAAGGGTGGGTGGGGAGTCTGGTTTGCCGCACGCTCCTTACGCTGCCTGTGCTTGACCTCTTCACGCTCTTGGTGACGAGACTCGAGGTGCTCTTCCTCTACTTAGGGCGGTCTTTGGTTAGAGTTTCCCGGGTGTTGGTGGGGATGTTGCACTTTATCAAGGAGGCTTTGAAGGTGTCCTTGTAACGCTTCCTCTGCCCACCTGGGGCTCGCTTGCTGTGTAGGAGTTCCGAGTAGAGCGCTTGCTTTGAGAGTCTTGTGTCCGGCATGCGGACGATGTGACCCGCCCAATGGAGCTGGTCGCGTGTTGTCAGTGCTTCAATGCTGAGGATGTTGGCCTGATCGGGAACACTGACATTGGTGCATCTGTCCTCCCAGGGGATTTGTAGGATCTTGCGGGGACATTGTTGGTGGTATTTCTCCAGTGACTTGAGGTGTGTACTGTATATGGTCCACGTCTCTGAGCCATACAGGAGATTTCCATACCTCAGGCGCCTATTATCAGCAAGGGCAGACATCGACGATGAGGTTCAACACCGCCTCCAGTGCGCCAGCGCAGCCTGTGGCCGCCTGAGGAAGACAGTGTTCAAAGATCAGGCCCTAAAATCTGGCACCAAGCTTATGGTCTACAGGGCTGTAGTGATACCCAATATTAATCCCTCAATCAACATAACAAAAAACAGATTATCTGGTCATTATCACATTGCTGTTTGTGGGCGCTTGCTGTGCGCAAATTGGCTGCCGCGTTTCCTACATTACAACAGTGACGACACTCTAAAAGTGCTTCATTGGCTGTAAAGTGCTTTGAGACATCCGGTAGTTGTGAAAGGTGCTGTATAAATGCAAGTCTTTCATTCTTTATTGTGTCCCCTTACTGTAACTCTCTCTAAATCGGCTACAAAAATCTCATTCTCAATTCTTTTCACACCTTGAACCCTGGCAGTGCATATTGAAGTTTTCCATCCATTGATCTCACTGATTATAGTTCCCCTTTAAGTTAAACATCATCCTGACTTGGAAATATATCGGCCGTTCCTTCATCGCTGGGTCAACATCCTGGAACTCCCTCCCTAATAGCACTGTGGGAGTTCCTTCACCACACGGACTGCCGCTGTTAAAGAAGGCGGCTCATCACCACCTTCTCAAGGGCAATTAGGGTTGGGCAATAAATGCAGGTCTTGCCAGCGATGCCCACATCCCGGAGAAAATGTAAAAAAAAAGAGTCTTGTAGGTATCCAGCCTTCTCAGTCCTAAACCAGGAGGGTTGCCTTTTCAGTTGCAAACTCAAGTCTTTAACTTCTTTATCGTCTAGTTTTGCCCATAGTAACCCCGCCTCCATACTTCCAGCAATAAACCCGAGGAGAATGAGTTTGTGGTTGGGTTCTGCAGGACATTGGCAGAACCTTCAACTTTGCCAGGGGGGTAAAACGGGAGATATCCGATTGGCTCACCCGACTTTGACTTCAATGGAAAGGATAATTGGTCGGGTTGTATCATGGGCCGTTGATCTTCTACCATCCGTTTTGCAACCTGCCAAAATTGACTTTCACTCCTTATCCACAGCTTCTCTTATTGTTAGCATATGAAGTATACACTGATATATCTTTCAACTAAGTCTGAGTTACTGCCTCCTAATTGAAGATTTTTCCTAACTTACTTCCGTTACATGATATATCAAAGGAACAGGGTTTTTTGCCTTAATTTTTCTCAAGTGTCCAGGTTTTACATGCATTGCCACTGGCAAAGCTGTTCTGTTGAATTCAATATCACCAATTATGCAATATCTGCACCTGCCCTATTACCCCCTCCCATCCCACTGTCCAGGGCCCAAAATAGTGATTTACTTGTACTTCTTGCAACTTAGTATACTGTATTCGCTGCTCACGATGTGGTCTCCTCTACATTGGAAAGACCAAACATGGATTGAGTGACCGCTTTGCGGAACACCTCCGTTCAGTCCGTAAGTATGACCCCGAGCTTCCGGTCGCCTGTCAGTTTAATTCTCCGCTCCACTCCCACTCTGACCTCTCCGACCTCGGCCTCCTGCATGGTTCCAATGAAGCTCAACGTAAGCTCGAGGAACAGCACTTCATCTTTCGTTTCAGCACTTTACAGCCTCCTGGACTCAACATCGAGTTCAACAATTTAAGATAACCTCTGCCCATTTTTGGCTCCCTCCCCCCCAGCCCCTCCACCCCCGATCTTTTTTTTCCCTCTTTGTCTCCAATGGCAGCTGGTCATTATCCCGCCATTCACACTCTATCTAGACTAACCTTTCTCTAACTTCTGCCATTTCAATTCGGACCATCATTCCTTTTGTCTCTCTAATCTCTCCTGTTTTCCACCAAAGCACCGACCTTCCCTTTTGTTCTGTCCTTCCCTCCCCCTTTTCAGTGCTCCTTAAGAATCTGTTCTTTTCGAACATTCACAAGTTCTGACGAAGGGTCATCGACCTGAAACATTAACTCTGTTCCATTTTCCACAGCTGCTGCCTGACCCGCTGAGATTTCCAGCATTTTTTGTTTTTATATCAGCAGTTATGATGATGTCTTTCAAATGTTTGTTATCTACTGACTTCAATAAACAAAGGCATCATAGACCTGTTACCTTTTTTTTCCTAAGAACCTGCTATCAATTTGGTGCATTACAAAAATCTCTTCTACAATGCTTCTTATCAACCTGCATTGCACTTGTTGATCAGGAAGTTGCTCAACTTCTTTGGCTTTATAGCCTTTTCTAAGTACTTCAGTAATATGGCGAATTCATCCGATGTTTTGGTTCATTGTATCAGCTATCTTATACAAATAAAACAAACTTCCTTAAAGATAAATCTGCACATTCTCAATGTTGAATCTATGGTTGCTTCGAATAGTTAGTGCGCTCAGCATGTATTTCATCAAAGATAGAAGATTTTAAAACTTACTCATCTCTGGTGAGATCTTGTTCCTCACTTGTTTTTTGAATAGTCCATGATATAGTTTTGCTTCAGTCTTGGCTGGTCTATGACTATGAGGTTCATTCTTGGACATTTAGTTGAGAAATGTCCAAGAATCTCGACCTTTTGTTGCACTTGAGATGACTGTATTAAATTCCTTGTGTCATTCGCATGATTTAATGAAGTTTTAAATTGTCCTTTTACTTGTATCTCCACAAGTGGTTTATAATTCTTTTGCCATCAATTCAATTTTTGGTTCTTTACCCTCCAAAAGAGGGTCTGAAATCTTATTTCATGTGCTTATATTCAAAAATGACATCTCCTAAAAACTAAAATTGCCATGGAACTTGGATTACCTTGACCAATAGGAACTTTGTCCTCATTTACACCCCTCTCTGAGTTCTGCTCTTATTGTTAGCTGTTATAATTTGAACTTAATCCAGATAATTTTTTGTAACCCAACAAAAAAATGTCACAATGGTGAGTCCTTGCTCCTTATGAATTGAAATGTGACTTTATTCTTGAAGTAATTCTGGAATATCAATTAACCCTTTTATTGTTCCTAGCAGATTAGGAAAAGGGGAGGTACAACGAGACCTGGGTGTCATGGTACATCAGTCATTGAAAGTTGGCATGCAGGTACAGCAGGCGGTGAAGAAGGCAAATGGTTTGTTGGCCTTCATAGCTAGAGGATTTGAGTATAGGAGCAAGGAGGTCTTACTGCAGTTGTACAGGGCCTTGGTGAGGCCTCACCTGGAATATTGTGTTCAGTTTTGGTCTCCTAATCTGAGGAAGGACGTTCTTGCTATTGAGGGAGTGCAGCGAAGGTTCACCAGACTGATTCACGGGGTGGCAGGACTGACATATGAGGAGAGACTGGATCGCCTGGGTCTGTATTCACTGGAGTTTAGAAGGATGAGAGGGGATCTCATAGAAACATATAAAATTCTGACAGGACTGGACAGGTTAGATGCAGGAAGAATGTTCCCGATGTTGGGGAAGTCCAGAATCAGGGGACACAGTCTTAGGATAAGGGGTAGGCCATTTAGGACTGAGATGAGGAGAAACTTCTTCACTCAGAGAGTTGTTGACCTGTGGAATTCTCGACTGCAGAGAGTTGTTGATGCCAGTTCATTGGATATATTCAAAAGGGAGTTAGATATGGCCCTTACGGCTAAAGGGATCAAAGGGTATGGAGAGAAAGCAGGAAAGGGGTACTGAGGGAATGATCAGCCATGATCTTATTAAATGCAGGCTTGAAGGGCCGAATGGCCTACTCCTGCACCTATTTGCTATGTTTCTATGTTTCTAGATCATAGGTAGGTCTTCAACTAGGTATCACGTCATTTTAGAAAACATACCAAACATTTTTGTAACAGATTTATTCAGTCTCCTCCAGCCGACAACCCTCCAAGATATCCATGCTCCTCCAATTCTGGCCTCTTGAGCATCCACCATTGATGGCCATGCCTTCAGCTGACAAGGCCCTGAGCTCTGTAATTCCCTCCCTAAATTTCTGCACCATTCTATCTCGCTTTCCTCCTTTAAGATGCTCGTCAAAACCTACCTCTTTAACCAAGGTGTTAGAGCAGATGACCATATCCCCTTATGTGGCTGTGTCAAATTTTGTTTGATTATGCTCCTGTGAAGCGCCTTGGGACATTTTACTACGTTAAAGGCGCTATATAAATACAAGTTGTTGTTACTGATATAAGCAAGCAATGAAGGTGAGATATTGAAACCAGTCCAACAAAACACCAGTCTGTAGGCTAAGCAACGCATCTGGGAAAAATTGTCAGCTAAAATGTGCCATAATATCTTAAGCCAGAAGAGGGTGTATGGGACCAGGAATCACTTGTTTATTTGCTTCCGAGCAGAGTAAACTGACAAAGCACATTGCTGCTGTTCCAATAGTTGTCTCCATTACTGAACATATTCGGTCTCATCTGGGTAGGTGGCGGTTATGAAATCCAGCTGTTCATGTGTGACTGTATTCATTTAAATTCTGGTTGCATCATCTTGAAGTTTAATTATGCTGAAGAAACATTTTCATTTCAGGAGATTAAATGATGTTGGTTGGATCTGGATCGGATGTATTCATTGATCAATAACCTGTTTCTCTATGACTATACTGATTGAAAGCAAGCTTTTTTTTCTTCTTGCTAACCATGTTGTTCTCCTGAAAATGAGCTTTTGTCTCTATCCTCTTGTTCCAGATTTGAAGCCCGAGCGAATCCTGAAAGAATCCAGGGCTCTGTCTCAAGAGTTCAGTGCTAGCATGACTCAGTGATAAAGCTTATTTATTGGGTTAATCTAATCAGTGTTCCACATATAGCCTAATATTATCTAACACCATCAAGGGCAAAATAATCCTGGGACTGATACAATAACCCAATTAGTGAAAACCCCAAGAAGCATCTTCCAAGTTGGCCTATATATACATGCAGTAATTTAAATTAAGACATTTTTAATATTAAAGTTTCTACAGTTTCGTAAAATCAATTTAACTGTTACCATTTTCAAAATCTATTGTGTCAATTCCTCACATTTAAAATGAAAATAAATGATTTTTGTTAACATAGGTTATCCTGGGAGAAGATAGAGGGCTCAATTTTCCCCAATTATCTGCGCCGTGTTTTTGGCGAGTAAATTCAAATCTCCAAGTTTCCCCAAAGTTTCTGCGCCAGCGTAATTCACTTAGGTAGGATTTTTTTAGGCTGCGATTTTTTTTTTACCTCTTTGGGGGTGTAACCTGCCACCCGCCCCAATTCTGGCCATTTATGCAAGTTTGGCCAGCTCCGATTTACTCCAATTTTTCTTAAGACGGCGTATGTGACCGCTCTGGAAAAACCTTCTGGGCAGTTAACAAAATCGGTGCAGGTAAGAGAATCAGTGCAGAAGATCCAGTTCCACGGCCGGGACAGCAGCAGCGGAGAGGGAGAGAGGGGGGGTGGTGAAGAGAGACAGGGGGAGGGGGGGAGAGGTGAGAGGAGAGAAGGGAGAGGGGAGAGAGAGGAGAGGGAGAGAGGAGAGAGGGGAGAGGGAGAGAGGGGGGGGTGAAGAGAGACGGGGGGAGGGGGGGGGAGAGGTGAGAGGAGAGAGGGGAGAGGGGAGAGAGAGGAGAGGGAGAGAGGAGAGAGGGGAGAGGGGGGAGAGGGGAGAGGGAAGAGGGGAGGGGGGAGGGCTTTCGGCCAGGATTAGGAGTGGCATGACACTGGGAGTGGGGGAGGGGGGTGGGGAAAAGGGGGTGTATAGACTTTTGCCATAAACTCTTTAATAATTTAATGCTGGTAAGTTGCTGCAATATGCGAGGTGCTTGTGCAGGTTGCTGTGAGCTGCCAGAATGTGTTGTATGTTTCACTTTCCAGCCTCAGCCCGCAGTGTGTCCCTCGTTACCCTGGCAACCCAATCTTTTTGGCGCAGAGCTTAGGCTCCACCCCCAAAGCTAAAGGACAGGCTACATGGCGCCAAAATCAACAATTCAAACGGGGAAAGTTGGATGGTTTTTTTTTGGCATAGTTGGGCCCCAAAAAAACAGGTGCAACTCTTCAAGTACGCCAAAAAACGGCTTTGGGGAAAACTGAGCCCATTATTAGCAGATAAATAACTTTGAATGCTACAGTGGTACTATAGTCTGTGGCTATATTTAGTAGAGTGAATGTGGGGGTAACATATATTCCACCTCATTATGGGGTAAAAATTCAGTTTCTACCGCCACCTGTTACCGTGCGCGGGAGGCGGCTAATGGGCAGCGAAGGCCTACCTTCGACGGTAAGTGGCATCCTCGCCTGCGCAGAAATTCAGTCGACTCTTTGGCAGAGGTGCCAAGAGCTAACGCTGTGCTGGCTATTGTCACCTGCATTGAGACAAAAACATTTTTTAAATTAGGAACTTTTTCTTTCATTTTGATGAGCTTTTATGCCTGCCACTGAGGAATCGTCTTTTCTCTAACTACTGGTAGTATTCACTGAAGGCTATCCATTTAGATGGCGATCAAAAAATGAAAGGCAACCAGCAAGCAAGACCGAGAGCTATTTTCTTGCATGTGGTGACTCTTCAGCTAATTGTGTTAAGTTTTTTTGGTCCAGGATTACAGTGCTTTCCACTGTTGCTTGGTTACTTGTGTTCATCAGATAATATTTCCAGAAGGTATTAGTACAGAGTGTTCCAGTTAAATATCTGACATTATTAAGGTGCTCACAGAATGGGTCGCCTGCATCTATTATAGGCTGTAATTACTGGTGTTAAAATTCTTCAACAAATATTAAACAGCCTATCTGACCAAAGGTGAGAATACAATGAGCATGTATATAGATTGTCACTCAGACTGATGCGATGCTGTAATACAAAAGTTGACTGTGATAAAGTGCTATGCCACATCAGGTTTCCAGAGCGACCAGAATCTTAAATCTGATTGGTTAAAAAATACCTGTAAAGCCTGCCCGCCCGGCTATACCTTCCAGCACTTGCTCCGCCCAGACCGCCGTGGTGGCGGTGTGTCTCTCATCACCAAATCTCACCTTGGTCTGTCCCTCTACTCCTCCGGAACCTTCTCCTCCTTTAAACATCTCACCTTATTCCACCCCTCTCATTTAAAATTCTTGTTCTCTATCGCCCAAAGTGCCATAAAAAATTTTATTACCGAGATATCTTCACTGCTTTCCTCCCTCAGCCTCTGCACCGAGCGACTTCTCATCCTCGGTGATTTCAACCTCTATCTCAATTCATCATCCGCTCTCTCCTCTGAGTTCACTACCCTCCTATCCTCCCTTAATCTCTCCCTCCATGTAAATGCCCCAAACCATATTCACGGCCACCCCCTCGACCCTGCCATCTCTCGTGGCCTCGCAACTCCTAGTGTGTCAATCGCAGATAAGATCATCTCTAACCATTTTATCATATCGCTCGCCACCCACATCCCCTTTCCTCCAAAGGAAGAGACTTTTGAGCTGTAGCAGATCAGAAGTGTTTGCAGTGAACTCGCTATTCATGTCACCTCCTTGGAGCAACCTCTCTCATCATTGACAGATCGCTTCTGTCATCTCAACCTCACCTGCCATCTATTCCAGCAGCATTGGTGTCCTTGAAAAAAATCTCACCTTAGTCCTCAGAATCCCTCCACGATCAGCCCCAACACCAACATCACTAAAGACACCAGCATGACCAACAACAACACCAACTGTCCCCGCAATCACCTGATGCTGCACTGGACACAGGGCATCTGCACTCGACCACATTGCTGCCCGGGAGGCCACATTTACTTCACTTGACGCTGTGCACGCTGGCTGCCACATGATGCACCAGATTGGCACCACCCCACACCAGAACCATAAAGCATATGCCCAAGCCAATCCTTTCACACTCATCACCATTGTGCAGGGTACCCTTATGTCTGATCATTCACTGCGATCACTAAGCCACTTCCAAAGGTGCACACAAATCTGTCCAAGAACTCAAAGTGTTCAAAATATAGATTTCAATGTTTGACAACACATTAGCAGAAACTTTACATGAACATTGGATAAAACACCCAAGTGCCTACCCTTGTGTGTTGTTAGCTGGTATGATTGGACAAGGATGAGGGTGAGTTAGAGTGGCTAGTGAGATGGGGAAGTGACAATGTAGATAGAGAGAGGGATGGGTGGATGCACAAGGTAAGTTAGTGTGAGTAAGGATGTGCAGGAGTAGGGTAGGGAAGGCAGAGTGATGGGGATGTGATGAGTGGCACAGCAGGATGAGGTTGAGTGTGGCTTTGCAGTAACGTTTTGTGATCTACTGAGATCATTGAAAGCTTTGCACCACTGCAGCCTGGTCCTCCCAACGACATCCCTGCTTGAGCCCTCCTGTATAATGTGCAACCAGGCTGCATTGGAGTCCTGGGGAGGTCCCTTCCACCTATGGGAAGGGAAGAGAACCTCCCTGCGTGCTGGGACCTCCTCCATAAGCAACTGGAGGGAGTCATGGGAGAGTTTGAGTGCAGCTGTGGGCCTTTGCGCAGTGCTTGTCAGTGTTTGCAGCACCTCAATACTGCAGAACACTGACAGAATTGTCAAAAAAAAGTTGGCCATGGTCCCTTCAAGGAGTTCGGCTGATGACACGTCATCAGATGACATCATCAGACCCGCTTCCTGTTAATTGGGAACTTCGCAGGGCGGGCTTAGCAAGCCCCATCAATGGAAGATTGTGTTGAGAGGGCAGGATGGAGCTGAGAGCAGTTTCCTCACACGCCATCAATGTCGGTCGCACCGGTCTCACCACTGTTGCCGAAACTGCGGCCCAAGTGTGAGGAGCTCATGGATTTCTTTATCTCTAAGATTGAGACCATCCATTCAGCTGCCTCTGCCACTTCCCTTCCTACCCCTAACCCACTGGGCCAAACTTTCTCTCAGACCCCCCCCCTGCCCTAGCCCTGAACCTGAATTTTTCTCCAGTTTCTCTCCAATTTTCACTCATGACCTCTCCAAGCTCATCTTGTCCATGAGGTCCACTTCCTGCTCCCTCAACCCTATTCCCATCAAACTGGTGACCTCCCAACTTCCATTTCTGGCTCCCTGTTAGCTGACATTGTTAATGGTTCTCTCTTCTAATGTACTGTCCCCCTCTCCTCAAAAAAACAACCTTGATCCCTATAAACTACTGCCCCATCTCCAACCTCTCTTTCCTCCCCAAAGTCCTTGAATGTGTTGTTGTCTCCCAAATCCGTGTCCATCTTTCCCGTAATTCCATGTTTGAATCCCTTCAATCAGGTTTCCGTCCCTGCAATGGTACTGAAACGGCTCTCATCAAAGTCACAAATGACGTCCTTTGTGACTGTGACAAAGGTAACCTATCCCTCCTCATCCTTCTTGACTTGTCTGCAGCCTTTGACACGGTTGACCACTCTAACTTCCAGCGCCTCTCCACCGTCGTCCAGCTGGGTGGGACTGCACTTGCCCGGTTCCATTTTTATCTATCTAATCATAGCCAGAGAATCACCTGCAGTGGCTTCTCTTCCCACTCCCGCATCGTTACCTCTGGTGTCCCCCAAGGATCTGTCCTTGGCCCCCTTCTATTTCTCATCTACCTGTTGCCCTTTGGCGACATCATCCGGAAACACAGCGTCAGTTTCCACATGTACGCTGACGACACCCAGCTCTACCTTACTATCACTTCTCTCGACCCCTCCATGGTCTCTAAATTGTCAGACTGCTTGTCCAACATCCAGTACGGGATGAGCAGGAATTCTCTCCAATTAAATATTGGGAAGACGGAAGCCATTACCTTCGGTCCCCACCACAAACTGCGTTCCCTAGTCACTGACTCCATTTCTCTTGCTAACACATGGGGCTGAACCACACTGTTCGCAACCTTGGTGTCAGATTTGACCTTGAAATGAGCTTCTGACCACATATCCGCAGCATAACTAAGACTGCCTATTTCCACCTCTAACATCGTCCATCACCACCCTTGTTTCTGCTTATTCGCTGCTGAAGCCCTCATCTATGCCTTTGTTACCTTTAGACTTCACTACTCCAATGCACTTCTGGCTGGTCTCCCACATTCTACCCTACGTAAACTTGAGGTCATCCAAAACTCAGCTGCCTAACTCACACCAAGTCCTGTTCACCCATCACCCCTGTGCTCGCTGATCTACACTGGCTCCTGCTTAAGTAATGCCTCAGTTTCAAAGTTCTCATCCTTGTTTTCAAATTCCTCCATGACCTCATCCCTCCCTAGCTCTGTAATTTTCTCCAGCCCCACAACCCCCCCTCCCCCCTCCCCCCACGCCATGTCTGCACTCCTCTAATTCTGCCATCTTGACTATCCCTGATTATAATCGCTCAACCATCGGTGGCCGTGCCTTCAGCTGTCTCGACCCTAAACTCTGGAACTCCCTCCCTATACCTCTCCGTCTCTCTACCTCTCTTTCCACCATTAAGATGCTCTTTAAAAGCTTTTGGTCATCAGCCCTAATTTCTCCTTATGCGGTTCGGTGTCAATTTTTTGTCTTCTAATACTCCTGTGAAGTGCCTTGGGACGTTTTGCTACATTAAAGATGCTACACAAATGCAAGTTGGTGTTGTTGCACTACACATCATATCATGTAGCCACACTGTGAGACATTAAACTTATTCAAGATGGTCATGCCTTGCCTAATCTGCTGACGTTCCAGCTTAACTTTGTCACTGGAGACAGCGGACAGCGGAAAAAGTCAATTGTAGTCAGTCAATCATATTCAAGACCCATTCCTCACTTTAAGTTATGCCTCTTTAAAGAAAGGTTGCAAATAATTTGACAGTGTGATTTGGATCCAGTTCAGCATTTAAAATGCCTTAATGAAGTAATCTGAAGGGGGAGTATATTAAAATGAAAAATTTGACCTGGCTGAGACATCGACCATTCCCATTTACTGATAAACAAATGTTTTTAAGTAATATCGTCTGGTTTCCCAGTAACTCACTCCAGTGGACCACACTTTAGTGCGTGCATTGGGACAAGGCTGCTGTCCTCTGAGTGTTATCTGATGCAAATCTGCTGAGGCTTATATCACCAAAATAAAAATCAAAGAGCAAGTTATTATTTATATGGCGAAAGATTGCAAAGTGCCGCAGTACATGCTGACCTGGGGGGGGTACTTGTGCATGAAACACAAAAGGATAGTATGCAGGTACAGCAAGTGATCAGGAAGGCCAATGGAATCTTGGCCTTTATTGCAAAGGGGATGGTGTATAAAAGCAGGGAAGTCTTGCTACAGCTATATAAGGTATTGGTGCGGCCACACCTGGAATACTGCATGCAGTTTTGGTTTCCATATTTACGAAAGGATATACTTGCTTTGGAGGCAGTTCAGAGAAGGTTCACTAGGTTGGTTCCGGGGATTAGGGGTTGACTTATAAGGAAAGGTTGAGTAGGTTGGGCCTCTACTCATTGGAGTTCAGAAGAATGAGAGGCAATCTTACCAAAACGTATAAGATTATGAGGGGGCTTGACAAGGTGGATGTCGAGAGGATGTTTCCACTGATGGGGGAGACTAGAACTAGAGGGCATGATCTTAGAATAAGGGGCCGCCCATTTAAAACTGAGATGAGGAGAAATTTCTTCTCTCAGAGGGTTGTAAATCTGTGGAATTCGCTGCCTCAGAGAGCTGTGTAAGTTGGGCATTGAATAAATTTAAGACAGAAATAGACAGTTTCTTAAACGATAAGGGGTTATGGGAGCGGGCGGGGAAGTGGAGCTGAGTCCATGATCAGATCAGCCATGATCGTATTAAATGGCAGAGCAGGCTCGAGGGGCTGTATGACCTACTCCTGTTCCTATTTCTTATGTTATGTTCTTAAAATGTTTACTGGATTGAGTGAATTATTGTGTTAAGTAGCAGCAGCAGAATCAAAAGAAAAAAATTCTGCTTCTTTTTCTAAAGCAATGTGCTCACATTTAAACATTCCAGGTATGATTTACGATGCCTTTTACTCAGTAAAATGAATACATGTGAATTTAAAAGGTTACTCGGGTTCTGTAGGCCTGTGTTGAGTATTAGGGGAGCAGGACTGAGACATTTGCTTTCTTTTCATTGAACATTTTGGCATTTTATAACCATAATGTTCTTTGTAAAAAAACAAATTACAGTACATTGAACTTTGTCATTCAAAATACAGCAATACTTCATTACTCAATTTAAAAGATATGGTGACGGAAAGCCTAACAAAACACTGAAGGAAACATGATGGGAAAAGGTGACTAGTCACACTGAAGTTCAAGTGCACCAAGCAAACGAGTTGAGAAACAAGGGGCTAGACTTTCCACTTCACATCGCCCATCAATGGCCCATCCATCACCCAAAACGGACCTCTATTGCCCAGTTTGAGCAAAAAGTAGAAACTAGGCCCAAAATATCGCCGGAAAAATAGGTGCCTAAGTTTCCACTTTGATCGCCGAGATGATCGCCCAAATGATCGCCCACACAAGGCCCATCCCAAGTTTCGGCACCTAGCGTGCACTTCGCTGGGCCGGTGCAAAGCGCAAAAGAGTGTTGAGAAATAGTTGCTTTTACTGGGCCTAAGAGAAGGAAATGGGCAATATGGACAGCAGAGGAAGGGTGGAGGATTAGTTGTGAGATATTTAGAGAGTTAATTTAAAGATAATTGTACTCAGAATATTGGGACAGGGAATATAAATAAGTATTATCAAGTTATTTTTGGTAAATAGCTTTTATATATTGAAATTATTTTGTAAATAGCTTTTACACCGTGAAGTTATTTACTAATATTGTTGAGACCTATCAAACTGACTGGTATAACGTAAAGAGTACAGAGAGTGTAGAGTGCAGTGATTAGAGAGTATAGAGTACAGAGATTATTAAAATTAGTCAAAGTAATTATTGATAGTGATGGGGTCTATGCTTTCCCTGCCTTTAATTGCAACTGCTCACATACTGGTTACAGAAAGGATCAATCGAAGAGGTGGCAGTGTAATACGTAGATGGAGACGAAGACAGAGGAGGAGACCGTATAGCCAACCAAGGTACTTGGAGAAGCAATCCTACCTGAACTTGTCTGGAAATGCTTGTCTTAGGAGGCTGCGATTTCGGAAGGAGGTCATCGATGAGATATGTCAACTCGTCAAGGGCGATCTGCAGCCTTCCAGCACCATCAGAACCGCACTGTCCATTGAGATGAAGGTTACTGTTGCCCAAGCCTTTTACGCATTGGGATCTTTTCAGGCTTCAGCTGCAGACATCTGCCATATCTCTCAGCACGCTACACACTGCTGCATTCGACAGGTGACAGAAGTCCTTTACGCTCGCAGGATGGACGTCATAAGCTTCCCAATGACTAGGAAGGCACAGACCGAGAGGGCTTTGGGTTTCTCGAGAATAGCAGACTTCCCCAAGGTGCAGGGAGCAATAGACTGCACGCACTGTCATGTATCTTACATTATTATATATAACTGTATCCTAACATGCTATACATGACTGTAATAAGATATGACCTGTAACCACCAGCATACCTTACCACCAGGGGTGCACTTGCAAGAGACAGGTATATAAGGACAGGTCTCAGGCAAGTGCAGCATTCCAGAGCTGTGAACTAAAGGTGCAGGTCCAGAGTGACCTTGACTTCACTACATGCCTCGTGTGAATCTGTACTGAGGGGACAGGACTTTACAGTGGCGACGAGTTACGGGATTACAGAATCCACAGAATGGCGAACAACGGATCAGATGAAAAGTACAATGCGGGAGACAATTGGGAGGACTTTATAGAAAGGCTCCAGCAAAGCTTTGTAACCAAAGACTGGTTAGGCGACGATAAGGCAGACAAGAGAAGAGCCCATCTCTTGACCAGCTGTGGCTCAAAAACATACGCTTTAATGAAGGATCTGTTGGCACCCGAGAAACCAGCAAGCAAGTCGTTTGAAGAATTGAGCACACTGGTAAGAGACCACCTGAAGCCAGCGAGCAGCCTACACGTGGGCAGACACAGGTTCTACAACTACAGATGCTGTGTGGGCCAGAGCATACCCGACTTCGTGGCAGAACTTCGGAGGTTGGCTAGTTTATGTGAGTTCTCCGATGAACTGAGGAGAGAAATGCTGAGAGACTTTTTCATTGAAGGAATAGGCCACGCAGGCATATTCAGAAAGCTCATAGAGACCAAGAACCTTAGAGGCAGCAGCACTGGTTGCACAGACATTCTTGGTAGGGGAAGAAACGAGGTTGATTTACAATGCAGGTACGACAACTAACGAAATATCAGCACAAGAAGTTCACAGCACTAAACAAGCTGCTACCCCCACACACAGACAAAACCGGGAGAACAGACTCTCGACAGCAGGCAGAAGCCATCAAGGGCCACAGGAACGGCCGTTCGCAGCTCATCAACCCACAATGCGAGCAATCAACTACAAACTGAGAGAAGCTCAAGAGAGATCAGCCAGACGCAGCTCATTCTTTGGGAACACTTTGAACAATGGAACAGGTCTGTGCTGGAGGTGTGGGGGTGGGCACTCATCAAGGGGATGTCGATTTCAGCAGGCTGTTTGCAGAAATTGTGAATATACAGGGCATTTGGCCCGCATGTGCAAAAAAATGGCAGCTCGGCTGGTATACGAATTGGATGGGTCGGAAAGCGGACCAGAAGATGGTGGGGACAGTACCCGGGACACCGATGTACAGCGGGTCAACACGATCAATGGCCGCTGCTCCTATGACAGGATGCCTCCTATAATGATGAGGGTCCACTCAACGGAATATCTGTCAACATGGAGCTGGATACGGGAGCGAGTCAATCTCTCATGGGCGCTCAACAATTTGAACAACTGTGGCCGCATAAAAGAGACAGACCAAAACTCAAGGTTTGACACCAAACTAAGGATCTATACCAAAGAAATCATACCAGTCCTTGGCAGTGCCATGCTCTCTGTCACACACAAAGGGACAGTGAACCGACTTCCCCTGTGGATTGTCCCCGGAGACCCCCCAGCACTACTGGGGAGAAGCTGGCTGGCAAACGAAACTGGAAATGGGATGATGTCCATGCCATGTCATTAGAGGAACGGACCTCCTGCTCAACAGTTATAAAGCGATTTGAACATCTCTTTCAGCCAGGTGTGGGCACTTTCAAAGGGGCCAAAGTCAAAATTTACATCACACAGGATGCTAGACCGGTCCATCACAAGGCCAGAGCTGTACCCTATGTGATGAGGGAAAAGATTGAACACGAACTAGACAGGCTTCTGCGGGAAGGAATTATATCACCCGTGGAATTTAGCGACTGGGCAAGTCCCATCGTCCCAGTCATGAAACCTGATGGATCCGTATGAATCTGTGGGGACAACAAATCTACCAGAAACAGAGTCTCCCTACAGGACCAGTGCCCGCTGCCCAGAACGGAGGACTTATTTGCCACATTGGCTGGAGGTAAACTTTTCTCACATCTGCGTATATGACGCAAGAATTGACCGAGGAATCCAAGCTACTCACCACCATCAACACACATCGAGGCCTTTTCATGTACAATCGATGCCCATTCGGCATCAGGTCGGCAGCTGCCATATTCCAGCGCAACATGGAGAGTCTGCTCAAGTCCATCCCGGGGACGGTTGTATTTCAAGACGACATACTTATCACGGGCAGGGACACCGACTCCCATCTCCGTAATTTGGAGGAAGTACTAAAGCGGTTGGATCGGGTAGGCCTACGAGTCAAGAAATCCAAGTGCCTGTTACTCGCACCCGAGGTTGAATTTTTGGGCAGAAGGATTGCCGCTGATGGAATCCACCCAACAGAGTCCAAAACAGAAGCAATTCGCCTGGCACCCAGGCTCCGGAATGTCTCAGAACTGCGCGCCTTTCTCGGGCTACTCAATTACTTTGGGAACTTTATGCAGAACTTAAGCACGCTGCTGGAGCCTCTCCATGTGCTACTCAAAGGGGTGCGATTGGTTTGGGGGGACGCCCAGGAACGCGCCTTCAATAAGGCATGCAACCTTCTGTGTTCCAACAGTGTTTTGACTTTCTTTGACCCAGGTAAAAAGCTAGTTCTCACATACGATGCGTCAGCGTATGGGGTCGGGTGCGTTTTGCAACATGTCAATCGAGCGGGCAAATTAAAACCCATAGCTTATGCCTCCAGGTCACTTTCGCGGGCGGAGCGCGAGTAAGCAATGGTAGAGAAGGAGGAGCTCACGTGCGTGTACGGTGTCAAAAAGATGCACCAATACCTTTTCGGGGCCAAGTTCGCATTAGAAACCGAACACAAGCCCCTCACATCCCTCCTATCCGAGAGCAAGGCAATAAACGCCAACGCCTCAGCGCGAATTCAACAGTGGGCACTCATGCTGGCATCCTACGACTATACCATAAGGCACAGATCAGGCACAGACAACTCTGCCGACGCGCTCAGCAGGCTACCCCTGGCGACCACGGAAGGGTCTGATGAACAGGACTGTGAGATAGTCATGGCAATCAATGCCTTTGAGACCACAGGTTCGCCCATGACGGCTCACCAAATCAGAGCCTGGACGGCCAGCGACCCCACGTTATCCTTAGTAAAAAGATGTGTCCTAACCGGTGACTGGGCAGAGGCTCGCGATGCCTGCCCCGAGGAATTAAAACCTTTTCACAGGCGCATGCATGAGCTATCACTACAAGCAGACTGCCTGATGTGGGGCAGCCGAGTAGTCATGCCTCTGCGAGGCAGAGAGGCATTTGTCTGGGAGCTCCACCACGAGCACCCGGGGATCGTTCTCATGAAGGTCATAGCCAGATCCCAAGTCTGGTGGCCTGGTATTGACGCGGACTTGGAGCTCTGCGTCCGAAGGTGCACCATTTGTGCCCAACTCAGCAATGCCCCCAGGGAGGCTCCACTGAGCCCCTGGCCCTGGCCTACCAAACCGTGATCGCAGGTGCACGTAGACTATGCGGGCCCATTCATGGGCAAAATGTTCCTCGTAGTTGTAGATGCATTTTCAAAGTGGATCGAATGCACCATTTTAAACTCGAGCACAACTTCCACCACTGTGTTTGCATGTTTGCAACGCATGGAATCCCTGACATATTGGTCAGTGACAATGGTCCTTGCTTCACCAGCGCAGAATTCCAAGACTTTATAATTGACCACGGCATAAATCACGTCAAGATGGCACCGTTCAAGCCGGCCTCCAACGGCCAGGCGGAGAGAGCAGTGCAAATCATTAAACATGGCATGCTTAAAATCCAAGGTCCCACGCTGCAGGGTCGCCTGTCGCGACTGCTGCTGGCATACAGATCTCGTCCGCACTCACTGACTGGGATCCCCCCCGCGCAACTGTTGATGAAAAGGACTTTAAAAACAAGGCTCTCATTAATCCTCCCAGACATGCACGAAATCATTGAGGCAAAGTGCCGTAAGCTAACTGAGTACCATGACAGAAATTCGAGGGGGCGATGGAATGAGATAGGGGACAAAGCGTTTGTACTAAACTATGACAGGGGTCCCAAATGGCTTGCAGGGACAGTAATGGGCAAGGAAGGAAACAGGCTACTGGTAGTACAAATGGACAATGGCAAAACCTGCTGGAGGCATGCAGACCAAGTCAAAAGCAGATTTATCAACAGCACTGCGGAACCAGAGGCAGACTACAATGTGGAACTCGCACCATACCAGACAGAGGGAACAACTTGAGGAAAGGGCAATCCCAACAGACAGCCCAGGCGAGTCAACAACAATCACACCAATCGAAACAGACAGCCCAGGCGAGATACCAGCAACCATACCCAAAGAAAAACAGACACCAAGGCAAACAACTGACCCACAACTCAGACGCTTCACGCGAGAGCGTAGACCACCTGAAAGACTGAACCTATAAAGACAATAAGACCTTGGGGAAGAGTGATGTCATGTATCTTACATTATTATATATAACTGTATCCTAACATGCTATACATGACTGTAATAATATATGACCTGTAACCACCAGCATACCTTACCACCAGGGGTGCACTTGCAAGAGACAGGTATATAAGGACAGGTCTCAGGCAAGTGCGGCATTCCAGAGCTGTGAAATAAAGGTGCAGGTCCAGAGTGACCTTGACTTCACTACATGCCTCGTGTGAATCTGTACTGAGGGGACAGGACTTTACACGCACATTGCCCTGAAAGCACCCTTAAAGAATGCGGTGGCGTTTCGTAACAGAAAGGGGTTCCACTCACTACATGTGCAGCTTGTTGTCGACCACAATCAAACAATTTTAACAGTGAATGCTACATTTCCTGGCAGCATCCATGAAGCGCACATCTTACGTGAAAGTGCTATCCATGACCTGTTTGTCAATCAGCCAGAAGGTCACGGTTGGATGCTGGGGGATAAAGGATATGGCCTTGCCAGTTGGCTGATGACCCCTCTGCGTCATCCTGTCACTGAAGCACAGAAACGGTATAATGAAAGCCACATAGCGACTCGCAACATCGTTGAAAAGACAATTGGAGTCCTAAAGCTGCACTTCAGATGCCTGGATCATTCTGGAGGCAACCTCCAGTATCACCCTGATCAGGTAGCAGAGTTTATTGTGGTGTGTTGCATGCTGCATAACCTAGCTATAAAGAGAGGACAAATAATGCTAGATCATGCTGCAGGTTCACCTCCAGAAGGAGATGAGACAGAAGAGGCAGCCGGCGAGGATGAAGAGGAGGAACAGGCGGGAGAGGACGTGGGCGAGGACATCGGGGAGCTTAATCAGCCTGGCGATCTAGCACCAGTACCACCACACCTCTCCCGAAGACCAGTAGCCAGTGGCAGTTACACGGCCGCTAAGCTTTTGCGTCAGCAGCTCATTAAAGAACGCTTTGCATAAACTATTAATTGTGGACATTCAAATGTTCAATTACAGTTCGGGTTAATCAAAAGTTTCATTTGCGTGGAGTTTCCTTGTTGTCTTTCCTGCACTGGCCTATCATCTGAATTAGCTTAAGTAAAGTTTAAAGTGCTGGCAAAGTAAAAGTACTGGTATAATAACAGAATAAACAAACAAATATGCATGAAAAACTGTACGCTTGAAAACTAATGTAACAAAAGTTGTTGAATACATTTTTTTTATTAACAAAGATAGAATTAAAAAAAAAACAAATGAACAACACCCTCCCTCCAATCCTCTGCCCCCCGCACCAACCCACCCTTCCCTCAAATCCCCAAAACGTTATAACATGAAGAAATTGAACATTTAAGTAACAATAACATTTATGGAACTATTGAAAAACACTCCCCCCTCCTGACCTGCGGCCACGTTTCCCTCCAGATCCTGTCCCACCCCGTGTTTGCACCCCACCCGCCCGTTTTGGTCTACACAGACCGACATGAACGCGTTGTGCAGTTTGTGACGGCAAGACTTCCTGCCGTGGTGGAGGTGACGGAGCTGAAGCAGAAGCCTCAGGCTCCACTTCCGAGTCAGGAGGAACTGTGTCCTCCTTACTCGCTTGCGTGCTTGGGGTCTCGCTGCGAGCGGACACGACATCTTGGGGTGCAGCGCCGTGTCCAGCCAGCAACGCATGCCGTAGGGCATTTGTTGCGGCTGTCTGCTCCCTAATCGCCTCCAACATCCCCCGAGCAGTCTGTGACTGCTCAGAAGACCAGCTGGAGAAGCGCGAGCAGAACTCGCTCCAGGTTGTGGAGAACTGGCTCCAATTGTTTGAGAAACCCGCGAACCCCTGGATAAGGTCACGACCGATCACGACCGTCTCCCTGCACAGGGATAGTAAGCTCTCCGTCTGGTCCTCCGTGGTAGGCGATTGCATAGCACGCTGACCGGACCGCCGTGGGGTCGGTGTGTGCAATGTCACACCTCGGCGTCACCACCTGCACACCGCTTGGTCCCGGTGCCTCATCTGTCTCAAAAGAGATGGCCGCAGGTTGTTCCCCCTCCCCACAAAAAAATCTCCTGTTCTTCCTCCTCCTCCTCCGCCTGTTCATGCACAGCCGCAGCTGGAGTCTGCACTGGCTCCTCCTCTGCCTCTTCCTCCTGCGACATTCCTGAAGGTTCACTCCACGGACACTTGTTGACCTTTGAAAGACAAATGAAATTTATATACAACTTTAAACAATTCAAATCAATACATCTCAATTTTTCAAGGTCTCAAAACATTACAATGCTTTCCATTACCCCATATGCACAAGGGATCACCAGTCCTCACATGACTTCATTCGAAGATTAATAGTACATCACAATTATATATCAAATTACATTATAATTGCATAACATTACATGCGTAGCTAAGATTTATGTAATATTTTGTATTGATTCACACATTGCACAATACACAGTTCTCATTACTCACGTGACTCAAGGGGTGGGTTCGGCCACACCACGGGTTGTGACCGAACGGCTTTCTGGCCCCACCAAGGCCACGGCAAGCTCCTTGTAAGCACTTAAAGACTGGAGCATGGCAGAGCCCGTCCTGCGTTGCTCGCGGTGGTTGATAGATATCTTCTTCTGTAAATGATAAGATAACATTGCACGGCATAAGCAAATAGATTTGGCAATAAACATTTAAGACTGACAGATTTAAATGTTCAATTACAAATTTGTATTACATTGCATAGGAATAAAATATTTCATACTATAACATTCAACTTTATGCTGGGGTGCATAAATTTATTCATAATTTAGTTATGTTTAAAAATTACGCACTAACATTGCAGATTCTAGTTACAATTTACATACATTATTAAATAATACATATGGATGATTTCAAATATAAATTTCAACTTACGCTGGCAGCCGCCAGTAGGCTGTTCTATCTTTTGTGGCACTGGTCCGGTGTCCGTGCTTCATTTGATGCCGACATGACCACGTCAGCAATCTCTGCCCAAATCCTCCTATATGCACAGGGTGGAGGTTTCCCACCCTGTGTCAGATCCTCCCACCTCGTGCTGATTATATTCATGAGGGCCTAATTGGCCTCCTCGCTGAAGGGCTTGGCCCTTCACCTTTCCATTGATCCCTCCATTTTCAAAGAGTAAAATGCTGATGATAAATTTTTAAGTTAAATTTTAAGTAGTAGTATCACTGTACTTAACAGTATTTAAAATTTGTTAAAATGCGAAAATAATTCAAAAAATGTGTAATATTATCAGATAAATTCAAACAATCCAGAAACTCCTTTCTCCTTTCTCCTCTCTCTCTCCCTGACCCTCACAGAGCTTCTGAGCATGTGTGATGACCCCTGACCTGTCAAAACGTGGCAAAGAAAATCAACCTTAAAAAAAACTCAAGCTACACATGTGCAGTATTGCGTTGCTAGGGAAGCTTTTTTTCTTCATTGACTTCTGTTTTCTTACATCGCCGGGGTAAGGCTGAGTGGAAAATCGCAAAAAAAAAATGGGCCTTGTGCTGGTGATCAGCACGGGCAATACGTCCCACATCGCTGGGACAAGGCCCATTTTTTGGGGTCTTAGCCACATAGTGGAAAGTCTAGCTCAAGATAATTTAAGGCTCAGTCTATATTGATAGCTGTGGGAGTAACTTTAGTCAATGGAAGGTATATCATATGTGCTCAATTCGAGTGTATTTTACCCCACTACCTAAAGTTAAAATTACCCCCGTTGTTGTGTGTCATGATGACCAACACCACAAAGACAGGTGACAGGTAAAAATCAACCAATCAACCAGCTTGAACTAGACAATCTAAGATGATGTGAAACTGATCCAAAGCAAATTCAGTTCAATACATCTGCAACCTTCAGACAGTACTTATTCATATTTTAAACATCTAAAATGGAGTACAGTTTAATTTTTTAAAATCACAGAAAAAGCTATGAACAAATTCCTGCATTTGTTAACCTTTGTAGTTCAGTGACTGTTTTGTTTCACAAGTTACTAAAACCTAGTCAAAATGAGAACTTGCTTCCAGCTTCTGCATCGTAAATTATTTTATGTATGTCCATTGCAACAAGGTTCATAATTTAAACTTTTGTAATATTTTTTAATTTATTGATTTCTACTTAAACTGTTCCATATAACTTACGTCAACTAATTTGTCCATATTGCAGTTTGGAAGGAATGTATGTAACTAAAGGATGCAGTTTTGTCATTTCATTCCAGTTTCTCCTCCAAATTACCTGTTTAGCAATATCGTTGATTAATGGAGTGAGACTAAAGATCAAGTTTAAAGACATCAACGTAGCTGCAGTTAATGCACTCACTGGTTGACCAGGAAGTATAAATCCCTGTGTTGAAATAAGACATCACCACCCCTCCAGGCTAGTTTCCCCACCTCATTACAGAGGATTTGTCTGAATCCGATGAAACTTCCCCCTCTTCAGAAGCTCAAGTCTGTTGAGACGGGAATTAAACTCTGGCCCTTTAGCTGGGAGTCCAACACTTAGCGGTGGAACTATAGGGCCACCTATCAGGACAATATTTTAGTATTCTTGCTTTCATTAGAACTTTAATTAAATTTCCTGATCTCCCCAAAGTCTCGAGAGAATGAGGTAAGAGATTTACTCATCCCAAATAGATTTGAGAGGAATTAGTTGTCCTAGGAGAACAGCTGTTAAAATGTCTCTGGGGCCGAAATTCACCCCCGCCGGAAACGGGTCGTTCGTACTGTTTTTGCTGTGTTTTGGCCGTGGCAATGGATGCGGTGGACCATCTTGTGAAATTCAGCTCTTTGTTGTTTTTTTTCGAGCGGTCGGTCATAATGAGGCGGAAGTGGAGCCTGGAACGGAGATAACGTCATAATGGGTCGGAAGTGGAGGCAGGACAGAGACTCCGCCGCCGGACTGGTGACGTCATCGGCTTGTGCGTCAACACGTCTCTCCCCTTCAGTTAAAGGGAAGAGCTGCTGCGAGCTCTGCAGCTTTTTAAGTTAGGCCCACTGGGCCACCAAGGAGGGTTTCGGCCAGGCCAGTGGCCTGTTGACGTCCCGGCCGAACCCGGGGGGCAGAATTGTCCGCCCGACCTGGCAGTCGGCCGACAAAAAAAAATAAGATGGCGGCCGCGGCAGTGTGCCCTCCCCTTTAATGGTGCCCACACCGCCAATTCAAACGCAGTGCGAACACAGGGCACCGACAGAAAAGGCCGGAAGTTTTTCTGAGGTGAATTTAGTTTCCGGAGCAGGACATCGGTGGTGCGTGCTTCGATGACGCACTTAGGAGGGTTCGGCAGCAGCGGGACGGATATGGTCATCGCTGGACAAACCACTAGGGAGAATTTCGTAAGCGGCAGCTATTCGACTGCAAACAGGCCTCTGTGTCCAGGTTTTGCTGTGAATTGTCACAGCAATATAACTGAATGCCAGTCACATCCCTGTCTTAACAATGGTCACAGTATCGAAGGGATCAACAATTTTACTTGCAGCTGCACAGGTACAGGTAAGCTTAACTGCTTGTAAAGCATGGCAATCCATGATGTTCAAATCCTGAAACAGCTTCAGGTACAACTGCTCAACAATGTTTGTTTTATTTTGAGACTTTGAAAGCAATGCAGCAGCCAGCTCTCCATGCCAACAGCCAGTGAAGATTTTCTCCTTGTGGTACGTGTAGGGAAATTGTAAAGTCATTGTCTATAAACATATTTACAGCTTCACCATATTTAGTGCACAGACTAATTCATCCCCAGTATTTGACACACAGAAAGTAAATAAATAAATCTAAGAAAAAGTGTTTTATTCCTATTGTAGCTGCCATGGCTTCACTTTGCCTGACAGAATGGATTGGCAACAGCAGACATCTGTATTGCTTCTTTCGGGGCTGTTGTAACTCCAGCTGCTACTAGATCACTGCCAGTTCCCATAGACATCAGAAATAGGAGCAGGAGTAGGCCATTCAGCTCCTCGAGCCTGCTCCGCCATTCAATAAAATCATGGCTGATCTTTACCCTTAACGCCACTTTCCCGCCCAATCTCCATATCCCTTGATTCCTCTAGATTCCAAAAATCTATCGATCTCAGCCTAGATTATACTCAAAGACTCAGCTTCCACAGCCCTCTGGGGCAGAGAATTCCAAAGATTCGCAACCCTCTGAGTGAAGAAATTCCTCCTCATCTCGGTCGTAAATGGCCGATCCCTTATCCTGAGACTGTGCCCCCTGGTTCTAGACTCTCCAGCCCGGGGGAAACAACCTCTCAGCATCCACCCTGTCAATACCCCTCAGAATCTTATACGTTTCAATGAGATCACCTCTCATTCTTCTAAACTCCAGAGAGTTTAGGCCCATTCTATACAATCTCTCCTCATAGAACAGCCCTCTCATCCCAGGAATCAATCTAGTGAACCTCCGTTGCACTGCTTCCAAGGCAAGTATATCCTTCCTTAGATAAGGAGACAATGGGCCCAATTTTCCCCAGTGATTTGTGCCCTTTTTTTGGCCTAAGTTAAAAAAAACAGTTTCCCCATTCAATTTGCACCAGCGTAACTCAGTTACGATTTTTTTTTTAAGGTAAGTTTTTTTTTCATCCAAAGGGGGCGTAACCTGCCACCTGCGGCAATTCTGGGCATTTAGGCAAGTTTGACCAGCTGAGAGTTACTCCAGTTCTGCTTAGGTCGACCTATGTGGCCTCTGCAGAAAAATCTTCTGGATAGTTAAGGAAATCGGCACAGGTAAGTGCAGCAGATGCCCGGACAGCAGCAACAGGAGAGGTAAGAGAGAGGGGGAGAGAGAGGGAGGGAGAGAGGGGGAGAGGGAGCCTTTCGGTATAGTTAGGTGTGGGGACTGGGAGGGAGGAGGCCATTCGGCCTGGGATAGGGGTGGAGGAGCAGACTGGGAGGCCACTCGGCCTGGGATAGGGCGGGGGAGTGGACCGGCAAGCCCTTTGGCCAGGGCTAGGGGCGGGGATCGGCACCGGAATCGGGAGGGGGGGGGGAACTTTAATAATTGGAGCTAAGTTGCTGCCATGTGTTGGGAGCTGGCTGTATGTTTCACTTTGCAGCCTCGGCTCGCATTGTGTCCCTGGTTACCGTGGCGCAGATCAAGGCTCCACCCCCAAAACTAAAGGGTAGGTTAGGCCATGCCAAAATTAAGAAATCCCCCAAAAAACGGGCTTATCTCTTCATTACGCCAAAAAAAAGCTTTGGGGAAAATTGAGCCTTATAACTGTGCACAGTACTTCAGGTGTGGTCTCACCAAGGCCTTGTATAATTGTAGCAAGACTTCCTTACTCTTATACTCCAATGCCCTTGCAATAAAGGCTAACATGCCATTGGCCTTCCTTATTGCTTGCTGTATCTGCATGCTAACACTCTGTGTTTCTTGCACAAGGACAGCCAAATCTCTCTGAACAAGTGTTGACCTGCAGTCGGTGTTGTACTCAACAACCTTACTGAGATCAGCAACTAATTTTCTATGGAAGGGAAGAACCCTGAATGTAAGTCTCAGAGGTAGCTGAACCATGGACAGATATCCCCACTCTGCATTAACTCTAGTGGAGAATGTACACCAGTAACCTCCGACCAGGTGCACTGCATTCATTTCACTCTGGGGTGTACAGCACTAACCCCAGAGTTAGTCTCAGTCTGGGGTTTGCCTGAATTGTGCATCATATGATAAAGACAATGAAATAGGGTTCTTGAAAGTTGAAATGAACTCTCCAGTACGTAAACCTTTTGTGCAATTTAGTTTCATGTACTATTCAACAATGTATGTGCAATAGGTTTTGAAATGTCAGAGGTTCAAAGTGTCTCATTCTAATATTGTACATTTGTATCAAAATATGAATATGGTAAAGTTATGAGGGCAAACTGTTCCCGTCATTACAGAACTGTAATAGTTCACAGAATTGACGTCTATAAAGCTGAACAGACTGGTATTGTATTCCCAGTACAACGTGCATTCATCCTGCAGTTTTATGGATAACATTTCCAAATCTGTAATGGTTATAGAACTCTTACAAGGTTATGATCACGGCTATTTTAATTCAACTTTAATGCACTTCCAGAAATCTGGCTGTGCTGTACAAACGTACAACACCAGATGCCTTTTGTATTTGCTGTTCAGGTCAGGCGCTCTTTCTACCAGCCCATTTCCAGTCAATCCTGAGAATTATATAATTTACAATGCCTGTCAAATCATTGTTCTAAATTTGCTGCCGTTCTGAATTAAAATGTACTGTCCAAGCTGAGTGAATCAGTTTCTGCTCAAACATCTTTGCATCTAATGTGGTTTCATTTTAAAGCATTTGTTTTATACTTAAATTAAGTAAAATCCAAAAATCAGATTTGCAGAAAATTCAGTTCCACACCTCACAATATTATCTTTAGATTGTTGTTTAAATCCTACCAAATGGACACTAATAAAATGGGAGATTCTCTGAAGCGCACAGTGATTAAGATTATTTGTGATTAGTACTTCAGGGACCTTATTGACTGAGGGTAATGTATTGACGTGGATAGAGAATTGGTTGGCAGACAGGAAGCAAAGAGTGGGAATAAACGGGTCCTTTTCAGAATGGCAGGCAGTGACTAGTGGGGTAACGCAAGGTTCAGTGCTGGGACCCCAGCTATTTACAATATACATTCATGATTTAGACAAAGGAATTGATTGTAATATCTCCAAGTTTGCAGATGACACTAAGCTGGGTGGCGGTGTGAGCTGTGAGGAGGATGCGAAGAGGCTGCAGGATGACTTGGACAGGTGAGGTGAGTGGGCTAATGCATGGCAGATGCAGTATAATGTGGATAAGTGTGAGGTTATCCATTTTGGTGGCAAAAGCAGGAAGGCAGATTATTATCTGAATGGTGACAGATTAGTAAAAGGGGAGGTGCAACGAGGCCTGGGTGTTATGGTACACCAGTCATTGAAAGTCGGCATCCAGGTACAGCAGGCAGTTAAGAAAGCAAATGGCATGTTGGCCTTCACAGCGAGAGGATTTGAGTATAGGAGCAGGGAGATCTTGCTGCAGTTGTACAGGGCCTTGGTGAGACCACACCTTGAGTATTGTGTGCAGTTTTGGTCTCCTAATCTGAGGAAGGACATTTTTGCTATTGAGGGAGTGCAGCGAAGGTTCACCAGACTGATTCCCAGGATGGCAGGACTGACATATGAAGAAAGACTGGCTTGACTAGGCTTATATTCACTGGAATTTAGAAGAATGAGAGGGGATCTCATAGAAACATATAAAATTCTGATGGGATTGGACAGGTTAGATGCAGGAAGAATGTTCCCGATGTTGGGTAAGTCCAGAACCAGGGATCACAATCTAAGGATCAGCCATGATCTTCTTGAATGATGGTTCAGGCTCGAAGGGCTGAATGGCCTACTCCTGCAGCTATTTTCTATTTCTATATAGGATCAAGATGAGGAGAAACTTTTTCACCCAGAGAGTGGTGAACCTGTGGAATTCTCTGCCACCGAAAGTAATTGAGTCCAGTTCGTTGGATATATTCAAAAGGGAGTTAGATGTGACCCATATGGCTAAAGGGATCAAGGGGTATGGAGAGAAAGCAGGAATGGGGTACTGAAGTTAAGATCAGCTATGATCATATTGAATGGTGGTGCAGGCTCGAAAGGCCGAATGGCCTACTCCTGCACCTATTTTCTATGTTTCTATGTCTTTTCTAATAAGGCTTCCAATAAGTGCTTTACAATATTTTTGTGTAGTGAGATTTAGAAAAATCCTGCAATCTAATTTGGCGAATGTGATGACTGGTATCAACATCTGAATGTTGAAATCATTCGTACCAAATTAATTTGTTCGCTTAACAGAGAACTGTTCAAATAGCAGACAAGGAAATTTCCCTCATTAATACTGCAGAGAGCCGTTTCACTTCCTAAGTGTTTTAAATGCATTTTAATGTTTACTTCAGTTTGATTCCAGTCTCTAAGTAGATTTTTAATGAGTTGCTTCGTGCATGCCAACTGTCCACATTTTACACTGACAGGCAACATTTCAATTAATATTACCATTTTAGCCCATAGTAACCAATAGGATCGGTGGGAGTGGGCTGTCAAAACACCTCAGATTGGGATTGGAAGCTGTCAGAGCCATTGTCCTCTAGATGTGTGTAATGTCTAAAATCATGGCAAATAATGAAAACAATGAAAATAAATGACCCTCTTTTTCCAATGGAAAATTCAAAATTAAATTAATTTACATGTTTATTGCATGCATGAAATTGCAGTGCAACTTATCTTGGGCTTGCAAAGTTCAAGTAGTTTTCAAAATAGATGCTAATTATGCCATTAGATGCTGTTGATAATTATATCAGCTGAATGTTACATAATGAGTTCTAGTTAAACACCATGTAATTTTCGATTAAATGGTGTTTTTTAAACTATGACTCGGAATTCAAAAATCAAACATTGAAAGCGATTTGAATCTGACTGGTGTCAGTAACCTGGCTTTGGGTTTCTGTTCTTATTCTACCCGACAATAGAATACAGTGACTGTCACACATCCAGCAATAGACTGTCATTTGATTCTGTCCACTATTTGGTGCAAAGGCAAATGGGAAGGAAATCAAATGAAATTCACTTCAGACCATTGTAATCCAAACTGAGTTTGATCCCTGGAGTACTGCAAATGGGAGACAACATTAAAGGGTACCAGATCTGCCTCTCCTCGTCCACCTCAGGCATGTATGAACAATTAAAGAAGTCATATCACTCACTGGCTTTTGATAACCCAATAAACACACACACGGATTATAAAAGCAAGGATGTCGGACAAGCTGGTAGTGTATTAAAATAGTGTTCAGAAGTACTGTTACACCCTGAACTAATGTTCAATGGTTCCATAGACGTGAGGATAAAGATCTATTTGGGGTTATTACAACTGCCAGCCATCTGTTTCTCGCCTGATAAGCGGGCGACCATCAGAGCAAAATCTAGCGGGCAGTCTGGATATCCAATGACCCGCCTGATTCAATATTCAAGCAATTTAAATGGGCACCTCCCACTCCTGCGCAAAACAGGCAAGAGGCTGTTTAGCTCTGCAACTTGGTGTCCTCATCATCATCATAGACAGTCCCTTGGAATCGAGGAAGACTTGCTTCCACTCTAAAAATGAGTTCTTAGGTGGCTGAACAGTCCAATACGAGAACCATAGTCCCTGTCACAGGTGGGACAGACAGTCGTTGAGGGTAAGGGTGGGTGGGACAGGTTTGCCTTTCCCCTGCCTGCGGTTGACTTTTGCATGCTCTCGGCGATGAGGCTCGAGGTGCTCAGCGCCCTCCCAGATGCACTTCCTCCACTTCGGGCGGTCTTTGGCCAGGGACTTCCAGGTGTCAGTGGAGATGTTGCACTTTATCAGGGAGGCTTTGAGGGTGTCCTCGTAACATTTCCTCTGCCCACCTTTGGCTCGCTTGCCGTGAAGAAGTTCCGAGTAGAGCGCTTGCTTTGGGAGCCTTATGTCTGGCATGCAAACTATGTGGCCTGCCCAGCGGAGCTGATCGAGTGTGGTCAGTGCTTCAATGCTGGGGATGCCTGGTCGAGGATGCTAATGTTGGTGCGTCTGTCCTCCCAGGGGATTTGTAGCAACTTGGTGTCCTATGCTAGTTTTAGGACCCCAATTGCAATGTACAAATAGGCAGAGTATGTGCCAGGCCTGCCAGGCCCAGTTGTACTGGGCATCGAGTGATCTAACTAGCCATCCTGAAAGGGACAGCTGGAGGCCACTCAGCAAAAGATAAGTTTTTAGTGTTGAATGCTCCTCTTGGCCGCAGGAAAATCTTACGGCCAGCTCGTTATTATCCTCCATTCGGATCTGTGCCCACTTTAACAGGCCCGACCCACTGACCTGGCTCTGTACAGAATCCGGCCAATTTACTGCCGTCCAAAAGTAGTGGCCAGCAGCGGAATGCCCATTTGGCGCCCACGGCTCACTGGTAACATTCAAACGAGGCCTCAAACCTGAAAATGGTTCGGCCCTCTTGACTGTGGGCTTGGGATGGGTGGACCACCAACTTTGGGCCCGGTTTAGGATGAAGCTGAAAATCCCTCGCCCCATTCTCCCAGTCAATGACCAGGAGTTGATGGTGAAGGTAAGCAGACGCTTCTCCCAAGAGTGGCACTAGTTGGCAGTCGCTAACTAGTTCACTTTCTAAATTTACAATTTCTTTGCTTTGATTGCTCGCAATGAAAGATCTCCATTACTTCTTCGCACTGCCACACATTCTGGCTTCCACCTCTGCACTGGGCGGGTGAGTCAATCTGAACCCCAGAATTCTCTACAGATGCCAATATCATGCTGGATCAAGCTACGCAGTTCTTTCAGAGCCAGTGGAAATATATCAATTCGAGCAGCCTTTTCTCATTACTATGGTAACATCAAGAAAATGAAATGTACAGATCGCTATGAAAAAATAAAGTAAACCGTGACCGTGTTTTCTATTTTTTGAAAGGAAAAAATTATGGTTTTGACTGTGATGAATGCATTCACAACAACAACCCTCGTCAGAACGACACGACCTGTTATAACACATATGGAGGCTCCACATGTGACTGTGTGCCAGGCTGGGAGGGATTTTACTGGGAGGTAGATGTCAATGAATGTTTAACTTATCCATGTCAAAATGGTGGCAGCTACACAGAGGGGCCTGGCATCAATTGGTTTACTTGCCATTGCCTGTATGGGTTCACAAGCTTCCCATGGGAGATTAACATCAATGATTGCGTGAACAACATTTGTAGTCTGGCCCGCCAAGCCTGCGAGGATCGGATTGGTGCTTGTGTGTGTGTGCCTGCAAGCAAGGATTTGCTGGTAAGTTTTTATTCAATTTGTCGGAATTTAAGCACGTTCAATGCATTAGGTTGCTAGCAGTTATTGCCGAGAAGCTTTCTTGCACAGAGTAATTGTCATTTGTGAGGCAGCAAAGAAATGACAAATGCTTATAACTGTGCCCTTATCCACAGTATTTTAAAGAAGTATGTGCCATGTCTGTGTGTCAGCATTGTCATGGAAGTGGCACACACGCAGGCTATGGGTTCATTACATGGATTCTCAGCACTGACAATCAACGAACCGGGGTTCAAGTGGTCTGGGTGAACTTTTGTCCTTTTCTCTGAGCTGTATTTGATGTGAGCTGTTACTTTACTGGGAGAATTTGTTTTATTTGAAGAGGCAATGCTGTGCTAACAAAAGCTTTATTTGGCATTAGACAAAGTGTGTTATGGCGAGTTTTACAGCATCGTACTTGTTTGACAGATCTGAACTATTGCCATTCTGCAAGTGCTGTGCGTGATACAGTACGCGGACGACGCCTGCGTCTGCGCACATACAGAGGCTGAACTCCAGGACATAGTCGACATATTTACTGAGGCGTATGAAAGCATGGGCCTTACGCTAAACATCAGTAAGACAAAGGTCCTCCATCAGCCTGTCCTCGCCGCACAGCACTGCCCCCCAGTCATCAAGATCCACGGCACAGCCCTGGACAACGTGGACCTCTTCACTTATCTCGAGAGCCTCTTAACAACAAGAGCAGGCATCGACGTTGAGATCCAACACCGCCTCCAGTGTGCCAGTGCAGCCTTCGGCCGCCTGAGGAAGAGAGTGTTTGAAGACCAGGCCCTCAAAACTGCCACCAAGCTCATGGTCTACAGGGCTGTAGTAATACCAGCCCTCCTGTATGGCTCAGAAACATGGACCATGTACAGCAGACACCTCAAGTTACTGGAGAAATATCATCAACGATGTCTCTGCACGATTCTACAAATCCCCTGGGAGGACAAACGCACCAACATCAGCGTCCTCGTCCAGGCCAACAGTCCCAGCGTTGAAGCACTGATCACACTTGATCAGCTCCGCTGGGCAGGCCACATTGTTCACATGCCAGACACGAGACTCCCAAAGCAAGCGCTCTACTCAGAACTCCTTCATGGCAATCGAGCCAAAGGTGGGCAGAGGAAACGTTACAAGGAGACCCTCAAAGCCTCCCTGATAAAGTGCAACATCCCCACTGACACCTGGGAATCCCTGGACAAAGACCGCCCTAAGTGGAGGAAGTGCATCGGGGAGGGCACTGAGCACCTTGAGTCTCGTCGCCGAGAGCATGCAGAAATCAAGCGCAGGCAGCGGAAGGAGTGTGCGGCAAACCAATCCCACCCTCCCTTTCCCTCAACGACTATCTGTCTCACCTGTGACAGAGACTGTGGCTCTCGTATTGTACTGTACAGCCACCCAAGGACTCATGCTAAGAGTGGAAGCAAGTGTTCCTTGATCCCGAGGGACTGCCTATGATGATGATGATATATAACCTGCTGCCATTCTGTCTACAATGAAATCCTCAGTGAGACATTGAGGGGCATTCACCATTAAACCTCACATCCAGCTAGCCTGGAGGATGATTCCTTATGTTCACCATTTGTAGCTTTAAACACGGGACAAGGAACACATTTACTATTTTGTTACAAATAATAGAGGAGGAAATTGTCTCCCCTGGTGCCAATCATTGGCCATTGCCTTTCATCTCCTGTCTACCGATCGTTTCTGGTGCAGTTTTAAAAATCAGCATATATTTCTCTCTCAGGAAACATAAAAGTAATTTTTGTAACATTTCTAATGCTAATATGGGACCAGTAATCCAGAGGCCTTGACTGTTAATTGAGAGACATGAGTTCAAATCCCACCACAGCAGCTGGGGAATTTAAATTCAGTTAATTAAATAAATCTGGAATAAAAAGCTAGTATCAGTAATGGTGACTGTGAAATTGATTGTCGTATAAACCCAACTGGTTCATTAATGTCCATTAGGGAAGGAATCTGCTGTCCTTACCTGGTCTGGTCTACATGTGACTCCAGGCCCACAGCAATGTGGTTGACTCTTAACTGCCCTCTGAAATGGCCCAGCGAGCTACTCAGTTGTAACAAACCACTATGAAAAACAATAAGAATAAAACTGGATGGACCACCCAGCATTGACCTCGGCACCAGCTTCGGACACAACAACGTTACACCCGGCCCAGTTGACCCTGGAAAGTCCTCCTCACCAACATCTGGGGACTTGTACCAAATTTAGGAGAGCTGTTCCACAGACTAGCCAAGCAATGGCCTGATATAGTCACACTCACAGAATCATACCTTTCAGCCAATGTCCCAGGCTCCTCCATCACCATCCCTGGGTATGTCCTGTCCCACCGGCAGGACAGACCCACCAGGGGTAGTGGCACAGTGGTATACAGTCGGGAGGGAGTGGCCTTGGGAGTCCTCAACTTTTGACTCCGGACCCCATGAGTTCTCATGGCTTCAGGTCAAGCATGGGCAAGGAAACCTGCTGCTGATTACTACCTACCACCCTCCCTCAGCTGATGAATCAGCACTCCTCCATGTTGAACACCACCTGGAAGAGGCACTGAGGGTAGAAAGGGCATAGAATGTACTCTGGCTGGGGGAGTTCAATGTCCATCACCGAGAGTGGCTCAGTAGCACCACTACTGACCGAGCTGGCCGAGTCCTGAAGGACATAGCTGCCAGACTGGGCATACAACAGGTGGTGAGAGAACCAACACGAGGGAAAAACCTATTTGACCTCGTTCTTACAAATCTACCTGTCGCAGATGCATCTGTTCATGACAGCATTGATCACCGCACTGTGGAGACGAAGTCCCACCTTCACACTGAAGACACCCTCCATCGTGTTGTGTGGCACTACCCCGTGCTAAATGGGATACATTCAGAACAGATCTAGCAGTTCAAAACTGGGCATCCATGAGGCGCTGTGGGCCATCAGCAGCAGCAGAATTGTATTCCACCACAATTTGCAACCTCATCCCTCACTCTGTCATTACCATCAAGCCAGAGGACCAACCCTGGTTCAATGAGGAGTGTAGAAGAGCATGCCAGGAGCAACACCAGGCGTACCTAAAAATGAGGTACCAACCTGGGTGTTATGTCTTGGATAAAGAGTCAGACTAGATACTGTAAGCTCAAAGTAAGGTGTGTCCGTAGTCCTTTATTACAGATCTCAAAGTGCCTTTCCAGCCTGTGAGGCCTCCTTAAATACAGGTGCTCCCAAGGGATTGTGGGATCCCTTGGGACTCCAGGGGATAAGCCCTCTGGTGGTTAGACATGGTATTTACACATTTACATACATAACAGTGGTGAAGCTGCAACACAGGACTACATGCATGCTAAACAGCGGATGCAGCATGCTATAGACAGGGCTAAGCGATCCCACAATCAACGGATCAGATCAAAGCTCTGTGGTCCTGCCACATCCAGTTGTGAATGGTGGTGGACAATTCGAGTTCCCCGCCGAATGAAAGCTAGTCTGTCAATCAGGCTGACCTCCCAGCGGGGAGCCCACCCCTAACATCGCACGCCCACTGTAGAGTTAAAACTCCACAGCCCGCCAGGAAACCTAATCTTCCAGTTTTTCCACCGTCTCCCGGGTGCCCCCCCCCCACCCCCCGCACAGTGTGGGTGGGAAACAGGAAAATCCAGCCCAATATGATTTTTTAAGATGTACAAAAGTTACGTGTTTTCTCAATTTATAAGAACATAAGCTCGAGGAGGGGCCATTCGGCCTTTCGAGCCTCTCTTGCCATTCCATATCATGGATGATCTTCTATCTCAACTGCACCTTCCTATACTATCCCAGTATCCCTTGATTCCCTTAGTATCTAAAAATCTATTTTATGGTATTGTGAGGCAACATGTTTATAATGTTAATGAATACAGGTTTGACAAATATAACGGCCTGTAATTTGCGGTCAGCGGTGAAGAGAAGGTATTCGCTGCTGGCCCCAAAGTTCGCTCCACACAAGCATCTCGCCATCCTCGTGTCGAGAACTTTGGGTTTTTGACCTTCAATTCAAATCAACGGAGTTTTGTGCGAGCTGCTGTGATGTCAACAAGCTGTCTAGGCAGCCAATCAAAAGGCAGAATTCTCACAGACAGTGAACAAGGAAGTGGGTACAAAAGTCAAATACCGCGGATACTGGAAATCTGAAATAAAAACGGAAAATGCTGGAGATCTCAGCGGGTCAGGCAGCATCTGTGGAGAGAGAAACAGAGTTAACGTTTCAGGTCGATGACCCTTCGTCTCTTAAAATTCTAACTTTATAAAAAAAATGTTAGAGAGTGCAAAACAAAGATTGTGGCTCTCACATAGGGGAAAATGCATACCTGAAATAAAGATGGACAAACTTTAAAATAATTGAACAAACTAAATTCTTAAAAATGTTAATATTTTATTAAAATGGACAAATTTCACACTCTACAAAATTAAAATTTGTTTTTCAGGACTTTCTTCTTCAGTCTTCCTAGGCGGTCCCTCGTATCGGGGATGACTTGCTTCCACACCAAAAAGGGATGGAGTTCACAGGTGTTTCAATGTCCAGGACTTTGACATTTGTCTAACAGTCAATATGCTGTTAAAACCCCAGTTACACCAAATCCCTTTGGGTCTAACTTTTAGCGGGCAGTTTAACAGCGTAATTACTTTGGAAGAACCAAAGTTTTTGTCAGTTTCTCTGATTTGGGTGATTGCACAGATTGCTAGCTCTGTGCAGTAGTGGGGGGTGGGGGGGGGGGGAGGGAGACGGGGGGGTGGGGGGGCGGGATGGGGGGAGACCCAGCACAGCATGTGACAGAGCTGTTAACGACAGGCCGCAGCTTCAGGATTTCCGCACGCGCCTGTACATGCACCAAATCCCAAAGTTGCAGTCAGATTCAAAGGCAGAATGACGCCAAACGGTGCCAGTTCACAGTCATCCGGGTCGCAAGTTCCAGGCCATAATTTCTAGTTGCGGTCAGGAGTATTAACAGCCTGAGAGAAATGCAAAGCAAACATAACTATTGTAGACTATTGTCACATGGTTTTATCAAGGTGAGCAAACTGTTCACATTTTGATCGCTTCAAAGAAATGGTTTCCCATCCAAGGGTTTCTGCGGAATAAATATCCTTGTATCTAAAGCTATTACTAGTGCATCCTCCATGGCACTGCTCATGGTAAATCGGTCGATATGCTATTTTATAAGAACATTATGCCATGTAATAAAATAAAAAAATCTACTGATAAGGGGAAGCGGTGTGTTACTGATCCATGTCTTTAAGGCCACAAGGTCTAATTGCGAAAGCGCGCTGAAGTCAATTAAAGAAAAAATGGTCTTGCGAACGATTTTTAAATGTTTCTTGTCAGAATTAAAATTTAGGGGGCACCACGGCTGCTCCATTAATGTCCAAGGCCCACCTGGTGCAATTTTCAGGTGAGCCTGTAAATGGGCGAGCAGCCTATCCGCCTGATAAAGGTAAGACACTGCTGAAACGTGGAATTGGGGGTCCTGCGCTGGTCGCAAGACCCCGATTGCAATTTCCAGGTACAAGCAGGTGGAGTGTGCACTGTGTCACTCCATCCATTTATACTAGGTGGCCCTTATAGAGACTGCTCAAGTCCACTCAACGAACTGCCCAGCTAACTATTCATTTATATTGGTGAGCCGAGGAGGAACAGCAGTGCTCCCCCCGGAGCTCTCCTAAAAACCTCTGGCCTGCTGCCAGCCCGTTTGAGGGCCACCCCCCACCCCCTCCGCTCCCCGACCTTCTGGCTGATTTTCCCACCCTGCCACAACCGGCGAGCTGTAGCGCGATGCCCACTTGAAGCCTACAGCTCGCTGGTGCATGGTAATGTGGCCTGGGCCTCAAAATCACTCAAGCCTCATGTCGGCACCAATCGGCAGGCAACACAGCCACTCCATCAACTTTGCACCCATTTGACATTGTGATCGCTGTAGTATGCCGCACGTATCTCAAACCCTGTGTGTGTTAGTTTACATTACAAAGAACAAAAATGTGTTGAACTAAATATTGTTGAACTAAAGGGCGTTTTAATCGGGATTTAAAATGGAGTCTGTAGCTGAGGTATGTCTATGTTCCAATATGAAATTAGATTCTTAAACTGATTTTTTTTTTAAAAAAGGTGATTAATGGGATTATACCATTTGAGTGAAGTGAGACTTACAATGACCCGTGCCGGGTTAATGGAATTAACAACTGAGCTGGGGCATGGTACTGCCGCACTGAGGACAGATTTCTGGCTGTGTGTTCTCATTGTAAAGGTTCTGGTTATTTAAAATTACTTCCAGCTTCATTGAGGCCTGAATCAAATAGTGAATGATCTGAAATACAACATGTTGTAAATGCATACCTGTTTACTGTGTGATGTTTGTAACACTGTTATGCAACACCGAATGTACCCTTACACTGTACACACCTTACCTGTACACCAGAGGGTGCTGCTGTTGGAGATCTAAGGGTTACCTGCACACTGCAGATAACCCAGTATAAAAGGGAGCTCACAGCTTGGTGTCCTCACTCCAGGAGCTGCAAATAAAGGACTACAATCTACACAGTTTCAGTATCATACTCTGCCTTGTGGAATCATAACCAAAGGTGCCTGCATACACTACACACCCTAATGGAAAAATCGTTTACCCGGAATAGTCCAATCCCCGAGGGACCCGGATAATCGAGAGTTGCCTGTATATCTATATATTTTTTTTTCCCCTTCTTTTGAATGTTTCTTGTGTTCCTTTTGTTCTCCGTTCAGATGGATAATCCGGAGACTCAGGGTTTGGACCCTCTAATATCTGCAGAGATGATGTTATCTCTTCCCTAATACAAAGGAAGGACCAGATGGTGTAGAACTGAGAGAGAGAGAGAGAGAGAGAGAGAAAAAGAGACAGAGAGACAGAGAGGGGGTGAACTTGGTCTCACTCGAGGGGCTGCAAATAAAGGACTACAGGTCTACACAGTTTCAGTATCATACCCTGCCTCGTGGAGTTATTACCAAAGGTGCCTACATGCACAACACAACAGATATGTTTTTGTTGCGCGAATTGAAGAAAAAGCTTGCCGTGTGATTTTCTAGCTGATGGCATTAGCAGGTTTCGTGCTGGAGACCCTGCCACTGCCACAATTTCAATAAATCAGTGGATAACTTGCAATACCGTTGAACATCTGGTGGCTGTTTCCAAAAGAGTGAGCTTTATTCAAGAATATTAGCAAAAAGTCACCTTTAACCATTTTCTGTCAATCTGATAAGTATGTAATGATTATGACCGAGGGAAAATCAGTTTGAAATAAACCCTCACGTGAAATATACCAAAAGTAACAATTAAAAAGTCTATCAATTTCACAAATTCTAAAAGATACTAACTATAAACTAACTTCTTAAGTTTTTTTGTCAGTTTCCTCAGCGCTGTATGTCTTTATGATTTGGAGCTTTCAATTTCGGTACCAGCGGATGTGCATCGGCCTCTGATGAATACAAACACTGGTAAAACCTTTCTAGCCTGTCTGCACATAAAACTCACATGCCAACCAGGATAGGTAAAACTCCCAAAGGGAGGGCAGCTTAAACAAGCAGCAGATAGAGAGGTCAGAGGAGACGGGACTGGGAATTGATGTAGGATGAAATGAATTCCAGATGGTGGCTGTGACTGACAGGAATCTAGTACTGGAGATAATTTAAATCAACATAAGCTGAGACATCAGACGGGGACAGGGTGGTCTGGATAGCTATCCTCGATCAGGAAAAACAGATAATATTCCATCCATTGAGAGTTACAGGATCAGCTGTTATGTGACATAATAAATGGCAACATAAAATGAGCCAAAACTTAGAGGGGACCCTCAAATACGCAGCGTATCAAGACCAATCGTTTTTCAACGTACAGATCTTCAAAGGTTTGAAACTTCTGCATGTGTGAACAAATGTTCCTGGAAACTCTGGCATTCACTTCAGAACACCACAAGTATAGAATCAGAGAATTTGCAGCATAGAAGGAGCCCATTTTCCCATCGTACCTGTGCCAGTGATAGCTTCTCAACTGAAGCTGTCTACTCTCAGTTCCTTGTATTGTTTCGCAGTCTTATTTTAAAAAGGCTTATCCAATGTTCTTAGAAATGATGCCTGCCTCAATAGTCACTCTTGTACAGCATTCCATGTTCCAATATTACTCTTTGTGAATCAAATTTCTTCAAACTTCCCTCTCCACTCCTCCAACAATAACCTTGAGTCAATACTCTCTTGCTACCAATACGCCAACCAGTGGAACTGATCGCGCACTATTTATCCTCTTAAAACGTTTCAGAATTTTGGAAACCTGTTAGTTCTCTCCCCTTAACCCTCCCTGTTCCAGTGAAAAAAATTGTTCTAGCCTTTTTTCATTATTATAACTGCTTATTCCTGGCATTATTCGAGTGAACATTTGCTGCACTCTCCTATAATGGGATGTCTAGAGCTGTATGCAATGCTCCATCTGTGGCCCAACCAATTTCTTGCAGAAGTTCAACATAATTTTCGTGCCCTGGATTGTAAAACCCAGAATTGCTTTTTCCTTAATATGGACTAATGGTTAAGCAACGCCTCGATTTCAAAATTGTCATCCTTATTTTCAAATTGCTCCATGGCCTCACCCCTCCCTATCTCTGTAATCTCCTCCAGCCCCACAACTCCCAAAGATGTCTGCACTCCTCTAATTTTGCCCCCTTGTGCATCCCTGATTATAATCGCTCAGCCATCAGTGGCGGTGCCTTCTGTTGCCTAGGCCCCAAGCTCTGGAACTCCTTCCCTAAACCTCTCCACCTCTCTTTCCTTCCTCAAGAACCTTTTTTTAAAAGCCACCACTTTGACCAAGCTTTTGATCACCTGCCTTAATTTCTCCTTATGTGGCTCGGTGTCAAATGTTTTGTCTCATAACACTCCTGTGAAGCACCTTGGGACGTTTCACTACGTTAAAGGCACTATATAAATACAAGTTGTTGTTGTTTTCTACCTGTACTCCTACCTTTATTCATTAATATCAGAATCATTTTATTAACATGTCTCATTTAAGGAATACTGCTCCTCTCTGAAATCCAAATATAACATTGGGATTTGCAAAACAGTAGAGTGGAGGTTGGAAACTGAGCTGTGGGTTTAGACATTCCTTGACTGCTGAAGCCAAATGAATGATGTTCGTAAACAGGTTAATATCAGTGCAACTCTCTGCCAACACCTAGTGGTTAAAAACCCAATCATCATCATCATAGGCAGTCCCTCGGAATCGAGGAAGACGTGCTTCCATTCCTGAAGTGAGTTCTCTGGTGTTCAATACGAGAGCCACAGACCCTGTTACAGGTGGGACAGACATTAGTCGAGGGAAGGGGTGGGTGGGGTTGGTTTGCCGCACGCTCCTTCCGCTGCCTGCGCCTGACCTCTTCATGCTCGCAGCGTTGAGACTCGAAGAGCTCAACACCCTCCCGGATGCACTTTCTCCACCTCGGGCGGTCTTCGGCCAGGGTCTCCCAGGTGTCAGTGGTGATGTCGCACTTTACCAGGGAGGCTTTGAGGGTGTCCTTGTAATGTTTCCGCTTCCCACCTTTGTCACGTTTACCATAAAGGAGCTCCACATAGAGCATTTGCTTAGGGAGTCTCGTATCTGGCACGCGAACTGTGTGGCCTGGCCATTATTTACCACAGCAGATATGTACAAGATTACAGATTGTGTAAGCACTATTGTCTCTATGTACCCAAGTATTTAAACCCTGTAATCATGACAAAGAATCAATCAAAATGTTTGATTCTGTCACATTGATTTACTTCATAGACAAGAGTATAACAGGGTATTGTTTCTGACCAACCATTGACATGAAAGAAATAACCACTTTATCTCCCGCTGTGTGCACGCAGTAATTTAGTCCGGTGGTGTAGAGGGGAAAAGTAATTGAACAGGTTAACGAGTAGTTTATTGACCCTTTAGAATAGATTGTCCATTTCAAATTTAAAGTGTAGTCCTACAGAAAAAGAACTCTCCTTTTAACTTGGAGCCCCTCCCCCACACTTCTGGTTGCTAAAGCACTGAGTACCTATCGCCGAAGGACAGCACATTATCTTCTCCAGGCGTGTCTGCCTATGCTGATGTGAATTGGCTGTCAGGAGTCACAAGAGAGTACAAAGGAGGCCATTCGTCCCATCTTAGATTTACTATCCAGAAAATCCCTGCCGTCCCTCCAATCCGCCATCCAATTTTTTAAAAAAGGTTATTACCACCATGACTGAACCTGGAAGGCCATTCCATGTGTTGATCACTCTTTGTGTGAGGAGAAACTGAGTGGTCATATTGTGTCCTGTGTCAGTACCATATTGGACCAGCAGCTGGGATAGGTTGTCAAAGATGGTTGAAGTCAATACACTGGACTCATTTCAGATGGGAAGGCAATATGGTTGATATTCCAAGGGGGGGAGAGGGGAGCAGGGAGAAGGGACATTTCCTGTTAACCATTTGTAGCAAAATCATAAATATGTGTTCAAACAACACTACAAGTCATGAACAGAGCAGTTCCTCCCTGTAATAATATCTTCTTCTTAGGCAGTCCCTCGTATCGAGGATGACTTGCTTCCACACCAAAAAGGGATGAGTTCACAGGTGTTTCAATGAAGGACCTGATATTCCAGATCCTGAACTACATGTTTAAGGGTGGAAGATGCCTGTGCGTGGATTTTTTTAACGTGTGGTGACCGTTGCACACCAGCCACCACACGGGCTTGGCAGAGCTAGGTCTTGATCCAGTGGCAAGGATTACCCAAGACGACTGGAGACCAGCTCTGCTGCATGGACCTAGTGCGCACACATATCGCAGTGTGGGCTGGCCCGTGCTGACCCAGGGCCCTCGCCTCAGCTGAGCCCCGAACTCACACCTCTCCTGCACCCCGATCACATCACTCTGCAATCTCTTGCCGCTCCTTCGCCCCGACCTCGCCGCTCTTGCCCACGCTCCAATCAGCGACCTGGGTTATGGTGATGTCCAATCCAGTCGCCCTCTTCGCTGCCGTCGCCCTCTTGCACTGGCTCACACTGCTCCCTGAAGTGGTATACTGCCATGCTGTCCAGGGGCCGCTCGCCTCTTATGGCCCCGACCTGCCACTGGTGTTTCCTCGCCGGTCGGGGCCGCCACACTGGTTCCACGACTGCTCGCGACCCGCGTGGCGGCCCCGACCTGTGACGAAACACCAGCGGCACGTCGGCCCCGTAATAATATAATACAGCGGCCATGAAATTCTCCTGTATCAGTTAATTAAGTAAACCTGATGTCACTGCTCATTAAATCACAAGATAGGATTAGATCGTTGATTTGATCTCAGATTGACAACCCTCCTGGCTTGCAACATCCATCTATTCTCTGAAATGAGTCCAGTATCCTGGCCTCAACCAGCCTTTTTAGCAACCCATTCCAGTTGTCCATCTATTATCTTACAAATGAAGCCAGAGTCTGTGCCTGGCAGGGTCAAGTGTCAAGGAGGTGCGGAGAGTTAATTTTGAACACAGACCAAGTTCACGAGTGGGCAGGCCATGGTCTAAGTTAATGGTCGCCTGGTTACAACAGACCAACGAGATGTGTCTATATGGCCACAATTTTTAAATTTAAAAACAGCATGTCAGGAAAGTACTGATTTGCCCCTTTGCCTGACTTATTAGGATGATATTATCGCTCATTAGTCCACATTGTGCCAACAGTGAGAAAAGCTAAAGTTAGTCCCTGGCTGTCTTTTAATGTATGTTGCTTTATGGAAAAACATCAATGCACAGTGTGTTATATGTTTTATTTCTTCTACTTCCAAGAGTCTCTAGTCAGTCCTAATTCAAATGATATTAAGATAATGTAGCTAACTTGGTCCCAGTTCGGAATCTAAAAGGCCATTGAACCTGTCCCCAAAGGCAATTGTCAGCAGTTTACAGATGTCATAATCTCTTCTAAAATGTAATTTGTGAGAAAGGAATGCTTCTTTAAAACTGTAAATGTTTCATCAAATCTATCACGGAGGAATTGCAAGACAGATGGAAAATCTTGAAAAAGATTAGAGCAGATCTCTTTATTAAAGCTCAGAAGTTTTAAATGAATAGCAGGTGTTCCTCAGAAAACATGGCTGTGGATTACTGTACAAAGGCTAGCTGGTAAGCTAGTGATGAATAGCCTGTACATCGGGGCCTAATCTCAGCAACTGTTATAGCGTATGTTAGATACAGCAGATTTACTGTGAAACTAATTTTATAGGTCTGGGTGGGATCATCACAATAGCATGTACTTATCCCAGCACTCTGCACTTGTTGTGTGGCCTTATTTCTGAAATGTGATACGGTTTCTATTCCTTTAAGATTTTCAGAAAAGACATCTTTAATTATAAATGATTATTCTTCATTTTCACAGAAAGATTACGATACTTTAATTTACCTGTTTAACGTACCTTTCATTGCAGTTTTGATTGAATACACATCAACCATTTCAGGAATAAATGCTTATCCAATTATACAGCAACAACAGAGAAGATTTCGATCAGAGAACAATCTGATCACTCAGATTCCTTTCTCTTATCGTGCAAGCCCATTGTTATGTATGCATGTCAATGATGTAATGATGTACTGTAACACTAGACCTGAATGTACATTCACCCTGTATATACCTTACCTGTACACCAGAGGGTGCTGCTGCTAGAGACCTAAGGGTTGCCTGTACACTGCAGGTAACCAAGTATAAAAGGGAGCTCACCTCTTGGTGTCCTCACTCTAGGAGCTGCAATAAAACACTACAGTCTGTACAGTTCAAGTATCATACCCCTGCCTCGTGAACTGCTGAGCCAATATCCAACAGTAGTCTAAGTGTTTAACAACAATAAACTGGGAGCTATTTGGTACAGAAAACAGGAATTAACAGAGTGCCTATATAAACAATATCCATTCCATGGAAGAACAATCTACATGTGACACCCTGACATAACTCGAGTAATTCTGCTGTCTGGCCTCCCATACTAAGCTAGTAGAATTCCTTGTTTTCTGTGCCATATAGCTCCCAGTTTATTGTTGTTAAACACCGAGACTACTGTTGGATATTGGCTCAGCAGTTCAGCTGGTAGCCTGTCTTTATATTCCACCTTCCGGTGCTCATAGTATAGTATTATCAATATCTGCTAGTCATCTTTATTATCTGAAAATGGAATTGGAGATTACTCAAATGGCACCCACCGACACTCCTGTGGAATAGCAGTGTGGTTCAGAGGATAACATTGTGGAATAGATTCTTGAGGATACAATTCCAAATACCACCATTCAAACCACAGGAAATTAAGGATTAAGATTTCTACCGTTCACTATTTATAGCCAATTATAAATGTGCTTTTTAAATACGCTTAATGTCTTCGCCATACTAAACATGGACATCTACCCCTAAGAAATGTATTTACAAATGTACGAGATTGCCAGCAAAACGGGATTTGAAATTTGTAAATATTTATTAGAGATGCCTAGTGATTTTTCGAAGCACAGTACATTTTAAATTAAAATAAGCCTGTAATATCATCATCGGAACATGTTGACATAAAATTCCTTTGTCCATTATTTTAAATAGGCTAACAGCTCTTAAAATAGTGGGCCAAAGAATTTGCATTGAGCATGCTAAATGTTTGTATGATAATATTGTACAGATTAATATCCCAGACTATATTTATCATTTGAAATATCTGGATCTACACTGTCATAGCACGAGTTTTATCACAATGTGGTTTCTGATGGTAATCAATTCATGTGAAATTATTTCTGATGGGAATGGAGCAATCTGTTGGCTGATTGCTTTGTTGTCATTTATAATATTTTATGATATTATGATATAAACTTTGTCGCTTCAGCTACATGCCATTTCAGCAACTCAGAATAATAGCTGACAGGTATTCTGAAGATGCAGCAACTTTGCTAAAGTGCTACATTCCATCTCCAGCAAGCTGATCCTCATAACATTTAATTTGACCTCTTTTAGCAGTCAAAAATTCTCGTCAACGGAGCCTACAGCAGAATAACTTCCGAATACTGCTGGCAATCTCATTGAATAATGTTACAATGAAATTTGAATAGGCTTTTGTAAATCCTTAAGTGGCAAAAAAATATTGATGGCTCGAGGAGTTTATGTCAAATAGCAAAATTATGGTCCACTTAAAAGCCTACGTTACCTGCATGTAGATACCACTGTTACGTTTATAATAACTCCACAATTATTACATTTAGAATAACTCCACAAGACTGTATATCTTAAGCTCAACCTTAGTCTCTTTATTGTAACTCCAGAGTGAGGAGGCAGCATGGTGGACTGCCTTTTATACCTGCTTGTCCAGGGTGTGCAGGTGACCCTTGGGTCTCCCATAGGTGCGCCCCCTGGTGGCAAGTCTTACACATTGGTAATGTTTACATACATAACAACCACAATGTTCTGAGGTTCCCACCGGAGAGTGTTTGCTGTTCCACTAAAGGCAACTTCTCTTCAAATGGTTGGTTGTACTGTTTTTCCAGAAATGTGGAGCGTTTTGTTGGCAGGTTGTAGAAAATTGTATTTTAAATCACGACAAAGCTTGATAAAAAGGGACCTAATGAAAGTGGGTAGATTGTGTACACAAAAGCCACTACAACTACTTCTGAAACGAGATGTATTGTACCTATTTTTATACTAATTTACATGTTGGTGCATCTGAACATTCACAGGAGCATACATTGATGATTAATTAAGTGTAAGTATTGGAATTATGTGTCAGCTGTGGCTCAGTGGGTAGCGCTCTCGTCTCTGAGTCAGAAGGTTGTGGGTTCAAGTCCCATTCCAGCGACTTGAGTACAAAAAAATCGAGGTTGACATTCTAATGTAGTGCTGAGGGAGTGCTGCACTTTCAGATGAGACATTAAAAATATCTAGGCTGACACTGCAGTGCCATTAAACCAAGCTGTTTGTAGCTGCCAGAAGGTGTTGGCTTCTCAGGTGGGTGTAAAAGATCCCATGGCACTATTTCGAAGAAGAGCAGGGGTGTTATCCCCAGTGTCCTGGCCAATATTTATCCCTTAATCAACATAACCAAACCAGATTATCTGGTCATTATCGCATTCCTGTATGTGGGAGCTTGCTTGTGCACGAATTGGCTGCCGCGTTTCCCACATTACAACAGTGACTACACTCCAAAAGTACTTCATTGGCTGTAAAGTACTTTGAGATGTCCGGTGGTCATGAAAGGCGCTATGTAAATCCAAGTTTTTCTTTCTTTTTAATCTTGTTACCTGCTTCAGCATCAGTGATTTATTGACATTGGCCTCCAAGGATGGGGAGGCGGTAATGTATGGAGGTCTACAGGGTTGCCCTATTTTGATAGAGGAAGTTGGTTTGTATGGGTTGTTGCTTTTGTTGAGCTCGGAAATTATGTACGTTGATCTTGTATCAGCCTAGTACAAACGTGCGTAAAACAATTGTGGGGCAGAGTGAGTGGGCTCCACCTAAGGCTGAGAGAGCACTAAACAGTCTAATCCCCTTCCTGTAAGATACAACACTGAGACTATGGTGATTTATTATGTTTTCACTCAGGTTTAACACCGAAAATGTGGGACAAAGAAGACAAATTTTCATTTATTTTAATGGATTTCAGTTCTGCATACTGCTTTTTTGGGCAGAGTTTCTGGTCCCTAAAATAACATGTTTTATATATGTATGTACAAGAGTAATGCTGACCTGGATGTCACAGTGTGATAAGAAGGCACTTGCCCTAGATTCCTCACACACCGAGTTCTTTATCTTTTTATGCTAGTTTATCTCCTTTGATGTTACTTATCAACACAAGAACAAATGTGCATTTATCTTCCCATAACTGTCTGTTTGTCCGGTGGACTGATTCCTGAATTCATCGTCTCCCTGCATGTTTTTCTGTTTGTATTGCACTATCACCTGCTTTCTTCCGTTCTTTTATTTTGACACTTCCTCACATTGTCAGCTATTTAACTGACTTTTATTCTTTCTTCTTCTGTAAGTTTCTCCTTCCCTATATGTACTTTCTCTGTATGCCTCTCACACACGCTCTCCTTCTCTGTATATACACAGGCAACTCCGATTAGCCGTACACGGATCTAACGGGAAACCGTTGTAACGGGATATAAATTCTGTTGCTAACAAGTGAAAAGACAGCTCCAAATAATTTGGAAAAAATCGCCTTCCAAACACTGTGCTCATTTGTATTTGCTCATTCGCTCTCACACTCTCTCTCACATTCGCACATTCCCTCTCTCTCACACACCCACATTCTCTCTCTCTCACACACTCGTACATTCTCTCTCTCACATTCTCACACTCGCACACTCCCACATTCTTTCACACTCCCACATTCTCTCACACTCCCACATTCTCTCACACACACTCTCACACTCGCACATTCTCTCTCACACACTCTCTCACACTCCCACATTCTCTCTCACACTCTCTCTCACACTCTCTCTCACACTCCCACATTCTCTCTCTCACACACTCTCTCACACTCCCACATTCTCTCTCTCACACACTCTCTCACACTCCCACATTCTCTCTCACACTCTCTCTCACACTCCCACATTCTCTCTCTCACACACTCTCTCTCACACTCCCACATTTTCTCTCTCTCACACACACTCTCTCTCACATTCTCTCTCACACTCCCACATTCTCTCTCTCACATTCTCTCTCTCACACTCTCCCACACTCGCACATTCTCACACACTCGCACATTCTCTCTCTCACACTCTCCCACACTCGCACATTCTCACACACTCGCACATTCTCTCTCTCACACACTCTCTCACACTCGCACATTCTCTCTCTCACTCGCACATTCTCTCACACACGCACATTCTCTCTCTCACACACTCGCACATTCTCTCTCTCTCACACACTCTCTCTCACACTCCCACATTCTCTCTCACACTCCCACATTCTCTCTCTCACACACTCTCTCTCTCTCACATTATCTCTCACACTCGCACATTCTCTCTCTCTCACACTCCCACATTCTCTCTCACATTCTCTCTCTCACACACTCGCACATTCTCTCTCTCACACACTCTCTCTCACACACTCGCACATTCTTTCTCTCACACGTCTCTCACATTCTCTCTCTCTCACACTCCCACATTCTCTCTCTCACACACTCTCTCTCACACTCCCACATTCTCTCTCACACACTCCCACATTCTTTCTCTCACACACTCTCTCTCACACTCCCACATTCTCTCTCTCACACTCCCACATTCTCTCTCTCACACACTCCCACATTCGCACATTCTCTCTCTCACACTCCCACATTCTCTTTCTCTCACACACACTCGCACATTCTTTCTCTCACACGTCTCTCACACTCGCACATTCTCTCTCTCTCACACTCCCACATTCTCTCTCTCACACTCCCACATTTTCTCTCTCACACACTCTCTCACACTCGCACATTCTCTCTCACACTCTCTCTCTCACACTCCCACATTCTCTCTCTCGCACATTCTCTCTCTCACACTCCCACATTCTCTCTCTCTCTCACACTCGCACATTCTCTCACACACACTCTCTCTCTCTCACACTCGCACATTCTCTCACACACTCTCTCTCTCACACTCCCACATTCTCTCTCTCACACTCGCACATTCTCACACACTCTCTCTCTCACACTCCCACATTCTCTCTCTCTCTCACACTCGCACATTCTCACACACTCTCTCTTTCACACTCCCACATTCTCTCTCTCACACACTCTCACATTCTCTCTCTCACACACTCTCTCACACTCGCACATTCTCTCATACTCCCACATTCTCTCTCTCACTCGCACATTCTCTCTCTCACAATCGCACATTCTCTCACACACACTCTCACACTCGCACATTCTCTCTCTCACACACTCACACACTCTCTCTCTCTCACACACTCTCTCTCACACTCCCACATTCTCTCTCTCACACACTCTCCCTCACACTCCCACATTCTCTCTCTCTCACATTCTCTCTCACACTCCAACATTCTCTCTCTCACACTCCCACATTCTCTCTCACACACTCGCACATTCTCTCTCTCACACACTCTCTCTCACACACTCGCACATTCTTTCTCTCACACGTCTCTCACACTCGCACATTCTCTCTCACACTCCCACATTCTCTCTCTCACACACTCTCCCTCACACTCCCACATTCTCTCTCTCTCACATTCTCTCTCACACTCCAACATTCTCTCTCTCACACTCCCACATTCTCTCTCACACACTCGCACATTCTCTCTCTCACACACTCTCTCTCACACACTCGCACATTCTTTCTCTCACACGTCTCTCACACTCGCACATTCTCTCTCACACTCCCACATTCTCTCTCTCACACACTCTCTCTCACACTCCCACATTCTCTCTCACACTCCCACATTCTCTCTCACACACACTCTCTCTCACACTCGCACATTCTCTCTCTCACACTCCCACATTCTCTCTCTCACACACTCTCTCTCACACTCGCACATTCTCTCTCTCACACTCCCACATTCTCTCTATCACACAATCCCACATTCACTCTCTCACACAATCTCTCTCACACTCCCACATTCTCTCTCTCACACACTCCCACATTCTCTCTCTCACACACTCTCTCTCACACACTCTCACACTCCCACATTCTCTCTCTCACACACACTCGCACATTCTTTCTCTCACACGTCTCTCACACTCGCACATTCTCTCTCTCTCACACTCCCACATTCTCTCTCTCACATTCTCTCTCTCACTCGCACATTCTCTCTCACACTCTCTCTCTAACACTCCCACATTCTCTCTCTCGCACAGTCTCTCTCTCACACTCGCACATTCTCTCTCACATTCTCTCTCTCACATTCTCTCTCTCACATTCTCTCTCTCACACTCGCACATTCTCTCTCTCACACACTCGCACATTCTCTCTCACACTCTCTCTCTCACACTCGCACATTCTCTCTCACACACACTCTCACATGCCCACATTCTCTCTCTCACACACACTCTCACATGCCCACATTCTCTCTCTCACACACTCGCTCTCACACTCCCACATTCTCTCTCTCACACATTCTCTCTCACTCACTGTAAAAATCCCCCCCCCCCCCCTCTGCCCATGCTTTACTGGTGTGTGTGTGTGTGTGTGCGCTGTTGCAGCCGCTGTCTCTCGCGGCCACCGCTGAAGTTGGGAACGGCGACAGAGCCGGCACCAGGTTCCAGGCACAGAACCTGTACATGCATGCTGGTAATGTCCATCTTCTGTTACTGTTAGTAGCTGATTGTATTGATTCATTAAAGTTTTAACTTATAAATGTAAACTCGCCCTAAGGGAAACATCGTTTACCGGGAATAGCCCAATCCCCGAGGGACCTGGATAATTGAGAGTTGCCTGTATATATATTTCCTTTTCCCCTTCTTTTGAATGTTTCTTGTGCTCTTTTTGTTCTCCACTCAGATGGATAATCCTGATACTCAGGATTTGAACCCTCTAATATCTGCAGTGATGATGTTATCTCTTTCCTAATACAAAGGAGGGACCAGATGGTGTAGAACTGAGAGAGAGAGAAAGAGACAGAGAGACAGAGAGGGGGTGGACTGGGTCCTCAAACCTCTAGGCTGGTCCAAATAGTCTTCCTGTTGCTATCATTCTAGATCAGAAGCTTGAACGATAATCAGCTGCTGTAACATGTGTGGTGAGAGAGAAACTGGCTGCAATTATTTCAGGCTTAGTGGTATTGTGGGGGACTGAAGGATCAAGGTAGGGCCAGGTAGCTGAAGCTGGGAAAGGACTGGGGGGAGGGGATCAAAGTTTAGGAAGAAGCTGGGTCCTGAGCCGAAAGAGAGTGAGGGGCAAGGGCTGAGGGCAGGGCCGGGGAAGTGTCATGTATGTACATGCTGTTTGAAGCCACCAGATGGTGTCATTGTTGGAGGCCACAGAGCAGCACGCACATGGTGCTACTCTGGTATAAAAGGCCAGCCATTTTGTGAGTCAGGCACTTTGGGTCGTAATAAAGCAGAGTCAAGGTTGTACCTTGTTCCGTTAAACAGTATTCAGTTTGTACCTTTATTGCATACATAACAGGAAGAAACCCATGGCCAGGTACAGGTTCATAGAATCACAGAACAGTACAGCACAGAAGGAGGCCATTCGGCCCATCGAGTCTGCACCGGCTCTTTTGAAGAGCAATCCAGTCCGTCCCCCTCCCCCGTTCTTTCCCCATATCCCTATAGTTGTTTCTCCTTCAAGTATTTATCCAGTTCCCTTTAGAAGGCCACTATTGAATCTATATCTACCGCCCTATCGGGCAATGCATTCCAAATCCTGACCACCCATGGAGGGAATGAGGGACAGAGTCTGGGGCTGGAGTGGGGGAGTCAACCTGGCACTGGGTGTTAAAAACTTTAAATCAATCAATTAATCAACCACTGAGAGAACAAATAATTCAAATAAAAATAAATACATGATAGGAAGAACTGAATGCATCAGGCTGTTTTATCTCCGAGAGTTGCTGTGGTTGGACTCACACTTTCCGTTGTAATTTTGTGCAGTCTATTTTTACAACTTTGCATTATCGACTGAGGCAATTAGGATTGTGTCTTCTCTTCTCCCATCATGCGTTCTGATTCCCAAGGTGCTACTTTCAAAGTCACTCATTATTGTAGTTACTTTACATGGGTGAGAAATAAACTGAGATCTGGGAGGGAGCATGTGGGCAGAGGCCTGGCACAGGCTGTGAGCAGGTGGTCAGAGGCCTGGAACAGGCTGTGGGCAGGTGGTTAGGGCCTGGCACAGACTGTAGGCAGGTGGTCAGGGCCTGGCACAGGCTGTGAGCAGGTGCTCAGAGGCCTGGCACAGACTGTAGGCAGGTGGTCAGGGCCTGGCACAGGCTGTGCACAGGTGGGTGGGGCCTGGCACAGACTGTGGGCAGGTGGGCAGGGCCTGGCAGAGAATTAGGGTTCCGGTGGTTAAGAAGGGGCAGGTGGTGGGCTGTGATGCTGGTTGCAGAAAAAGAGGAACAGTTTGGGAGCACAGACGTTGTTCCCTGATAATCATGGGGTTAGTAGGAACCAATCAGATACGTTTATCATCCAAATCAGAACATGAAGTGACACTACAGTTCTGATCATTTCTATAAGGTCCAATAGTAGTGTGAGGTTTGGCGGCGTAGCCTGTTTCCCTACCTGGGAGGTTGGAACTGCCTTTAGGCATATCTGGAGACTTCCCAGTCTACAGAAATCTGGAGACGTGCCTCTTAGGGCTCTAGAACCGCTGAGTGGGCAGACATCATCGAGAAGAGGTAAAAGAGGCAGAAGAGAATGTTCATTTTTGTTGTACTTGCTCTCCTCGGATGTGAGATGTGCAAGTTATACCTTCTGTTCGGGTCTGTCTATACTAGAAGAGGGGAGGGCAGAGAGTTTGAGTGGAAATCCTGAGAACTTCATACATTTTTTTGAATTAAAGGCCATTTTCAACCTTACAGACAAGTAGGATTTCTGAATGCAGGACCTCTAGGCAAACAATATGGTTGCCATTTCAGAATACTGAGCCTGTAGTGTAAGAACTGGCTGAGTTATTTGGTGGTGCGAAGGTGCTGGGAGAGAGTAACTTATCCAACGGATCTGGAGACCGAATGCAAAATTCTTGATTGAATGAATGAGAAACCTTGCTTTCATTGCACTAGATGGAACTTTATTGCATACATCTGTAACACTGACAGATGCATTACAGATGTCTTGTCCTTAACCACAGTGAGATTATTTTGTGTATTGTTTGAAATCAAGCATCAGTAACAAAACACAGTGCAAATTGTGACATGCTATGCATGTATTGCTCATCTTTTAGATTTGCATTGTAAAATGGCAATCTGACAAGCTATTTAGTTGTAATATTTCTCTGATGTCAATTAAGAGTATTTGTGTTACAGTCAGTTAGTGCTTATTTGCTTGTGTATTAATAGAAAAGTGTCCGACAGGAAGGGTTCCTGACATAACAGTTTAATGCTTGATGCTGGGTGATTTATGAGTAAAGATTGATCATTGTTTACTGCGGTTCTGAGGCAGTGAGTGGGGAACCTAGCACTGTTTTGTATGATGAAGTGTAGTCATGCATTTAATTCGTAGACTGGAAAAGAACCTAACAATTTAAAAGGGCAATAAAACACGTCATTAATTTTTAGATTAAAACCCCATTTACTCCCTGCCGTTTTTTCACACATTGCCCTGATGGCTTCACTTCCCAATGCCAATTACAGCTAGATTGACAAAATTCTGGCTGTGGGAACAGATTGGTAACTATTCCCGATGTCTCTCTTGTCTGATTGACAGATCGTAGCTGGCTAGATGAAAGAAATGCAATTTCTGCCCTTACAAAGCTCGGGACACTAGAAACCTGGGTAAAGACAATATGCAAAATTAGTTTTATTCCTTATGAAATTAACGGAGAAAGGTGGGAGCAGGGGACAAGACTAGCAGTGAATAGTGCATCATTTGTGTACGAGACCAGGGGGAGGATAGAGGGGGCAGGTGGTGGACTGCCTCTTCATTTGTTGTTGGTGGTGGTGGGGGTGGGGGGGGGCGCGGGCTGTGGTGGAGATCATTTGCCCCTCTATAACCTCCTCCAGCCCTACCTCCCCATACTCTTCATTTCTCTGACTTTGGCCTCTTGCACACCTACCGCTCTCCTCATTCCAACTTTGGTGGCCGTGCCTTCAGCCACCGAGGTCCCGCCCTCTGATCAAGCTGTTGGTCGCCCCTGGCTAATCTCTCTCTTTTCCTTATACCTCTGTTCTCTCAGGTGGACGTAAAAGATCCCACGGCACTATTTCAAAGAAGATCAGGGGAGTTATCCTCATTGACCCGGCCAAAATTTCTCCCTCAATCAACATAACAAAAACAGTTTATTTGGTCATTATCGCGTAGCTGTCTGTGGGAGCTTGCTGTGCACAAATTGGCCACTACATTTGCCACATTACAACAGTGACGATACTCCAAAAGTCCTTCATTGGCTGTAAAGCGTTTTGTGACGTCTGGTGGTCGTGAAAGGCGCTATATAAATCCAAGTCTCTCTGTCTGTGAAACACCTTGCGATGTTCTGCCAATTTAAAGCTGCTACACTGTTGAACAGTGTCTCAATCAAAGGGCAGAGAGACCGTTCAGGTAGCTTTTGGGGAAATGAAAGACTGGTAGATAAACCCAAATTCCTGCACTTTATGTAGATTAATGGTGCATTTATACTGCAGTCAGACCATAACCCATTTATACTGCCTGGCTGGAATTCCAATCCTCCCTCAGAGAAGAAAGCTCATGTGTTAAAATTAAAGTGTTTCGAGATTGTGGACAACAATGCCTACTAACTGCAAGTAGTGTTCAGTAGATCCAAAGGTTTCAAACCTGAGCATTGTGAGGTTACCTTCTCTAGGGAGTCTCAAACTGCTTCTCTTCAAATTCAGGTTGGCTCTTCAATCTGGATTTATATTACAATTTTAGCATTACTGTGAAGTGGACACCACTAAAGTTGTTGTTTAATTGCATCTTAAAAATCTGTGCTGTTAAAAACCAGAATGCATCTTTCCAGTTGTTCCATAGTGGCTGAGTTTTGCCTTATTCTTTCCTAAGCCCCATAAACATATCATGCTGAAACAGCTTTTGCACATTAGCTTGTGCAAACTCCCTGCATCTGGTCCACGATCATGTCCCAAAGAGCCTCTTACTGATTAGTCACTTGTTTTCATGTTTGGAAACATGACCCAGCTAACAAAGTAAGGATCAAGACCGTTCTTTTTTTGGGGGGGCAGGGAGATGGGAGAGATAGAGAGAGACAGAGGAAGATACATCCTAATTCTCAAACAATCAATCATCAAAAAATGCAACCCTTCGGATACCATATAATTATATAAAATGGCAATGGTTTTTAAGGTCATTTTTTCTTTCCATCCAATTTCCTTCCCTTCTCTTACCTCTTATACTGAAATCATTCATGCTGGCATGTGATTTCGAAGTCACTGGCAACACTCCGTTAAACTCGGCCAAGTGGTCAATTAGCAGATTTTCTGGTTGGCAGGTTTGCCTCCACCATATCACAGGAACACCAAGTACAATTGTACAAGCTGCTGCTGCTGGTGCCCTAACACAGGTCAGCTAAATTCAGCCTAACATTGGGGGTTTAATCCCAGGACCTTTCTGGTCTGCATGCTTGTTAACACAGTACGAAGTGTGTTTACTCACTGAGCGAGCAAGGGATCTCAATCCCACATTTTAATCTAATTTTGGTCCTCATTCTCTGGATCTTCTTGTGCCGTACATCAGACATCGCTGAGATTGAGGGGGGAAAAGTGATCTTCTCCGTGCCCCCCATCAGTGTTATCCTGAAAATTACCGTTTGGAGTTGCATGCAAGAGGGAGGAGACTGCCTGTACTACAAGTACCATTGACAGGAGGCTGCCTGTACTACAAGAACCATTGACAGGAGGCTGCTTGTACCATAGAATATAGAAATTTACAGCACAGAAGGGGGCCATTCGGCCCATTGTGTCTGTGCCGGCCGACAAAAAGCTATCCCGCCTAATCCCCCTTTCCAACGCTTGGTTCGTTGCCCTGTAGGTTACGGCACTTCAAGTGCACATCCAAGTACTTTTTGAATGTAGTGAGGGTTTCTGCCTCTACCATCCTTTCAGGCAGCGAGTCCCAGACCCCCACCACCCTCTGGGTGAAGAAATTTCCCCTCAAATCCCCTCTAAACCTTCCACCAATTACTTTAAATCTATGCTCCCTGGTTGTTGACCCCTCTGCTAAGGGAAATAGGTCCTTCCTGTCCACTCTATCCAGGCCCCTGATAATTGTATACACCTCAATCAGGTCTCCCCTCAGCCTCCTCTGTTCCAAAGAATACAAACCCAGCCTATCCAATCTTTCCTCATAGATAAAATTCTCCAGTCCAGGCAACATCCTCGTAAATCTCCTCTGTATCCTCTCTAGTGCAATCACATCTTTCCTGTAATGTGGTGACCAGAACTGCACGCAGTACTCCAGCTGTGGCCTAACCAATGTTTTATACAGTTCAAGCATAACCTCCCTGCTCTTGTAGTCTGTGCTTTGTGCCACATGAACCACTGACAAGAGGCTGCTTGTAGGTTTTAAATATTCAAATTTTAAAACTGAGTAAAATTCTACAGGAAAACCTCCTAGAGCATTTCAAATGTTTTATATCTAAAATTTACCACTACAAAGTGTTATGTCAGACAGTGGAATGAATGCAGACATTACAATCTGTCTCTTCAAACTAGTTCAAGTTCATCACGGCAATGGCTGTTAAAAGGTTTACAAAGGCAGAAGTGAAGCATTAATGAAAAGACTAATTTCAATCTCCTTGTGCTGGCCAGTATACAGAGCACAAAGCCCTCTTGATATTATTGCTATTAGTTGTACCTCATTGATATTAGGGTTATTGAAATGCAATGTGGAATAAATAGTCATAGCTTATTATTTATAAAATAAATAGGTTGCTTTCATCAAACTTTATATCTGCTATTATAAATTAGATTTTGCTATGGTCCACGTGATTTCATTTTAAATTTACATAACTTTGTGCCTGCTCCTATGAACTGACCTACCTCAGTAAATCTCCTGTGGTTACTGAATGATGGAAGATGCGTCAATTCTGAATATGCCATTCTCGCAGCTCAAGAATCTATCTGGTCCTTTGGGGGAAAAAATAATAATAAAAATTTAGAACAATTTGTCTTACTTGTATACGATTTCATTTATAACAATATCTTGGATGAATGTGGTATGGAGTTTGTTCATTTACTGCTTTGCATTATTTTATTTTTAGGACCTCACTGCCTGGAAATTGATGAGTGTCGGAGTTCTCCGTGTCTTCATAATGGAACCTGTCATAACCTTATTAATGGTTTTAGCTGCATTTGCTCAGTTGGATTCTCAGGCAGGCACTGTGAGGTGAATATCAATGACTACGAGGAAATTACCTGCCTTAACAATGGCACCCATCTCTTTGGTATCACCATGCACACTTGTCTCTGAGCTCTTGGGTTGACTGAGAATGACTGTGGCACCAATGTCAATGAGTGCCAGTTCGGACTATGTCAGAATGATGGTCAGTGCGTGGACGGAATAGCTAGTTATGTAAGCGAGAGTCCACCAGGATTCACTGGATGGGACTGTGGAATTGATGAGTGTGAATGGAACTGATGTCAGAACAACGCTTCATGTATCGATAGATTTGCAACATTCACGTGTTTCTATACTCCTGGGTTTACAGATACGTACTGCACTTTCATTTTAGGGCCAGAGTAATGGGATAAATGAGGTGCACCATGCAGCTATCTGCTACCTGCCCTTACCATACCAAAGGGTAGAGTTACTTAAATGGTGAGGGTTCCACAAACGAGCATAAGTTAAAGAGACACTCTAATTTGTAGGTAAAACTGCTGACAATACACTCGCTTGGTGCGTGACAGCAGGTTTATTCATAGCCAAAATGTCGGGGGTTCAAGTCCCAGCTGCTTGTCCAGACACAGTCCGAGTGGCCTTTATAGATGCTCCATCCCCCAGTCAGGATAACAGAATTCCTACATTACTCATGTCAGATGTGTCAACTATGGAGTCGTTCACTCTCCAGACCATCCTATTGTCCTGGCCCGAAGAACCCAGGCGAAAGTGAAAGGCTCAAGTGAGGAACAAGTTAAAGAGAAATTCTCGAAGTTCAAGATTCATTTTTACATTAAATCTCCTTCAGAATTCATCCCAGAGAATTCCAAAGCAGGTTATATGATTTATTTTTGGGTTAAGTTTGAATATTTACAAAACTGTACATGTTATTATTTTTTTTTTTTGTTTACAAATTTTAAATCACAAAAGGCATGCCCTTTTGATGGAAGTATAAATTCAGTAGCAATTAATGTTGGAATGTTTACGGCTGTTATGTATGCAACCCTATGTAACCAGTATTATACCGCCACCAGAGAGTGTACCTGTTGGAGTCCCAAGGGATCCCAGCATCCCTTGGGAGCACTGTATATAAGCAGGCCTCCCATGCTGTACCAACACTCTGGAGTTGGAATAAAGGAGCTAAGGTTACATTTACTCATGTCTACAGTACTCAGTTATATTGCCTTATTATGAAGTTCAAGTATGTCGGACCCTGTACTGGGCCTTTATTCAAAACCTAGGGCTTACAGGAACAGGTTTGCTTTAAGATTGTTGCATCTGTGACAACGGTCTTCGATAAATGCCGGTCACTCATTCATCTTTGTAACATGTAATAATGCTTAATTATCTCAGATTTGCTGTACTTTGGCAGAACAGTAGCAGACCAGGAATTAAAGCAAAGCTTTGGATTTCCCGTATCACTTGCTTGAATGTTATAGTGCAGGAGGGTAGCAGGCTAAACGGACTTTCATATTTCAGTTTTCATATTGACATTATTGGTTAATTAATACTTAGTGAGGTTTGCAATCGTGTCGGCTTTTTAGCAAGATATCTATTATGGATACTTTAGGCATGCTGTAAAATCTACAAATAATAGACTGCAAAACTTTAGCAACATAAAAGGCATGTGACCTATTCTTAAACATTAATAACCATTCTCCAGGGATGATGTCATGGATGAGAAATTATAGGTATGTGGAGACTTGAAATACTGGGACCAATTCATCGAGTGCAGAGAAAGCTAAGAGGAGGCTCAGTAGACATTTTTAAAATTATGAAGGGTTTTGCTAGAACAGGGTGAATAGCGATGGGCTATTTCCTCTGGTAAGCGTATCAGTGATCAGGGAACATCAATTTAAAATTGTCACTAAGAGATCAGCGAAGAAGATGGGAGAAATTTTGTTACAAAGTGGGCTGTTTTCCAACATTCCATTGACTCTGGATCAGTTCCTATGGAGTGGAGGGTAGCCAATGTAACCCCACTTTTTAAAAAAGGAGGGAGAGAGAAAACAGGGAATTATAGACCGGTCAGCCTGACATCGGTAGTGGGTAAAATGATGGAATCAATTATTAAGGATGTCATAGCAGTGCATTTGGAAAGAGGTGACATGATAGGTCCAAGTCAGCATGGATTTGTGAAAGGGAAATCATGCTTGACAAATCTTCTGGAATTTTTTGAGGATGTTTCCAGTAGAGTGGATAAGGGAGAACCAGTTGATGTGGTATATTTGGACTTTCAGAAGGCGTTCGACAAGGTCCCACACAAGAGATTGATGTGCAAAGTTAGAGCACATGGGATTGGGGGTAGTGTACTGACATGGATTGAGAACTGGTTGTCAGACAGGAAGCAAAGAGTAGGAGTAAATGGGTACTTTTCAGAATGGCAGGCAGTGACTAGTGGGGTACCGCAAGGTTCTGTGCTGGGGCCCCAGCTGTTTACACTGTACATTAATGATTTAGATGAGGGGATTAAATGTAGTATCTCCAAATTTGCGGATGACACTAAGTTGGGTGGCAGTGTGAGCTGCGAGGAGGATGCTGTGAGGCTGCAGAGCGACTTGGATAGGTTAGGTGAGTGGGCAAATGCATGGCAGATGAAGTATAATGTGGATAAATGTGAGGTTATCCACTTTGGTGGTAAAAACAGAGAGACAGACTATTATCTGAATGGTGACAGATTAGGAAAAGGGGAGGTGCAAAGAGACCTGGGTGTCATGGTACATCAGTCATTGAAGGTTGGCATGCAGGTGCAGCAGGCGGTTAAGAAAGCAAATGGCATGTTGGCCTTCATAGCAAGGGGATTTGAGTACAGGGGCAGGGAGGTGTTGCTACAGTTGTACAGGGCATTGGTGAGGCCACACCTAGAGTATTGTGTACAGTTTTGGTCTCCTAACCTGAGGAAGGACATTCTTGCTATTGAGGGAGTGCAGCGAAGGTTCACCAGACTGATTCCCGGGATGGCGGGACTGACCTATCAAGAAAGACTGGATCAACTGGGCTTGTATTCACTGGAGTTCAGAAGAATGAGAGGGGACCTCATAGAAACATATAAAATTCTGACGGGGTTAGACAGGTTAGATGCAGGAAGAATGTTCCCAATGTTGGGGAAGTCCAGAACCAGGGGTCACAGTCTAAGGATAAGGGGTAAGCCATTTAGGACCGAGATGCGGAGGAACTTCTTCACCCAGAGAGTGGTGAACCTGTGGAATTCTCTACCACAGAAAGTTGTTGAGGCCAATTCACTAAATATATTCAAAAAGTAGTTAGATGAGGTCCTTACTGCTAGGGGGATCAAGGGGTATGGCGAGAAAGCAGGAATGGGGTACTGAAGTTGAATGTTCAGCCATGAACTCATTGAATGGCGGTGCAGGCTAGAAGGGCCGAATGGCCTACTCCTGCACCTATTTTCTATGTTTCTATGTTTCTATGTTAGAGCATAACACACTTTGCTGCAGGAAGTGGTTGAGGCAATTACTTGAAGGTGGGATCCACATTGAAAAAATTGGCCAATGGTTGGTTAAAAAATACTTTTTTCAGCCATGTTAAGGCAAAGATTGACATGATCAGCGATGTGGCACAGAAGAAAGACATGCATTTGCTTAGTGCCTTATTATGCTTCTCGGAAGCATCTCACATGTAGGCAAGCATGAAAGATATTGTGCACAATGAAAAAAATGACCAGTAATGAAGTGAATGAACAGTTAATCTGCTTTTTGGTAATTGAAGAAGGAATTTTGGTGAGGGCGAAGGGGATTGGAAGGAAAGAGGGCGAGGGGGGGAGAAGGAAGGGGGGAAGGAAGGAAGGATTGCATTTATATAGCGCCATTCACGACCACTGGATGTCCCAAAGCGCTTTTTTTGAAGGGAAGTCACTGTTGTAATGTAGGAAACGCAGCAGCCAGTTTGCGCACAGCAAGCTCCCACAAACAGCAATGTGAAAATGACCAGATAATCTGTCTCAGTGATGTTGATTGAGGGATAAATATTGGCCAGGACACTGGGGATAACTCCCCTGTTCTTCTTTGAAATAGTGCCATAGGATCATTTCCATCCATCCGAGAGGTTTAACATCTCTACCCCAAACGGTGAAGTGAATCCCGCCTAAACCACTGTAAAAGGCATTTAAGGGGCTTTGGTTAACACCTCCAGCAATGTGGCCCCTCTATCAGTACTGCGAGCAAGACATCAAACACCTGGTACAAGCCTCATATCACAGCTTTCTAACAGAGGGGAGAGAACTGAGGCAGGCCGCTAGACTGGGACAGGTTTTGATGTGTGCTTCCTATGTTCTGTCTGTGATACCAGCAGCTTGATCACAATCTGGACGAGATAGATTGTCAGTGGCTAATACTTGGAAACTTTTGTGATCATGGGAGCCTATGAAATAAACTTTATTTCTGTACCAGCCAGTAAAAATTAGTATTAAAATGATCTTTGATACAGATGGAATTTGAGGTATGACTGCAAACAGCTGAATTCTCAGCAATCAACAGCAATTTGATTCTTTTTTTTAAATTATAAAAAATAATTCGGATCTGTACTTCCTGCTTGGGGGGATCTCAACATCTCCTGATGGCCTGTGGAATCTCTCACTTCAGCTGTTAAAATGCCTTTTTACAGCTAGCAAGACATAGAAACATAGAAAATAGGTGCAGGAGTAGGCCATTCGGCCCTTCAAGCCTGCACCACCATTCAATATGATCATGGCTGATCATGCAACTTCAGTACCCCATTCCTGCTTTCTCTCCATACCCCCTGATCACTTTAGCCGTAAGGGCCACATCTAACTCCCTTTTGAATATATCTAACGAACTGGACTCAACAACTTGCTTTGGTAGAGAATTCCATAGGTTCACAATTCTCTGGGTGAAGAAGTTTCTCCTCATCTTGCTCCTAAATGGCTTACCCCGTATCCTTAGACTGTGACCCCTGGTTCTGGACTTCCCCAACATCGGGAACATTCTTCCTGCATCTAACCTGTCCAATCCTGTCAGAATTTTATATGTTTCTATGAGATCCCTTCATTCTTCTAAATTCCAGTGAATATAAGCCGAGTCGATCCAGTCTTACTTCATATGTCAGTCCTGCCATCCCGGGAACCAGTCTGGTGAAGCTTCGCTGCACTCTCTCAATAGCAAGAATGTCCTCCCTCAGATTAGGAGATCAAAACTGCACACAATATTCCAGCTGTGGCCTCACCAAAGCCCTGTACAATTGCAGTAAGACCTCCCTGCTCCTATACTCAAATCCTCTCGCTATGAAGGCCAACATGCCATTTGCCTTCTACACCGCCTGTTGTACCTGCATGCCAACTTTCAATGACTGATGTACCATGACACCCAGGTCTCGTTGCACCTCCCCTTTTCCTAATCTGTCACCATTCAGATAATATTCTGCCTTCCTGTTTTTGCCACCAAAATGGATAACCTCACATTTATCCACATTATACTGCATCTGCCACGTGTTTGCCCATTCACCGAACCTATCCAAGTCACCCTGCAGCCTTTTAGCATCCTCCTCACAGCTCACACCGCCACCCAGCTTAGTGTCATCAAAATATTATAACAAATTCCTTCCTGCCATGATTATACACTAGCAGGGGCCATGAGTACTTTTGGCGAGAGGCAAGTTCGACCATCTTGCAGACAGAGAATTCTCTTTTCTAATTTTTCAGCCCCTTTTTCCATGCCCACTGTCAGTTTGTGTAATAATTTTCTTTTTCTTTTAATGTATACCGTGCTTGCTGCTCACGATGCGGTCTCCAAACATAGATTGCGTAACCCCGTTGCGGAACACCTCCGTTCAGTCCGCACATTTGACCCCGATCCTCGGGTCGCCCGTCACTTGAGATCTCCGCCTCACTCCCACTTTGACCCCCATGTCGCTCGGCCTCCTACACTATTCCGATGAAGCTCAGGGAAGCTCGAGGAACTGCCCCTCATCTTTCGATTTACGCCTCCTCTAGACCCATCTTTTGTTCCTTTACATAAGAACATAAGAATTAGGAACAGGAGTAGGCCATCTAGCCCCTCGAGCCTGCTCCACCATTCAACAATATCATGGCTGATCTGGCCGTGGACTCAGCTCCACTTACCCGCCCGCTCCCCATAACCCTTAATTCCCTTATTGGTTAAAAATCTATCTATCTGTGATTTGAATACATTCAATGAGCTAGCCTCAACTGCTTCCTTGGGCAGAGAATTCCACAGATTCACAACCCTCTGGGAGAAGAAATTCCTTCTCAACTCGGTTTTAAATTGGCTCCCCCGTATTTTGAGGCTGTGTCCCCTAGTTCTAGTCTCCCCGACCAGTGGAAACAACCTCTCTGCCTCTACCTTGTCTATCCCTTTCATGATTTTAAATGTTTCTATAAGATCACCCCTCATCCTTTTGAACTCCAACGAGTAAAGACCCAGTCTACTCAATCTATCATCATAAGGTAGCCCCCCTCATCTCCGAAATCAACCGAGTGAATCGTCTCTGTACCTCCTCCAAGGTTAGTATATCCTTCCTTAAGTAAGGTGACCAAAACTGCATGCAGTACTCCAGGTGCGGCCTCACCAATACCCTGTACAGTTGCAGCAGGATCTCCCTGCTTTTGTACTCCATCCCTCTCGCAATGAAGGCCAACATTCAATTTGCCTTCCTGATTATCTGCTGCACCTGCAAACTTACTTTTTGGGATTCATGCACAAGGACCCCCAGGTCCCTCTGCACCGCAGCATGTTGTAATTTCTCCCCATTCAAATAATATTCCCTTTTACTGTTTTTTTTTCCAAGGTGGAGGATCTCACATTTTCCGACATTGTATTCCTTCTGCCAAACCTTAGCCCATTCGCTTAACCTATCTAAATCTCTTTGCAGCCTCTCTGTGTCCTCCACACAACCCGCTTTCCCACTAATCTTTGTGTCATCTGCAAATTTTGTTACATTACACTCTGTCCCCTCTTCCAGGTCATCTATGTATATTGTAAACAGTTGTGGTCCCAGCACCGATCCCTGTGGCACACCACTAACCACCGATTTCCAACCCAAAAAGGACCCATTTATCCCGACTCTCTGCTTTCTGTTAGCCAGCCAATTCTCGATCCATGCTAATACATTTCCTCTGACTCCGTGTACCTTTATCTTCTGCAGTAACCTTTTGTGTGGCACCTTATCGAATGCCTTTTGGAAATCTAAATACACCACATCCATCGGTACACCTCTATCCACCATGCTCGTTATATCCTCAAAGAATTCCAGTAAATTAGTTAAACATGATTTCCCCTTCATGAATCCATGTTGCGTCTGCTTGATTGCACTATTCCTATCTAGATGTCCCGCTATTTCTTCCTTCATGATAGCTTCAAACATTTTCCCCACTACAGATGTTAAACTAACCGGCCTATAGTTACCTGCCTTTTGTCTGCCCCCGTTTTTAAACAGAGGCGTTACATTAGCTGCTTTCCAATCCGCTGGTACCTCCCCAGAGTCCAGAGAATTTTGGTAGATTATAACGAATGCATCTGCTATAACTTCTGCCATCTCTTTTAATACCCTGGGAAGCATTTCATCAGGCCCAGGGGACTTGTCTACCTTGAGTCCCATTAGCCTGTCCAGCACTACCTCCCTAGTGATAGTGATTGTCTCAAGGTCCTCCCTTCCCATATTCCCATGACCAGCAATTTTTGGCATGGTTTTTGTGTCTTCCACTGTGAAGACCGAAGCAAAATAATTGTTTAAGGTCTCAACCATTTCCACATTTCCCATTATTAAATCCCCTTTCTCATCTTCTAAAGGACCAACATTTACTTTAGTCATTCTTTTCCATTTTATATATCGGTAAAAGCTTTTACTATCTGTTTTTATGTTTTGCGCAAGTTTACTTTCGTAATCTTTCTTTCCTTTCTTTATTGCTTTCTTAGTCATTCTTTGCTGTCGTTTAAAATTTTCCCAATCTTCTAGTTTCCCACTAACCTTGGCCACCTTATACGCATTGGTTTTTAATTTGATACTCTCCTTTATTTCCTTGGTTATCCACAGCTGGTTATCTCTTCTCTTACCGTCCTTCTTTTTCACTGGAATATATTTTTGTTGAGCACTATGAAAGAGCTCGTTAAATGTCCTCCACTGTTCCTCAATTGTGCCACCTTTTAGTCTGTGTTCCCAGTCTACTTTAGCGAACTCTGCCCTTATCCCACTGTAATCCCCTTTGTTTAAGCATAGTACACTCATTTGAGACACCCTCAATCTGGGTGACTTCCTCACCCTCAATCTGTATTACAAATTCAACCATACTGTGATCACTCATTCCGAGAGGATCTTTTACGAGGAGATCGTTTATTATTCCTGTCTCATTACACAGGACCAGATCTAAGATAGCTTGCTCCCTTTTAGGTTCTGTAACATACTGTTCTAAGAAACAATCCCGTATGCATTCTATGAATTCCTCCTCAAGGCTACCCCGTGCGATTAGATTTGACCAATCGATATGTAGGTTAAAATCCCCCATGATTACTGCCGTTCCTTTTTCACATGCCTCCATTATTACCTTGATTATTGTCCACCCCACTGTGAAGTTATTATTTGGGGGCCTATAAACTACGCCCACCAGTGACTTTTTCCCCTTACTATCTTTAATCTCCACCCACAATGATTCAACATTTTGTTCATTAGAGCCAATATCATCTCTCACAACTGTCCTGATATCATCCTTTATTAACAGAGCTACCCCACCTCCTTTCCCTTCTTGTCTATCCTTCCGAATTGTCAGATACCTCTGTATGTTTAATTCCTAGTCTTGGCCACCCTGCAACCACGTTTCTGTAATGGCCACCAAATCATACCCATTTGTAATGATTTGTGCCGTCAACTCATTTACTTTATTTCGAATGCTGCATGTGTTTAGGTAGAGTGTTTTAATACTAGTTTGTAAACCATGATTTTTAGTTTTGACCCCTCCTGCAGCCCCTTTATATTCATACATATTGTCCCTTCCTATCACCTTGTGGTTTACACTTACCCCAGTGCTACTCTGCTCTGTTGCCTCCTGCCTTTTGCATTCTTTCTTGGGGTCCTGTTCATCTGAGCTCTCACCCACTCTAATTAGCTCAGAGCCCTCTCCTGGGTTCCGAATACTCCTCGTATTGAGGCACCGAGCTTTCAGGCTTGCCGTTTTATTACACTTTGACCCTTTAGAATTTTGCTGTACAGTGGCCTTTTTGTTTTTTGCCTTGGGTTTCTCTGCCCTCCACTTTTACTCATCTCCTTTCTGTCTTTTGCTTCTGTCACCATTTTGTTTCCCTCTGTCTCCCTGCATTGGTTCCCATCCCCCTGCCATATTAGTTTAACTCCTCCCTAACAGCACTAGCAAACACTCCCATGACCATCTCCTATTGCCTTGCACCATCATCCCTTTTGTCATTTAATCTCTCCTGCCTCCCACCGTATCACAGGCCTTCCCTGCTGTTCTTTCACCCCCTCCCCCATTTCCCTGTCTCTGCACTTGCTTAAAACCTGGTATAACTTTTTCCCAATTCTGACGAAAGGTCATCAACCTGAAACATTATCTCTGTTTCTCTCGCCACAAATGCTGCCTGACCTGCTGAGTATTTCCAGCATTTTCAGTTTTTATTTCAGATTTTCAGCAGTATTTTGCTTTTGTAATTTTTCCACAGTGCTATGTCTACTTGCTTCAGAACTGGAGCTGACCTTCTGATGATGAAATGCTACACTATTTTTAAACACTGGAATATGGCTTTAAACAAACAATTTGTAATATTCTGTTATATATGTAAACCTGTATATACCTTGTATAGCCACCAGAGGGCTCATCCCCCAGAGTCCCAAGGGATCCCAAAATTCCTTAGGAGCACAGGTACTTAAGGAGGCCTCACAGGCTGGAGAGGCACTCTGGAGATCTACACTAAAAGACCAAGGTCACAGTTTACTTTGAGCTCACAGTATCCAGTCAGACTCTTTATTCATACATAACATTGTTTGTTAGTTTCTTCACCATTTGGTCCCAACGAAGCAAGCGACATACCATCACCCATCAGAGGGAACAAGCATGTGACCTAACCGCATTTTCCACCACTGCTGCACTATCCCTGGCTTCTGGGAGATACACAGAATCAGCTATTTGATGACTTGCCTTCTGATTCCACTTACTTTGTGTGAACACCTCTCACCTTTGCTCTCTCTCCTCCTTCTACATGTGACGGAGACCGAGAGCTCCCCGAGTGGGGTGTTACGGCTGTGAATTTACTGCTTAGCATCAGTTTTAACAACTCTGCTCCCTCAGTGCCACGGTTGGAGGCTTGAAAAGAAAAACATTTCTAAAGTAAAAGCGACAGTGTGATCTTGGCACGCACGCTAATGGAAATAGACCTTTTCTTCCGTTTCCATTTGTACAACTAACGCAAAATGAACCATAGCAGAAACGCATCAATAGAGCTGCTTTCAAACATGCTGTCAAACGCAGCTCTAACCTTGCAGCCTGCCTCTTCTGTTTTCTTTTAAAATTCTGATAACCCTGTGACCACATTACTGAGCCGTTACGTGCTATGAAGAGATATGGATGGTGTTTGAGTGCGCTGGAGTGGAACGCGGGAGATACAGGCCGGATTAGAGTGTCTAAATTATTAATTACTCCGGGAAAAAAAAATCATGTATCCTGATGTGAGAGATTGGTATCTGATGGGAAATTACTATCAATGGATGCAACGCTGCATTAATTAAACCCGTCAGCTGCTGGTTCTGTTTGTTTTAAGCATATTGGGTCCTGAACGATCCTCGACAGAAACACGGCCCCTGACTGTGAACTCTCCCCAGGTTGCTAAACTGCTGTTTGAAAAACAACACAAAATTCCCTCTAGCCTAATGGAAGTGTTCCACTTGTTTTTTTGCTTAAAGAGTAATTTATTTGTCAGCTGTTTAAAAGAATCTTTTCAACTAAGTTCAGGAAATGTTAATCCGCTGGCCTATCCTGACTACTTCGTTAAACTTAGAATTTGCGATTTGGACGAAAAACTGTTCATATTTGACAAGCAAGATTTTGGCAGATAAAGAGAGCAACATTACTGGTAGAATAGGTCAGACACAACATTTGTGCAATTTTGTAAAATTGCTTCCCGTTAAGAATTTTGCCTTTACAATCAAATTTCAAAATATGACACAAATTGAGTTATCTTTTTATAATACTGAAAACAGGTTTTAACTTTGTAAAATCCAGTATTTCTGAACGCCACGTAACAATAATGACATTAAAAGAAGAAAGACTTGGATTTATATAGCGCCTTTCATGACATCTCAAAGCGCTTTACAGCCAATGAAGTACTTTTGGAGTGTAGTCACAATTGTAATGTAGGAAACACGGCAGCCAATTTGTGCACAAGCAAGCTCCCACAAACAGGAATGTGATAATGACCAGAAAATCATTTTTTTTTGTTATGTTGATTGAGGTATAAATATTGGCCAGGACACCGGGGATAACTCTCCTGCTTTTCTTCGAAATAGTGCCATGGGATCTTTTATGTCCACCCGAGAGAGCAGACGTTGTGATAGCATGTCCTCCTTATCCACCTCAACCTCATTTTGACACAGTCAATGACTCCATCAGCCTCCACCACCTCTTCTCCACAGTCCACCTCTGTGGTACTGCCTTATCGTGGTTTTGTACTTCTTTCTCCTGCACGGTCGCCTCTGGCATGGCACAAGGTTCCATCCTTGATCCCCTCCTTTTTCTCATCTATGTGCTGACTTTCAGTGATATAGTGTCATAGCATTCATATCTCCGCAAGATCCTACAAATCCCCTGGGAGGACAGACGCACCAACATTAGTGTCCTTGTCCAGGCCAACATCCCCAGTATTGACGCACTGACCACACTCGATCAGCTCTGCTGGGCAGGCCACATAGTTCACATGCCAGACACGAGACTCCCAAAGCAAGCGCTCTACTCAGACCTCCTTCATGGCAAACGAGCCAAAGGTAAGCAGAGGAAACGTTACAAGGACACCCTCAAAGCCTCCCTGATGAAGTGCAACATCCCCACTGACACCTGGGAGTCCCTGGCCAAAGAGGGCCCTAAGTGGAGGAAGTGCATCCGGGAGGGCGCTGAGCACCTCGAGTCTCAACGCCGAGAGCATGCAGAAATCAAGCGCAGGCAGCAGAAAGAGCGTGCGGTAAACCTGTCCCACCCTCCCTTTCCCTCAACCACTGTCTGTCCCACCTGTGACTGAGTCTGTGGCTCTTGTATTGGACTGTTCAGCCACCTAAGGACTCATTTTAAGAGCGGAAGCAAGTCTTCCTCGATTCCAAGGGACTGCCTATGATTGGGTTAGTTCTATATATGCTCCAAAATACCTAGTTTTACCTCTCCATCGTCACCCTCAAGTCCATGACTGTTGTAATGTCAGAATTATTGACTGACATTAATATGTGGTTGAGCCAGAACATTCTCCATATTAGCATCCTTCCTGTTCGGTCCCAATCAAATCCATCCCCTCCCTAGCACGTGTTCATGCTGAACCCAACAGTGTTTGACCCTGAGCTAAGGTTTAAATTTCATAGAAAATAGGTGCAGGAGTAGGCCATTCGGCCCTTCTAGCCTGCACCGCCATTCAATGAGTTCATGGCTGAACATGCAACTTCAGTACCTCCTTCCTGCTTTCTCACCATACCCCTTGATGCCCCTAGTAGTAAGGACTTCATCTAACTCCCTTTTGAATATATTTAGTGAATTGGCCTCAACAACTTCCTGTGGCAGAAAATTCCACAGGTTCACCACTCTCTGGGTGAAGAAGTTTCTCCTCATCTCAGTCCTAAATGGCTTACCCCTTATCCTAAGACTGTGACCCCTGGTTCTGGACTTCCCCAACATCGGGAACATTCTTCCTGCATCTAACCTGTCTAAACCCGTCAGAATTTTAAACGTTTCTATGAGGTCCCCTCTCATTCTTCTGAACTCCAGTGAATACAAGCCCAGTTGATCCAGTCTTTCTTGATAGGTCAGTCCCACCATCCCGGGAATCAGTCTGGTGAATCTTCGCTGCACTCCCTCAATAGCAAGAATGTCCTTCCTCAAGTTAGGAGACCAAAACTGTACACAATACTCCAGGTGTGGCCTCACCAAGGCCCTGTACAACTGTAGCAACACCTCCCTGCCCCTGTACTCAAATCCCCTCGCTATGAAGGCCAACATGCCATTTGCTTTCTTAACCGCCTGCTGTATCTGCATGCCAACCTTCAATGACTGATGTACCATGACACCCAGGTCTCGTTGCACCTCCCCTTTTCCTAATCTGTCACCATTCAGATAATAGTCTGTCTCTCTGTTTTTACCACCAAAGTGGATAACCTCACATTTATCCACATTATACTTCATCTGCCATGCAGTTGCCCACTCACCTAACCTATCCAAGTCACTCTGCAGCCTAATAGCATCCTCCTTGCAGCTCACACTGCCACCCAACTTAGTGTCATCCGCAAATTTGGAGATACTACATTTAATCCCCTCGTCTAAATCATTAATGTACAATGTAAACAGCTGGAGCCCCAGCACAGAACCTTGCGGTATCCCACTAGTCACTGCCTGCCATTCTGAAAAGTCCCCATTTACTCCTACTCTTTGCTTCCTGTCTGACAACCAGTTCTCAATCCATGTCAGCACACTACCCCCAATCCCATGTGCTTTAACTTTGCACATTAATCTCTTGTGTGGGACCTTGTCGAAAGCCTTCTGAAAGTCTAAATATACCACATCAACTGGTTCTCCCTTGTCCACTTTACTGGAAACATCCTCAAAAAATTCCAGAAGATTTGTCAAGCATGATTTCCCTTTCACAAATCCATGCTGACTTGGACCTATCATGTCACCTCTTTCCAAATGCGCTGCGATGACATCCTTAATAATTGATTCCACCATTTTACCACTACCAATGTCAGGCTGACTGGTCTATAATTCCCTGTTTTCTCTCTCCCTCCTTTTTTAAAAAGTGGGGTTACATTGGCTACCCTCCACTCGATAGGAACTGATCCAGAGTCAATGGAATGTTGGAAAATGACTGTCAATGCATCCGCTATTTCCAATGCCACCTCCTTAAGTACTCTGGGATGCAGTCCATCAGGCCCTGGGGATTTATCGGCCTTCAATCCCATCAATTTCCCCAACACAATTTCCCGACTAATAAAGATTTCCCTCAGTTCCTCCTCCTTACTAGACCCTCTGACCCCTTTTATATTCGGAAGGTTGTTTGTGTCCTCCTTAGTGAATACCGAACCAAAGTACTTGTTCAATTGGTCTGCCATTTCTTTGTTCCCCGTTATGACTTCCCCTGATTCTGACTGCATATTCCTACCATTGCCAAAACTGCCTATTTCCACCTCTGTAATCAAACACTCTGCCCTTACTTTATTCCAAGTTGCTGATACTAACAAGTGTTCTGATTTAGAATGTAGCCATCAGCAACACAACAGCTTTAAATATTATCCTTTCCAAATCTCCAGGCTGTCATGTATTCAACCAGCATTGTAACCCATGTATAAACTGACCTAAGTTGTACATCGTGAGAACACTGACCACGAGTTGGGAGACACTCCTAACCTGGACCTTCAGGTATAAAAGGGGAAGCTCCATCCACCTTCATCACTTGAGTGCTAAGGAATAAAGGACAGGTCACAGACTGACCTTCTCTCAAGCATGGGCCTCGTGTGCATTTATACTGTGTAGTAAGGACGTATCACAGGCCACAAAATTCAAATATACAAACTAGAAAATAAGAAATATAAGCACAAATAGGACTAAAGCTTAGAAAACTGAATTTGTAAGGCTCCAGGGCTACACAGCTCCACGGGCCGTTCAATAAGATCATGGCTGATCTTCTACATCAATTCAACTTTCCCATCCTATCCACATATCCCTTAGTGCCCAAATATCTATTGACCTCAGTATAACTCAGTGACTGAGCACCCACAGCTCTCTGGGGTAGAGAATTCCAGAGATTCACAACCGTCTGAGTGAAGAAATTTCTCATCTCAGTCCTAAATGGTCGACTGCTCATCCTATGGGGGTCAAAATTGCTCCTTTTTGCAACGTCCGTAGATGTTTTGGGGGGCACGGAACACTTTTCAGCTGGTGGGGGGCACTACCGGCTCCCGCTTAATTGCACGGGAGTTAGCGGAGCTCTGCCATGGGAGCGGTGCACCCCGCCGGGAGCGTTCCCAGGCTGCCGCATAACCGGCGATGACATCATCGGCGTGCGCGGCGACCCCTTAGTGCCGACCCCTTTCCTTCCCGCAGCGGATATTGGCCCACGCCCTGCGAGGCTGCCGTGAGCGGTGTATGCGCCAGCCTCGCAGGTTGCGAACCAGGCCGACATACGCTCGCGGGGCAGAAGTTAAAGAGGAGGTCGGGAGCGCCCCGCGCCGCCATCTTACTTTCTTGGCTGACTCACCGGTCGGCCGGCGACTTCCTCTGTTGCCGGACTGCAGCCTCGGCCCCACGCCGCCCTGGTGGCCTCAGGGAGGCCATCGGTGGCCCGGCAGAGTGCGCAGCATGTCTGTCTAAGCGAAGGAGAGGTGTGTTGAAGCACGTCAGCGCTACGCGGAGCATCCTCGTGGGACTGCCGATCGCACCATTCACCATCGGCCACAACACGGGAGATTGTGCTCCACTTCCTGTGAGGGGCGATAACTGCAATTCTGCAACCGGGGAGGGACATCCGCGCCGGGCACAGGAAGTCCCGCCCCAAGCCGATTGCCACCCCCGATCGGGGCGCTGGGGGAATTTCTCCTCCTGTGGCCTCTAGTTCTGGACTCTCCAGCCAGCGGAAGCAGTCTTTCAACATCTACCCTGTCAAGCCCTTTAAGAGTTTTATATGTTTAAGTGAGATCACCTCACATTCTTCTAAACTCCACAGAATGTAGAATCATTCTACGCAATCTCTCGTATCTAGCTGTAGGGCTCAGGTGGGACTCCCCTGTCATAAGAACATAAGAAATAGGAGCAGGAGTAGGCCATACGGTCCCTCGAGCCTGCTCCGCCATTCAATAAGATCACGGCTGATCTGGTCATGGACTCAGCTCCACTTCCCCGCCCGCTCCCCATAACCCCTTATCCCCTTATCGTTTAAGAAACTGTCTATTTCTGTGAAATTTATTCAATATCCCAGCTTCCACGGCTCTTTGAGGCAGCGAATTCCACAGATTTACAACCCTCTGAGAGAAGAAATTCCTCCTCATCTCAGTTTTAAATGGGCGGCCCCTTATATTAAGATCATGCTCTCTAGTTCTAGTCGCCCCCATCAGTGGAAACATTCTCTCTGCATCCACTTTGTCAAGCCCCCTCATAATCTCATTGCCTCCCTCATTACAGCAGGTCCCAGTGCAAAGAAGGAAAATGGCAGGTCTCCATGAGGGAGAAATATATTGAAGATAGCTCTAACAAGGTGGGAAATACCGACATTATTATCTTTAGACAGACATGTGGGCGATGATTTTCCACTCTGGCATGGCCATTGGTGGCAGCATGGTGGGGCAGCTGACCCACTGAAGCTTCAGAGATCAGGTTCATTCCATTTTTTTTTTTAAAAACAGTGGGCTTCCCACTGGGGGTGGCAGGTGGGAAATGGATGTTGCTGCAAGATTCGTACAGCTGCAGCAGCTTAAAGGGCCAGGCAGCCTCAAGGAAAATGCAGTTTCTGCCTCTTCCAATTCAGATCCAATAATAAAGTTATGGGGACATTCCGTGCTACTGATTTGATGTCCTGATTTGGTCAATTAAATTTATTCTGTCGCTACATCTCAATTTGCAATACTGGATATTTGTTGCATACAGGTGTACCTCATGATCAGTGTTGCCAAGGCAGTATTGCTAGAAAATAATGATAAAGGAAAATACAATGAGGACAATAATGGGCACTGATCCTTCATAACAGGCCCCTGCCTAATCCACCATTGCCGCCTGCCCCAGTACCAGGATAAAATCAGCAAAGGATCAGAGGAAAATGTTGTTCCGTAAATATTCGCTCAGCACAAGCAATCTAGTGAAACCAATAGAACTCATTTCATAATTGTCAGAATGTAAACAGTGACAAATGCGTGGAACCAGTAAAATGTCAAATAATTATTAATAGATGGCTGAATAAAACCTGAGGCTTCGATTGGCTGGTCAACAGTGACTAAACCTGATAAAGGCCATTTGCCTGAAGAATTAACTTGGGAACAGGCAAAATAGAACAAAAAAGTAACATTTGAAGGATCAATCCCATTCCCTGGCAACTGAACGGAACAGAACAAAATGTTGCGTTCAAAGAACAAATTCTAAATTCATAAATAACAACTGAAACAATTTTCAGTGTTGAGTGCGAGTGGAACAAACTTTGTTTCTGTTGAGATAACTACAAATAAATTCAGGGCCTTGTACTACCACCTACTAGGATTTTAAAAGAAAGACTTGCATTTATATAGCACCTTTTACGACCACCAGACGTCCCAAAGCACTTTACAGCCAATGAAGTACTTTTGGAGTGCAGTCACTGTTGTAATGTGGGAAACGCGGCAGCCAACATGCGCACAGCAAGCTCCCACACAAAGCAAAGACCAGATAATCTGTTTTTGTTATGTTGATTGAGGGATAAATATTGGCCAGGACACCGGGGATAACTCCCCTGCTCTTCTTCAAAATAGTGCTGTGGGATCTTTTACGTCCACCTGAGAGAACAGACAGGTCCTCAAATATCGTCTCATCCAAAAGACAGCAGCTCCGACAGTGCAGCACTTGCTCAGGCACTGCACTAGAGTGAGAATTGAACCCACAACCTTCTGACTCAGAAGCGAGTGTGCTACCCACTGAGCCACAACTAAATTCAGTTGTTTCTCTCTATTCGAGCACAAGACATGCTGGACCATCTACTGAAACTTTATTAACAGCTCTTGTGCCTGCCATTACCATCAGCATCTTCAGCAGGAAGCAACTCAAAACTTTTACAATATGGGCTCATTACATAAAGTTAAAAATCACTTGTGGGCATGAGATCTTTGTCCAATTGGATCTTCTAAAAAATATCACAATGTCAAATGTAGAAGATTAACCCCAGCAAAACCAAATGTGGAACCCTGTTTCTGAAACTGGATCAATTCGGTTATTCAAGCATACAAGGTGGCTCTGTAGTACAACATTGCGCAAAAAGAGTGCTCCCAATCATCATCATAGGCAGTCCCTCGAAATCGAGGAAGTCTTGCTTCCACTCTAAAAGTGAGTTCTCAGGTGACTGTACAGTCCAATACGGGAATTACAGTCTCTGTTGCAGGTGGGACAGACAGTGGTTGAAGGAAAGGGGAGTCTGGTTTGCCGCACGCTCCTTCCGCTGCCTGCGCTTGTTTCCCGCATGTCCTCGGCGACGAGACTCGAGGTGCTCAATGGCCTCCCGGATGCTCTTCCTCCACTTAGGGCGGTCTTGGGCCAGGGATTCCCAGGTGTCGGTGGGGATGCTGCACTTTATCAGGGAGGCTTTGAGGGTGTCCTTGAAATGTTTCCTCTGCCCACCTGAGGCTCACTTGCCGTGTAGGAGTTCCGAGTAGAGCGCTTGCTTTGGGAGTCTTGTGTCAGGCATGTGGACAATGTGGCCCGCCCAACAGAGCTGGTCGAGTGTGGTCACTGCTTTGATGCTGGGGATGTTGGCCTGATTGAGAACACGGACATTGGTGCGTCTATCCTCCCAGGGGATTTGCAGGATCTTGCGGAGACACTGCTGGTGGTATTTCTCCAGCGATGTATGTAATGTGCCCCAGTTGTTGTGCAAAGCGATAGATATCAGAAAAGTGCCAGGTTCAATCCCTGGTCTTAGCTGATCAGCAGTAGGAGTGCTAGAATTGGCTACATAGCTTCGCAGTTAGGGAAAGAAAAATCAGCACGTGCTCCTGCTCTTAACTGTTATCCAAGGGCCACTGTAGGAAAGTCAGCTTTAATGGCACCCATGGTTGAGTCGTCGGCCGGGACTCATGGTCTAGGCTCTCGCATGATGAACATGTTATTGGGCTGAGCCATTAGGGGGTGGCCAGTGTTCATATAACCATATCAGCACAGGGAGAAAAAGGGGAAAATACGCTCGGAAAATGGGCGCAACACTGTTGAATTTAGACACCAAATAAATAGATTATAAACTACCCTAGGGATTTATGCTTCATTGGAAAATTCATTCCATTTGTTACCAATGATCTTTTTTTAATGGCCTTGTTCTAAAAGCCATTGTTTCATAGAATCATAGAACGACACAGCACAGAAGGCGGCCATTCGGCCCATCATGCCTGTACTGGCTCTTTGGTACAGCTGTCCAATGAATACCAATCCCCTGCTCCTTCCCCATAACCCTGAAATTATTTTTCCCTTCAAATATTTATACAATTCTCTTTTAATGCTGCGATTGAATCTGCTTTCACCAGCTTTTCTGGCGTGCAGTCCAGATCACAATAACTCGCTGTGTAAATGTTTCTTCATGTGCCCTCTGGTTCTTTTGCCAATCACCGTAAATCGGTGTCCTCTGGTTACTGACCCTTCTGCCACTGGAAACAGTTTCTCCTTATTTACCCTATCAAAACCCTTCGTGATTTTGAAAACCTCTGTCAAATTTCCTCTGAGCCTTCTTGGACAACCTCAGCTTCACCACATGACTGAAGTCCCTCATCCCTAGTACCTTTTTCGTAAATCTTTTCACCGAAATAAACCCCAAGTCAACCTTCACCTAAATCTCTGAGCTATTGACTTGAACAAGATTATGTTTTTTTTTTCCAAAGCGAGGTTGCTCAATCATTGCAGAAAAATGGGAGCAAAAATACCCTTGACATCAAAATACTACTGAGTGACTACAGGCACGTAAGGGTGAAGGGGAATGAGTCAGGTCTGAATCATCTGCGATTTGATTTTCACTAAACCACTGAGCACTGTCACTTGAGCAAGTGGGAGGGATGGTGCTTGGGACAAATTTGGAGACTGTACTGGAGGAGGAGGAGAGCAGGTGGGAAACTACGAGACTTTGAAGAAAATGAGCACAGTCAAATGGGAGAACATTAGAGAATGAGCACTAGCACAGAACACTCGAAGACTGGGAATGCCCAAAGACACACATTCCCGGCACGAGTAAGCGCCTTCAGAAGAAAAAAGTCAAGCAGGAAAAAAAAATCCGAGGAAAAAAATCAGTGCAGAGAATATAATAAATGCTTTTAAAAATGATTCACAATGCTTATATATTGTGGTTACAGAACATACACGTGATTTTGTAGCTTCTGATTTGTTTTGACACATTCATTTCTCCTGTCAGCTTCTCCTCCTCCTGCAGTCACTAGTTAGTATGATTTACAAGAAACTAAATGGGTATTTGTTAGCTCACCATTCAGTTTCGAACCTATCCCCCATCCTCCATTTGAAAATCTGGTGTTGACTTGTCTGCTGGAGGATTGTTAATTGCTTGCTGTCAAAAGCACGTTAATAATGTAGTTCTCGTTGTTATTTCTGAAATCAGATCCCACAGATTATCCCAAATGTTTACCTACCACTTGATATCCATGTACGTGAATGTAGTACAAGTTCAATAAATTTACCATTTGGGAAAGACTTTAACGACATCTTTATTAAAAAAATATCATTTGCACGTTCGGAAGAACCTTATGATTGATCCTTATAATTTTTTTCAAATGTACAATTGGCCATCAGAGTACAAAATACTCAAAGTTAAGCAGAATATTATTTGGATGTCAATTGTTTCACTAATTGGCAATTTACAGCGTGATGTATTCCTGTGTTGAGTAATACTACTCGAAACTATTATTAGTACAATGTAGATTGGATGAAAGACACCTCTACAATAAGCTCATTTCCTGTGTGTGGGTGAAGAGATAACAAAAGTGCTTGTGGAAGCTGATCAAGCTCTTTTTAAAAGAACTTTATTCAAATTTGTTGTCATTCACGGCACTCTTCAATAACTTCACATTCTTGTGTGGTGAGGTAAAGGTTTCTTACTACTGTGGAGAGGCTGGGCATGCCGGAACACTTCTCATCAGTGTTTTCAAACCTAGACTGCTAATCTGTGGATGGAACCCTTTATTTCTTCACTGACAGAGTTCAAGAGGCAGAATTTATCAAACAACAATGCCAAGGATTGCAGAACTGCCTCATATCACATTCACTGAATTTGTTGAAAACCAGCAGGAAAGATGCAGCAATTTGGTAAAACAAAATACAAGGTATCTGATTTTTTAAAAACACCAATGCAGGGTAACCCACTTCCACAAGTATCATTTGTACTGCACATATCCTTACCGTGGAGGATTTTGTTAGTGTAGTCTGCATGCTACTGGTACTAAAAGACGCAGCCCTGTTTGAACTAAAAGTTTCGAATAGCATTAGCTGCAGTTCATGTGAGGTGAGTTTTTAAAAAAATCAAGCACTATATTTTGACCACTGATGCACATACACGTCAGCATAGACCAGACTTTGAACCATAAGATGTTGAATGTCAGCAGCCAGAGTAACCAAATAGATCTTTTGCTTCCCAGCATATAGCAGGTAACTCGACATTCCAACATAGTAATCCCTATATTGTGAGTTCCTGATCCCATTTATGGAAGATAATGAGCAATGGCAAGGCCTCTGTAATGTATTTGCTTCATGGGTTCTTTGATTAAGAATTCATAGTACCACATTGCTATTAAGAACTAGTTGGTTTATTAACAAAGGTTTGGAGTTTTATTGAATCTTGTGAACATCACGTGACTGGCTAAGCCACTCCCAACTCAACAGCTCTACAACTATTTCTGTAAACAAGTGCTCCCTGGTTAAAGGGGGGGGGGGGTCACACTCCAAAGACTTTCAATCAAGTGCCCCCTTGTTTTTTTTTTTGAGGGCACCAAAAACACAAATTATACAAGTGCCTCCTGGCTAAAAGTGGGGGGGAGGGGGGGAGGGGCACTAAAACCGACAAACTTAAACAAATTAAACTTTAGACATTACGTGGTTGCCGGGGATGATGATGCACTCCAGTCCTTCTGGTGCCCACCTCTCGCGGAAGGCCGCGAGCGTACTGGTGGACACCGCGTGCTCCATCTCCAGGGACACCCTGGCTCGGATGTAACCGCGGAAGAGAGGCAGGCAGTCGGGCTGAATGACCCCCTCGACCACCCGCTGCCTGGACCAGTTGATGGCCCCCTTGGCCGTGCCCAGGAGCAGTCCTACAAGGAGGCCTTCCGACCTGCCCGCTCCCCTCTGCACAGGGTGCCCAAAGATCAGGAGTGTGGGACTGAAGTGCAACCAGAATTTGAGGAGCAGCCCCTTCAAATACTGGAAGAGGGGCTGCAACCTCGCACATTCAACATATACGTGGAACATGGACTCCTCCAGACCGCAGAAATTACAGGCGGCCTGGGAGCCCGTGAACCGACTTGAAAACTTATTGCACGGGACTGCTCCATGCAATACCCTCCAGGCCAATTCCCCAATAAATAGAGGGAGGACTCCCGCGTAGAGAGCATCATCATCATGGGCAATCCCTCGAAGCGAGGATGACTTGCTTCCACGCCAAAAAGAAATGAGCTCGCAGGTGTTTCAATGAAGGACCAAATATTCCAGATCCCGAACTACATCTTGGAGGGTGGAAGATGCCTGTGCGTGGATTTTTTAACGTGTGGTGACCGTTGCACACCAGCCACCACACGAGCTTGACAGAGCTAGGTCTTGGTCCAGTGGCAAGGATTAACCAAGACTAACTGGAGACCAGCTCTGCTGCACGGACCTAGTGCGCACATATTGCAGTGTGGGCTGGCCCATGCTGCCCCTGGGCCCCAGAGTCACGCCTCTCCTGGGCCCCGGTCACTTCCTCTACAAACTCTTGCCACTCCTTCACCCCTCCTGCTGTGCCTGCCCGCAATGCAATCAGCGACCTGGCTTCGCAGCTGTCGCCTCCTGCAGTGGTATGCCGCCGCACGCTGCTCCCTCTGATGGCCCCAGCCTGCTGATGGGCTTGCAGTCCGCGATCGCGCCAATTTCCGGGCCGGGCCGGGTTGCCACATGCTGCTCCCTCTAATAGAGAGCGTAGAGAGCACTCTATTTGGGACCCCTACCTCCTCCGGACAGCAAGATGGTGCGCCATGGCGTGTCCGGACAACAGCTCTACAAACCCGTGAGCATCCTCACAGGTGCATATATTACAGCATCCATAGGATAACCAGGGAGTGAGTCAGTCTGTACCTCTTCTATCATATCCAATGGTTGATTTCAGAGTCCTGTGAACGCTGACCAAAATGTGTGATGCAGAGGACAAGAGGAACTGGCTACCAGACCATTGGGGGCAAGGAGGGGGCAGTCCCTGGATGACTGGACTAAAATAAAATTTCTGCAAAACATAACTTTGAAGATTTTTTTATGACTGTGTTCGTTAGGGTTTCATTGTGGGGAATGGTTAACTTTATATTTTAGGCAACCGGCAAGGACTGGTTGGGCCGAATGGCCTACTTCTGAGGCCCATATCCTATGCAGTCTAAATGTTGAGGGCTCCCAGTTCAGGTTCAGCATGAGTAGAGGCAGAATAAATACAGGGCTTCCCCCTGCGCCGGCAATAAGTGGAGCGTCTGAGAGGGCCCAGGAGCAAGCTCAAGGAGCTCCAAAGATAAGTGGAAATTTCTTACAAATTACCCACTGGATCTTCAGACCTTGGCTCTCGAGCAGTTTGACAGACCCGAGGCTGACTGACAGAGACACAGCTTCACTCGACTCTCCTCCCCCTTTTCTGGCAAAAGGCCGTAAGCTGCAAGTGTATCTGAGCCATATTAATGGCCTGAGACAGGAAATTCTGATGCACATGGTCCTGCTACTATCAATTGAGAGGGCCGGGAGGGGGCTGCTGGCCAGAAAAATAGGCCCTAAAAAACCTCAACTGTCAGTGTTTAAGAGTCTGTTGTGTTGGCTGTGGGTCAGTGGTAGCACTCTCACCTCGGAGTTAATAGGTTGTGGGTTCAAGTTTCACTCCAGAGACTGAAGCACACAATTAGTGTCGTACTGAGGGAGTGCTGCACTGTCGTTAGGAGGAGATTTTAAACTGAGGCCCTGTCTGCCCTTTCAGGTGGACGAAAAAGATCCCATGGTAGTTTTTGGAAGAACAGGGGAGTTCTCTCGGTGTCTTGACCAGCATTTATCCCTCAACCACCATCACTAAAAACAGATTATCTGGTCATGTATTTCACTGTTATTTGTGGGACCTTGCTGTGCCCACATTGGCTGTCACGTTTCCTGACACTGCAACAGCGACTACACTTTAAAACGTACTTCATTGGCTGTAAAGTACTTTGGGACATCCTGAGGTTGTGAAAGGTGCTATATAAATGCAAGTTGTGGTGCAGGAAGTGCATGCGGGAGGGCGCTGAGCCCCTCGAGTCTCATCGCCGAGAGCATTCAGAAATCAAGCACAGGCAGCGGAAAGAGCGTGCGGCAAACCAGTCCCACCCACCCCTACCCTCAACGACTGTCTGTCCCAACTGTGACAGAGTCTGTGGCTCTCGTATTGGACTGTTCAGCCACCTAAGGACTCACTTCAGGAGTGGAAGAAAGTCTTCCTCGATTCCGAGGGACTGCCTATGATGATGATGATAAATGCAAGTTCTTTTTTCCCCTTTTCTTTGTTGTGAAACCCCCTGTGAAGTTGTAAGTAAAGTGACTTATTTCTTCTACTGTGACGATACTGGTGTTCAATGCTATTATCCTGGTTCAGTGTTTTTAGCCTCAGCAGTCGGGATTGGCCGAAGCTGCTCAGCTACACTGAGTGCTCCCAGTGGGATTTTGTTTTCTGTCTACTCAGATACACAGAAATGTAATCGTTCAAAAAAAATATTGGACTGCGCCAAGTGTGATGCATGGCATGAGGGGAGAAGGCTGGTCGACTGAGTCATTCTCCGTAAAGTTCACTGCTAGTTTATTTTAGCACAGACCTGACCCAGGATCAAAATCCGACCTCTGCAATGCAGTACAGGCATGGTATGTGTAACCCTGTGCTTAAGGTCACATTTGAAATGTCAAAGACACAAACAGTGAGAGGAGGTGAGCTGCGATTTGAATCAGACTGCTATTATCTTCATGTTAATTCAATTACCCAAGAGTTTGTCATTTTATTTTGCATTGTTTTTCCTCTCTTTTATCGTCTCTCCTGCCCCTATATCATTAACTGGTTGAGCGGTCAGGCAGGTAACCTAGTTCCAGGCTGTGTAACTGGTTTCAGTCGGTATTGATGCTGGCAATCTGCTATAATCTGGCTGTAGCCAACACAGTACCTAGATTTTCAATTGTTAAGTGATCACACTAACATATACCTGTAACTAACAAAATATTCGACAAGAAATAGATTCTTGCCACATTAGAACTTCCACAAGTTAACAGGGTACTTCAAATCTGCCGCTGGTCAGAGCATTCAGGAATGTGAAACAATAATGGTGAGTCCCACTTAATCAGAAAACCTCACACAGCCTCTCATTCGCCCCCCCCCCTCCCCCGCTCCCCGCAAAAAAAGCAATAATTTTGTAAAGAGGGAGGGCAGTTGCCTCCCTCCTCAATGGAAACACCAACGGTGCCAAAGTGCTAATTTCATTCACTGTAATATTGGTGCGATCCTTGAGCTAGAAACATCACCCTAACATACAAACACGAGGCAGTGGTATCAGCACATGGTTCACTTGTCTTTTGCCAGCCTAAACCCTCAGAAAAATTGTATCGGTTCATAAATTGTTATGTATGTAAATACTACCAAAGTGTAAGACTTGCCACCGGGGGGCGCACCTGTGGGAGAGCCAAAGGTCACCTGCACACCCCGGGCAAGCAGGTATAAAAGGCAGACTACCAAGCTGCCTCCTCACTCTGGAGTTACAATAAAGAGACCAAGATCACAACAGTTTGAGCTGAAGATGTACAGTCTTGTGGTGTTATTATAAACATAATATAAATCTTGCAGCAAGTATTACAAACACACTGCTTCACTAGGTCTGTAATACAAGAGTTAGCTAGATCTGGAAAGGATTGAAACATTTGCTGACTAGGATGGTCTGCTTTTATCTGTATACCTCTTGTCTGAGGGTGAGAGGGCTTCACAGCGATAGTCAAAGATCAGTTATTTTCCAATACATTAAAAGATCTCCCGTGACCTGAAACTAATGCTATGATTGATGATGAGGGTATGGTTTACATTTGATCAGTGAGGGAATGAGCAGTATGATGGATAAACCTGTACTGGGATTGATATCAGGTGCATTACATTGTATCGTACATCTCTTCTGTCTGGAATTACATTGCAGATCACAGGCCTTCAATGCTGTAAGTCTATAGAGTGCACAAAACAAAAGTCTCCGCTTTTAAGAAGTAGAATGAGGAACTGTACAATAGTGCACCAATGCCTCCCTTTACACCTGGCAAATATTGGGGGGAAACTGTACTGGCATCCTAGTCAAAGCAGGGATAGTATGTGCCATCTGTGGTATTCCTAAAATGATTTCAAGTACCAATCACATACACAAAAATGCAGTACAGGTTGAACCTCCCTTATCCAGAACTCCCTTATCCGGAACCACCCCTCGTCCAGAACCATTCCCAGCCACCGGGTGACGCATGCGCAGAACTCTGACATGAACAAACTGAAGTCCTTCCTTGCTGCCAAGACCCGCAATCGCTGGCCTGACCCCACGATCCACCCCACCCCCTCCCCACCCATGATCTCTTTGCCGCACTCCCAGCTGCAAGCCAGCCAACCCCGATATCCCCTTGCTCAGTACCTGTACCATCCAATTTAACATGACCACCCCTTATCCGGAAAAATCCCTTATCCAGAACAGGCCAGGTCCTGAGGGTTCTGGATAAGGGAGGTTTAACCTGTATTAGCTAAAATGAGACTGTCTCTCCAAACTGTTCCATACCTACTGATTTGTAATGTATGCATCCATGAGTATGCTCACAGGTTTGGAGAACTGTTGCATTGTGAGTGGCTTAGCCAGTCATGTGAAGTTCACAAGACTCAATAAAACCCCAGCTAGTTGGTCATCCACAATGAGTTATGTAGTGGTGAGCCGAGTGGATGAACTGGTAATGTATAGTGTGATTGTTAAACCTTTGATAATAAACCAATTAGTTCTTAATAGCAATGTGTTGCTATGAATTCTTAAGCAAAGAACCCATGAAGCAAATACATTACAGAGAGGTTTTTTGTGTGCGTGTATATAAACTGTACTATAATAATCTGCAGTTTCATCTTCTGAGAGGCAGGACTCAGAGTAAAACACTCAAAAGTTTTGCTATCTCTCTCATCTCCTTCAACGGTAGTACCTGCTGAGATTCTTAGGAGTTTAATTTTAAATTCAGGAACCAGTTTAAGGTTCACAAAAACTAATTCATAATTTTAAGAGTTCCGAGCAAAAAAATAAATCTAATCTTTTCAGTTGCTGGGTGTTTTATTTTCATGAGATCTTTTGAAAGTAATGTTAGTTTTTAAAGCGTAGTTTATATTAGGGGGAGAGAAAGTATTGGAATTTGGGAAGCTCACAGTACAAGATATGAACCTTGTACGAAATGGCAAAAGTGTACCAGTGAAAGAATTTGCCTTCAAAACCTGCAAACAGCGCCAGTGATAGGATCGAAGCATACCGCATTCCTAATGCTGTCCTTGTTTTAATGTGGTTTGCACCTGACTCACAAACATCCCCTTGTGCTACACTCGAGTAGAAACTGTTCAAAATGGATTCATTTAATAGCTAAAATATTATTGATCGATGATTTTTATTTGAGTGCCTCTGTCGGAAAGGAAAAAGTGAGAGAAATAAGGGAGAAACGTGCTGTTGTGAAAATACCGAATCATTCCTATTCTATAAAGAACCTGCATGTGTTTTTGCAGCTCAAGAACTCCGCAAAATATCTTCCTTATCTGGAAACTAACTTGTTCTGGCACAGCTAGAATAATTGGATAGTGACCTGAAATGGATTTTAAAAAGTGGATTCTGGATTTACTATTGATCTCAGGATCTCAAAGAGAAAAGTTCACCAGCTAACCATTTCTGGAATCAGTTTAAATAAAGAAAAGCTCTGGAAACTGTAAGATGAAATACTGGAAAACCAAAGAATTCTTTTCAAATATTGCATGAAAAGAGTCAACCCTTTATATAATTGTATAACATTATTGGCTCAACTTTACCAGGTATATTTTGATCTTACAGGTTTGGCAAACCTTTTCTTATTTGTTTATGAACACACAAGATGACACAAATGTATGTCAAGAATATCTTACATTCTTTTGTATTTGATATAATTATGACAAAAATGACTCTCAGCTTTCAAGCTTTTCTCTTTACCCCAAGAGATGTTTGCCATGCACATCTTTCATGTTGGCAATGCTCCTCTCAATGGAAGCTGATCTAAAGTATAATTGACTTGAGGATGTTGAAAATAATTAAAAGTCACCTTGAAGGGGGAAGCATCTTCAAATGGCTTCACTTTACAAGATTGTCTATCGCTGCATGTAGTCACAAGTCGAAGCTGAACTCTGTGTGAGTCAGTGTACAAACGCTAGCAGTGTGTGAAGCTTGTCGCCATGCTTGCTTACATGAGCACCTAAGGACTCTTGCTCTCCTGAGCTAAGGCTTTCGTTTCCATGCAGCCTCTGTCAGGCTTCTGGCAACCTCAGCAGAGAGCATGCAGTGACCTGGAATGGATGCATATAGTAGGATTCTGGATCTGCAGGTCAACATCTCCAGCATCATAGTTTAACCTCTTACTGTTATTTTTTCAGTTCTTTTTTCCTGTTGTAAATAAAAGGTTGGCTGCTGACATTTTCTGAAGCCTGACTGGAAGGAGTTACATAGATGGATAGCTGAACTATCAGTAGAAAATCAGTTATTACTCAGCAGGGTTCAGTAACTCCTCTAAAGCAGTTTCTTCTGATTTACTTTCACTGTTTGGACAAAAATATATATTTCTACGAACTGGAGACAGGATGCTGAAGCCAATTCTAATTCTTCATACTGGTTTGATTTTTAAACGGGTATCATTTCTGCTGGGATAATGCAATGCATGAATGACACAGTGATAGTTTCACAGCGTAGCAATGCACTTCCATGTGATTTGTGCCATTTAGCATCACTTGACAAACAGAGAAAAAGATTCCCAAATACTTTCATTTTTTAATGAAGACACTGGGCCTTTATGTTGAGTTCGGCAGATAAGGCTCCCTCATTATGGGAGATGGGAGGAAAAGCAATGTGTGAGGAGGACACAAAAAATCTGCAAAAGGACACACACAAGCTAAGTGAGTGGGCAAAAATTTGGCGGATGGAGTATAATATTGGAAATTGTGAGATCATGCACTTTGGCAGAAAAAAAATCAAAGAGTGTTATATATGTATACCTGTATATACACTGTACAGCCACCAGAGGGCACATCCCCTGGAGCCCCAAGGGATCCCATAATCCCTTAGGAGTACAGGTGTTTAAGGAGGCCTCACAGGTTGGAGAGGCATTCTGGAGACCTGCAATAAAAGACTAAGGTCACACTTTACTTTAAGCTCACAGTGTTCAGTCTCACTCTTTCTCCATACATAACAAAGAGCAAGTTATTATTTAAATGGAGAATGATTGCAAAGTGCCACAGTACAGCGGGACCTGGGGGTATTTGTGCATGAAACACAAAAGGATAGTATGCAGGTACAGCAAGTGACCAAGAAGGCCAATGGTATCTTGGCCTTTATTGCAAAGGGGATGGAGTATAAAAACAGGGAAGTCTTGCTACAGCTGTACAAGGTAGTGGTGAGGCCACACCTGGAATACTGCGTGCAGTTTTGGTTTCCATATTTACGAAAGGATATACTTGCTTTGGAGGCAGTTTAGAGAAGGTTCACTCGGTTGATTCCAGGGATGAGGGGGTTGATTTATGAGGAAAGGTTGAGTAGGTTGGGCCTCTACTCATTGGAATTCAGAAGAATGAGAGGTGATCTTATCAAAATGTATAAGATTGTGAGGGGGCTTGACAAGGTGGAAGCAGAGAGGATGTTTCCACTGATGGGAGAGACTAGAACTAGAGGGCAAGATCTTAGAATAAGGGGCCGCCCATTTAAAACTGAGATGAGGAGGATTTCTTCTCTCTGAGGGTTGTAAATCTGTGAAATTCGCTGCCTCAGAGAGTTGTGGAAGCTGGTACATTGAATAAATTTAAGACAGAAATAGACAGTTTCTTGAGCGATAAGGGGATAAGAGGTTATGGGGAGCGGGCAGGGAAGTGGAGCTGAGTCCATGATCAGATCAGCCATGATCTTATTGAATGGCAGAGCAGGCTTGGGGGGCCGTATGGCCTACTCCTGTTCCTATTTCTTATGTTCTTATGTTCTTATTAATAATATCCACAAAAGTAATGTGTGAGTGAACTGCCCCTGATGGGTGCACTATAAAATGGAACACACATTGGGAGTAACTAAATTATAGCATTGGGTGAGAGTGATTCGGCCTCTGGTTTGGCACCTCGAACAATTTCTTTCCCATTGAAGGCAATTTATAGCAATTTTTATAATCTGGATAAATGTAATATAATTTTATTAATACTGTGAGCTGAATGAGTCTGGACCTGTTTAGCATATTACAACATCAACTACAACTCGCATGTATCTAGAGCTTTTAACACAGAAAAATGTCCCAAGGTGCTTCACAGAGGTATTAACAGTCAAGCCACAGAAGGAGGTATTAGGAGAATTGACCAAAAGTTTGGTCAAACGGGGCCTAAACCAACAATGCTTTCATGTCACCATTTCTCTTTGCCTTGTTAGTACTATCAGTTCTGATCATCCCCCAATGAAATAGAGATTTATTAAAGGAATGGCTCTCTAGTGCACAGGGAGAGGTGTAAATGGCGCAAACATGACTGAGATTATATTTTATTACGTAAGTGAAATATTGTACTTATGCAGAAATATTTTATTAATCACAAAGTCTGAAGTGGATAGAGATAAAGGATAATAAAAGATCAATCACACTAATAGGGGTAGTCTACAGACCACCTAATAGTGGAAGGGAGATGGACAAAGAAATATGCAAACAAATTAGGGAAATTAGGAAAAAACGTAGAATAAGCATCATGGAGGATTTCAACCACCCCAATATTAATTGGCCAGAAGAGGTAGGTAAAGGGGATAAGGGAATGGAGTTCCTACAATGTGCACAGGACTCCTTTCTAAACCAATATGTAAGAGGCCCAACAAGCGAGGATTCGCTATTGGATCCAGTAATGGGGAATGAACTAGAGCAGATAAAAGAAATCAAAGTAGGGGAACATCTGGGCAATAGTGGCCATCATATAATATGCTTGAAGATAATAACTGAGAAGGATGTAAGTATGACAAAGACCAGGGTGATAGGTTGGAGAAAAGCTGATTTTGCGAGGCTGAGGATAGAAAATAAAATTGGACAACAATACTGACAAACAATGTTGTAGAACAGCAGTGGGAAAAAATTTAAATGGTGTTGAACAGTGTCTGGGAAAAATATATTCTGCTTAAAAACAAGAACAAACTAAACACTAATCAGACACCATGGATGAATAATGACATAAAAGAAAAATTGAGAGTAAGGAAAAAGACATACACTAAGCACATGGACAACAGGGGAGAGCATGACAAAAGAGAATACAAAGAGTTTAGGAGAGAAGTCCGAAAAAAATTAAAAAGATAAAAAGGAACTATGAAATAAATTATCAAAGGAACATAAAACAAAATAGTAAAATATTTTACCGGCACAAAAATAAAAGAAGGGAAGTTGGGATGGGAATAGGGTCACTAAGGGGTGGGCAGGATAAAATTATAGGCACTGATTGATGACAGAAATATTAAATAATTACTTTGCTTCAGTATTTGCCAGGGAGAGAGAACAGGTGGACATGACATTGGATGATCCGAGTTTAGAAATTAGATAACTGCATTTAAAATAAAAGGAGGAGAATTATTAAATAAACTATTAAACTCAAAGAGGTTAAAACCCCTGGTCCAGACAGATTACATCTGCGCATTTTAAAAGAATCAAGGGAAGAGATAGCAGAGGCATTACTACACATAGTTAACCATTTTTTAGAACAAGGTGTAGTGCCAGAGGACTGCCGGATAGCTAATGTAATACCCATATTTAAGAAGGGGGATAGAACATGTCCAGGGCACTATGGACGAATCAGCTTAATAAGGAAAAATAATGGAATCCCACTAAAGGAGAAAATAGAACATCTGGAAACAAAAAATATAATAATGAATAGTCAGCATGGATTTCAAAAGGGAAATTCCTGCTTGCCGAACCTCATTGAATTTTTGAAGAGATAGCAGAGAGAGTAGACAAGGGTAATGCAGTAGATGTAATTTATCAAGATTTTCAAAAGGCCTTCGATAGGGTACCACTTAATAAACTAATGAATAAGGTAAGAGCATGTGGAGTTAGGGGACAAGTAGCAGAATGGATAACTAACTGGCTTCAAGACAGAAGGCAGAGAGTAGGGGTAAATGATAGGTATTCAGAGTAGCAGAAGGTGGATAGTGGTGTTCCACAAGGATCAGAGCTGGAACCATTGTTGTTCACAATTTATATTAATGATAATAAGAACATAAGAAATAGTAACAGGAGTAGGCCATATGGCCACTCAAGCCTGCTCCGCCATTCAATAAGATCATGGCTGATCTGATCATGGACTCAGCTCCACTTCCCCGCCCACTCCCCATAACCCCTTATCATTTAAGAAACTGTCTATTTCTGTCTTAAATTTATTCAATGTCCCAGCTTCTACAGCTCTCTGAGGCAGCGAATTCCACAGAGCTACAACCTTCTGAGAGAAGAAATTTCTCTTCATCACAGTTTTAAATGGGCGGCCCCTTATTCTAAGATCATGCCCTCTAGTTATAGTCTCCCCCATCAATGGAAATATCCTCTCTGCATCCACTTTGTCAAGCCCCCTCATAACCTTATACGTTTCGATAAGATCACCTCTCATTCTTCTGAATTCCAATGAGTAGAGGCCCAACCTACTCAACCTTTCCTCATAAGTCAATCCCCACATCCCCGGAATCAACCTCATGAACCTTCTCTGAACTACCTCCAAAGCAAGTATATCCTTTCATAAATATGGAAACCAAAACTGCACGCAGTATTCCAGGATTTAGACTTTGGAATCAAAAACACAATTTCTAAATTGGTAGATGACACCAAATTGAGGGAGGTGGTGAAGGTGGTTAGTCAATACTGAGGAGGACTGCAACAAATTACAAGAAAATATTAATAAACTTGAAGAATGGGCATATAATTGGCAAATGAAATTCAACACAGATAAATGTGAGGTATTACATTTTTGGTAAGAAAAATAGGGAGGCCACATATTATTTGTAAAATACAAATCTAAGTGAGGCAGAGGATCAAAGGGATCTCGGAGTACAAATATACAAATCACTAAAAGTAGCGACACAGGTTAACAAGGCCATAAAAAAAATCAAACCAAGCACTAGGATTTATTTCTAGAGGGATTGAATTCAAAAGTAGAGAAGTTATGCTAAAGTATTGCGTGCAATTCTGGTCGCCATATTATAAAAAGGATATAGAGGCACTGGAGAGGATGCAGAGAAGATTTACAAGGATGATACCAGAAATGCGAGACATTTACTTATCAGGAAAGGATGAACAGGCTGGGTCTCTTTTCTCTTGAAAAAAGAAGGCTGAGCGGTGACATAATAGAGCTTTATAAATTAAGAAAGGTTTGGTAGAGTGAATACAGAGAGAGTGTTTCGACTTGTGGGGAAGAACAAAACTAGAGGCCATCAATATAAGATAGTCACCAAGAAATCCAATGGGGAATTCAGAAGAAACTTCTTTACCCAGAGAGTGGTGAGAATGTGGAACTCACTACCACAGGGAGTGGTTGAAGTGAATAGTATCGGTGCATTTAAGGGGAGGCTGGACAAACATATGAGGGAGAAGGGAATAGAGGGTTATGCTGATAGTTAGACGAGGAAAGACATCAGGAGGCTCGAGTGGAGCATAAACACCAACATGGATTGGTTGGGCCGAATGGCCTGTTTCTGTGCTGTATATCCTGTGTAATCCTGTATAATCCTTTGAATATTGAAAATGACAGATTGAAGATATCTAATGGTTATCACAAACACGGTTAGATCTGTGATTTTGAAATTAAGAGCTGGTTTGTATTCCTGTGGCCAATTATTAGGCAGAATACTGGATTCAGGGAATTGGACAATTGATACACTGATGGTGTTTTCCCCTTTTTGACTTTAGCATGGCTTTCCGAGTACAATGTGACCATGTTGGTCCCTTAGAAGATGAGAAGGGGGATTTAATAATGGGAAATGTGGAAATGGCTGAGACCTTAAACAATTATTTTGCTTCGGTCTTCACAGTGGAAGACACAAAAACCACGCCAAAAATTGCTGGTCACAGGAATGTGGGAAGGGAGGACCTTGAGACAATCACTATCACTAGGGAGGTAGTGCTGGACAGGCCAATGGGACATAAGGTAGACAAGCCCCCTGGTCCTGATGAAATGCATCCCAGGGTATTAAAAGAGATGGCGGAAGTTATAGCAGATGCATTTGTTATAATCTACCAAAATTCTCTGGACTCTGGGGAGGTGCCAGTGGATTGGAAAGCAGCTAATGTAATGCCGCTGTTTAAAAAAGGGGGCAGACAAAAGGCAGGTAACTATAGGCCGGTTAGTTTAACATCTGTAGTGAGGAAAATGCTTGAAGCTATCATGAAGGAAGAAATAGTGGGACATCTAGATAGGAATAGTGCAATCATACAGACGCAACATGGATTCATGAAGGGGAAACCATGTTTAACTAATTTACTGGAATTCTTTGAGGATATAACGAGCATGGATGATAGAGGTGTACCGATGAATGTGGTGTATTTAGATTTCCAAAAGGCATTCGATAAGGTGCCACACAAAAGGTTACTGCAGAAGATAAAGGTACGCGGAGTCAGAGGAAATGTATTAGCATGGATAGAGAATTGGCTGGCTAACAGAAAGCAGAGAGTCGGGATAAATGGGTCCTTTTCAGGTTGGAAATGGGTGGTTAGTGGTGTGCCACAGGGATCGGTGCTAGGACCACAACTATTTACAATATACATAGATGATCTGGAAGAGGGGACAGAGTGTAGTGTAACAAAATTTGCAGATGACACAAAGATTAGTGGGAAAGCGGGTTGTGTAGAGGACACAGAGAGGCTGCAAAGAGATTTAGATAGGTTAAGCGAATGGGCTAAGGTTTGGCAGATGGAATACAATATCGGAGAATGTGAGGTCATCCACCTTGGAAAAAAAAAACAGTAAAAGGGAATATTATTTGAATGGGGAGAAATTACAACATGCTGCGGTGCAGAGGGACCTGGGGGTCCTTGTGCATGAATCCCAAAAAGTTAGTTTACAGGTGCAGCAGGTAATCAGGAAGGCGAATGGAATGTTGACCTTCATTGCGAGAGGGATGGAGTACAAAAGCAGGGAGGTCCTGCTGCAACTGTACAGGATATTGGTGAGGCCGCACCTGGAGTACTGCGTGCAGTTTTGGTCACCTTACTTAAGGAAGGATATACTAGCTTTGGAGGGGGTACAGAGACAATTCACTAGGCTGATTCCGGAGATGAGGGGGTTACCTTATGATGATAGATTGAGTAGACTGGGTCTTTACTCATTGGAGTTCAGAAGGATGAGGGGTGATCTTATAGAAACATTTAAAATCATGAAAGGGATAGACAAGATAGAGGCAGAGAGGTTGTTTCCACTGGTAAGGGAGACTAGAACTAGGGGGCACAGCCTCAAAATACGGGGGAGCCAATTTAAAACCGAGTTGAGAAGGAATTTCTTCTCCCAGAGGGTTGTGAATCTGTGGAATTCTCTGCCCAAGGAAGCAGTTGAATGTATTCAAATCACAGCTAGATAGATTTTTAACCAATAAGGGAATTAAGGGTTATGGGGAGCGGGCGGGTAAGTGGAGCTGAGTCCACGGCCAGATCAGCCATGATCTTGTTGAATGGCAGAGCAGGCTCGAGGGGCTAGATGGCCTACTCCTGTTCCTAATTCTTATGTTCTTATTATGTTCTAAAGAAGTAGTACTTGGTAAAATAATGGGACTAAAGGCGGAAGTCCCCTGGACCTGATGGCTTGCATCCTAGGGTCTTAAAAGAAGAGGCTGCAGAGATAGTGGATACATTGGTTATAATCTACCAAAATTCCCTGGATTCTGGAGAGGTCCCAGCAGATTGGAAAACGCAAATGTAAAGCCCCTATTTAAAAAAGGAGGCAGACAGAAAGCAGGAAATTATAGACCAGTTAGCCTAACATCGGTCATTGGGAAAGTGCTGGACTCCATTAATAAGGAAGCAGTAGCAGGACATTTGGAAAAGCATAATTCAATTAAGCAGAGCCATCATGGTTTTAACTGATAAGGGATTAAGGGGTTATGGGAAGCGGGCAGGAAAATGGACCTGAGTCCATGATCGGATCAGCCATGATCATATTAAATGGCAGAGCAGGCTCGAGGGGCCGTATGTCTTACTCCTGCTCCTATTTCTTATGATCTTATCATCTTATGAAAGAGAAATCACGTTTGACAAATTTGCTGGAGTTCTTTGAGGATGTAACGAGCAGGTTGGATAAGGGGGGGACCAGTGGATGTGGTATATTTGGATTTCCAGAAGACATTCGATAAGGTGCCACATAAAAGGTTACGGCACAAGATTAAAGTTCACGGGGTTGGGGTAATATATTAGCATGCATAGAGGATTGGCTAACTAACAGAAAACAGAGAGTCAGGATAAATTGATCATTTTCCGGTTGGCAAACAGTATGTAGTGGGGTGCAGCAGGGATCGTGCTGGGGCCTCAACTATTTACAATCTATATTAATGACTTGGATAAAGGGACTGAGTGTAGTGTTGCCAAGTTTTCTGATGATTCAAAGATGGGTGGGAAAGCAAATTGTGAGGAGGACACAAACAATCTGCAAAGGGATATAGAAAGGCTAAGTGAGAGGGCAAAAATTTGGCAGATGGAGTATAATGTGGGAAAATGTGAGATTATCCACTTTGGCAGAAAAAATAGAAAAGCAAATTATAATTTCAATGTAGAAAAATTGCAAAGTGCTGCAGTACAGAGGGACCTGGGAGTCCTTGAGCATGAAACACAAAAAGTGAGTATGCAGGTACAGCAAGTAATCAGGAAGGCAAATGGAACGTTGGCTTTTATTGCAAGGGGGGTGGAGTATAAAAGCAGAGAAGTCCTGCCACAACTGTACAGGGTATTGGTAAGGCCACACCTAGAGTACTGCGTACAGTTTTGGTCTCCGTATTTAAGGAAAGATATACTTGCTTTGGAGACTGTTCAGAGAAGGTTCACAAGGTTGATTTCGGAGATGAGGGGGTTGACTTATGAAGATAGGTTGAGTAGGTTGGGCCTATACTCATTGGAGATCAGAAGAATGAGAGGTGATCTTATCGAAACATACAAGATAATGAGGGGGCTCGACAAGGTGGATGCAGAGAGGATATTTCCACTCATAGGGGACATAGTCTCAGAATAAGGGGTCGCCCAATTAAAACTGTGATGAGGAGGAATTTCTTCTCTCAGAGGGTTGTAAATCTATGGAATTCTCTGTCCCAGAGAGCTGTGGAGGCTGGGTATATTTAAGGCGGAGATAGACAGATGTTTAAGCGATAAGGGAATAAAGGGTTATGGGGAGCGGGCAGGAAAGTGGAACTGATTCCATGATTAGATCAGCCATGATCTTATTAAATGGCAGAGCAGGCTCGAGGGGCCGAATGGCCTACTCCTACTTATTATGTTCGTATGTTCTTAAGACCTCTATTAGGTCACCCATCAGCCTTCGTTTTTCAAGAGAAAAGAGTCCCAGCCTGTTCATCCTTTCCTGATATGTATACCCTTGCATTTCTGGTATCATCCTTGTAAATCCTCTCTGCACCTTCTCCAGTGCCTTTATATCCTTTTTATAATATGGCGACCAGAACTGTACACAGTACTCCAAGTGTGGTCTAACCAATGTTCGATACAAGTTTAGCATAACTTCCCTACTTTTCAATTCTATATCTCTAGAAATAAACACTAGTGCTTGGTTTGCTTTTTATGGCCTCGCTAATCTGTGTCGCAACGTTTAGTGATTTGTGTATTTGTACTCCGAGATCCCTTTGTTCCTCTACCCCACCTAGACTCACACCCTCCCAGTAATAAGTGACCTCCCTATTCTTCCTACCAAAATGTAAGACCTCACAGTTATCTGTGTTGA